>NW_011494732.1:4943283-4954638 GCF_000754665.1 Bison bison bison | reverse complement strand
GATGCTGGGAGGGATTGGGGGCAGGAGAAGGGGACGACAGAGGATGAGATGGCTGGATGGCATCACTGACTCAATGGACATGAGTCTGGGTGAACTCCGGGAGTTGGTGATGGACAGGGAGGCCTGGCGTGCTGCGATTCATGGGGTTGCAAAGAGTCGGACACGACTGAGCGACTGAACTGAACTGAAAGTCACTACTAGCCAGGGGCTGGGTTCGGCTTCATCCCTCTGACTCCACAGCCACACCCTTAGCTGTGAACTCCTAGGTTCTTGGCAGGTGAAGGTGAAGCATGCCCTATGGGGGCAGAACATCCTTTGCCCCATATTCTGCTTGTTAAAACTCTTCTGCTCTTTCCTTTTCCTATGTTTTAAGCTTCTCTAGTCTACTCTTTTTTTTTTAACTCTTTTTTGGCTTGGGCTAACCAGGAGAATACTAGTGTTGATTTTTTTTTTTTTTAGGAGTTTTTTGGATGGACCATTTTTTAAGTCTTTGTTGAATTTGTTACAATATTGCTCCTGTCTTACCTTTTGGTTTTTCTGGCTGCCAGACATATGGGGTCTTAGCTCCCTGACTAGGGATTGAACTCACATCCCTTGCATTGGAAGGTGAAGTCTAAACCATGGACCACAGGAAAGTCCCCAGTGCTTTTTCTTGATGCTCATGAAAAAAGCATGTTTCTTTGCTCCTAAGGCTGCAGAAAATTCTGGACTATTCTGGACTAAGAAGCTAGTTCTATTAAGGAACCACAAGTTTACTCTGCTCTTCAGTGTGGAAATGTGTGTAAAGGTGTATACTACTTTGGTTTATTATCAAACAAGTGTTTTAAGACATCTGGACTTCCGAGACTGTTACTGACTCACTTAAAATATAACTCCTAATTTCTAAAAGTTTGCTTTTCTAATTGTTTGCCTTACTTGATAATTTATCATCTTAGTAATACAATTTAAATCATTATCTCTGTTTTACTGACATTTTAGGGTTTCCTGATTGGTTAGATGAGGGGCTTGGGATTTCTCGATTCATAGAAAAGGTTGAATTAAGTGTAGATTCTAACACTTTCTTTATTCAGATGGAGATTGAGTCTGCCTGTTCAGATCAACAATTGGATGGCTAACCAGCCTGGGGAGGGGAGAGAGAGGAGGACGGGACTCCTTCCTCCTGAGAGGAGACAAATAATCCTGAGACAAATAATCCAGCCAAGAGCGCTGAAAGTAATACCCCTTGGGTCTTGCTGGTCTGCTTCTGCAGCCTGACTGACCTGTTTGGAACACCCTGTATGGAAGATTGTCTTCTTCCTCAGAGAACCTACACAGTCACTATTTTACAGCTGGGGCAAGATACTATTGGTCATTTTGGTCCAAAAAATACACAGAATAGGCATGTAAATTTTATGACTTGAGACACGTGAAGGCAATCAGAATTTGAGGGGGAGCATCCTCCTGGTGAACCCCATTTTTGAGTCTGACCAAGTCAGGCAGTGGTGTTCCCAAGAGAGACTGGCCAGGTCTGGAGACCTTGTGGGCCGTCATGGCCGGGAAAGGGGCGCTTCCGGCATCTGGTGGGTAGAGGTTGGGGTACCACTAAACAGCCTATGACACACAGGATGTCCACCCTCAAGGCAGAATGCTCTTGCCTCAAAGGTCACAGCACTGGGTTGGAGGCAGTCTAATCCGAGGCGGGCCTTTTCCCCCTCCTGACTTGAGGTTTATCCTGCTCTCCTTGGGGTTCTGGGATTGCTAGTAAACTGTGGGTGATGCAGCACTCAGGAGGGACAGTCTCAGCCATGCAGCCTCCTTCCTATAACAGAGGGCTCCTGACCTGGGAGGAGAGGCAACCGTCAGTGAGAGACCACCAGGCTGCCTGTCTGAGAGGGTTTCTCCACACCTTCAACTCTTGGTGAGGCAGGTGTGTAGCAAGGCACTGCGTTACACACCTCACTGTTTTGCATCAGGATATATGCATTTCCTTTTTTTTTTTTTTTCCTTTTGCTCAGAAGAAAGGAGCTGTATGTAAAATTTGCATAAGAATACAATCATTTTCTTCCCACTATTGGAACAGTTTGAGATTTTGTTTTTCCTGTTTGAATGCTTCAGTGAACTGGGAAATGGGGAGGGTGAATGTAAGATAATTCTGGAACCCCCCCCAAAGGGGACTCCAAATTTACAGTGATACAGCTGCATATTTCTGCAGACGTTAAATGGATATATCCAAATTGACCCAATATACACTTTCAACAGGGGTACTTTGATCTAAACATTCAGGGCACCCCTAGGAAATGTTGATATTTAGAGGCTTTAATGTTTCTTGAATGCAAAGGAATTCCTGTTTTAAAGGAGACCACTTTTTGTTACTGTTTTTAGCCACTAAGTTGTGTCTCTTTGCGACCCCATGGACTGTAGCCCACCAGGCTCCTCTGTCCATGGGATTCTCCAGAATACTGGAGTGGCTTGCTGTTTTCTTCTCCAGGGGATTGTCCCGCTCCAGGAATTGAAACCGCATCCCCAAGCCCAGGAGACCACTAAATACTTGCATATATCTTATGAGGGTTCTAAAGACTCCTAAGAAATTTATGAAACCATATCCAAACTCTTAATCTTTTACATGTGGTGGCACTTTTAGAAAAGATTTCCAGGCTGGGAGAAATGAAACTACAGGCTTCATGGCCACCAGGAAACCCTGTTTACAAAAAAGGGCCATAATTTAAACTTTGTAATTTACACAAATATACTGGAGAAATTAAAGAAATGTATTGAGCTGGTAATTTTAAAAATTGTCTACTTTAAAAAGGTCGGTTCCAAAGTACGATTACTCAGGTTATAAAATCCCAGTTTAGAAATAAGATACAGGTGCAAACTGAAAAGCTACTTATCTTCTTTAAAAAGCTTCTGTATTAAGTACAGGAAGTATTCCAACAGAACACAGAAGATGCATGAAGAATTATTAAAATACTCTTGAGGCAAACCCTTTCATACATTGTTCAGTGACTTTGGGGATGTAAATGAAGGATCTGTTTCCCTCTGTTGGGGGATATAAAGTATCACTGTGCAGTCTTTCAGTGGAGAAACCACCTTTCTCTGAGCATCTCTCTGAGTGAGGCACCTCTCGGAGGACGGCTGAGAAACGCCAACAAGTAAAACAGATGCGAACCTGGCCACCACTGGAGCTTACATTCCTGAGGGGGGAGGGACAGATGATCCTACACATTATCACTTCATACCAAAAAAGCGGGATTTCTGCCAACAGGCTACATTAATCTGAAGTTACTAAATTCCTTACCGACCATTATTTAAGAGTAGATAAATCTAAACATGAGCATACAAGTAAAATGAACTATAATGTACGGAACTGTTATCTCTATCATTTGCTCTTAAAAACTCTCTGACAATATTACATTGTGTTAACCTATAAAACTGTGCTACTTCCATTAGCTGAGTAATGTTTTTTTTGAGTAATGTTTTAAGACGCCATACTTATCTGACAAATTCTTAGTATCAACAATCGCATTATCCTTTAATGCAACTTATAGTAATATTTATTTTCTAAAATCCCTAATTCTCTTTGGACTGATGGTTGAAGCAGTTAGCTAACTTTTTACCTCAAGATTTGTAAAGAAATTAAAATAGGGGAAACACACCTTATCATCTCAGAATTCCTGTGAACCATCTGCTCCATAATTGTTGTTGTTACTTTTTGGGGGGGTTAAATTTTATTCTTCAAATTCGAGGATAATTGCTTTACAATGTTGCACGGTTTCTGCCATACAACAATGTGAATCAGCTGTAAGTATACACATGCTAGATATTTTTGAACACTTATTTTTAAAGCCCAAATTAAGACAGTAAAGTCAATTCATATATAATTGGCTTCTGATATGAAAACTACAATGTAAAATCTCTAAATAATACATGGTCATTTAAATATACTGTTTCAACCACGTGTGTGTATGTATGGGTGCATCAAGGTATAGTAAAGTACATCAGTAATAACTTGTGTATAATTGAGGAGAGACTAGTAGCTCCCAGAAAAGAACACTAGTCCCTGGAAGGCAGACGGTTCCAACAAAGGAGGCTCTGTCTTCGTTTTGCCCCTGCATGGTCTGTCCACAGACAAGACGTATTGCCCTCACTGCAACATGTGATTCTGCTTTTCCTTCTTACTCTTTTTTTTTTCTGATTCTCCTTCTGACTGTGGTCAATTGTGAAAATAGTGAGGGTGCCTCACTCGGGGAGGAACTCACATTTCTAATGGTCTTCATGTTACCCTATGTTGGGGCCATTTTAGAAACATTCTCCCTTAGATGCATAACACGGTCAAGGCTGTCTTTGGCCAGGCATCCTTTATGGACTGACCAGTCCCTCAGTCCCTCCTTTGTTCTTGTTTTCTGGCTTCACTGGGTTTTTGTTGTGGAGAGCGGGCTTAGTTGCCCTGTGGCATGAGGGATCTTAGTTCCCGGACCAGGGATCAACCTGAGTCCCCTGCATTGGAAGGCGGATTCTTAACCACTGGACCACCAGGGAAGTCCCTGACTGGTCCTTTCTGGCAGCTCTTCATCATGCTGTACTTGCCCCTGATCTCGTAACCCGTGGTGCAAGGGCCTTTGGAAGCTGTCAGGGGCCCCTGTAACTAGTCATTTTGGCCTTCCCCAGGCAGCACCTTGGCAGCTCCTAAGGATTTTTCTCATCTTGCTCCTGTGCCCCTGGCCTTCAGCAGGAGTGGTATGTTCCAGTTTCAGCAGTTCAACAGCACTGTATGAGCTACATTATGTGTCACGCTCACATGGGCAGGAGGGCAGGGGCAGGTAGACCAAGAGAGTGGCTTAGCTCTCTCCCCTTTAGAGGGGTGGGATTTGTAAATATATTCAAATTTGTCTGATTCAAACAAGGAACATGATTTTCATGTCACCACTTAGTAATTTCACCAGATGTAGAGGGTACCCATGTACAAAGGGCTGACACAATGACCATCAAAAAGACTTCTAAAATATTTTATTTCTGGATTTAGCACTTTAAATGTGTCTATACTTATAACAGGAGTCTATGATTTACAGGTTGGACTGTAAATAAAGCTGTAAGGCCCTTCACATTCACTGTATCATTCAGAATCAGAAGAGGCAGTTAACTGTCACAATGGAATTGTAGGAAAAAAAAAAAAAAGGAAACCTGGCAGGATTTTTCAGAACTGGACGGAAGAAGCCAGGTGCCCTACTTACAGACTGTGAACAGGAGAGCTTTAACAGACAAAAAACTGGGACCTTCGTCTAAAAAACTCAGTTTGCTTATAAGACTTCTTTTTTCTAAGATTTTCCTCTTTTAATGTGGACCATTTTTTAAAATCTTTATTGAATTTGTTACAATATTGCTTCTGTTTTGCATTTTGGTTTTTTGCCCTGAGACACGTGGGATCTTAGCTTCCTGACCAGGGATAGAAACAGCAGCCCCTGCATTGGAAGGCAAAGTCTTAACCACTGGACCACCAGCAAAGTCCCTTATGAGACTTCTAAAGGTAGAATTTTAGATTAAGTTGTGCTTTGTCACTGGGCAGTCCTGATAAAGGGCATCGAAGCATTTCATTCAGGCTAAGAAGCCTGGGTGATGAGGTTCACTTTAGGGCTCAACAGTTCACACTGCTGAACAGTTCAACCTTCCCACAAGGATTTATACTCCTGTGGGCCACTAATACTCATGTACCAAGGCCTCACAGCATCTCTGGTGCAAAGAAACTTGCCCCAGCTGCTTAACAACTCCTAACTTCACTTGGTTTTCCTTTGAGGTTCAGAGATGGATAATCTGCTTCCCACTTGAGTTTCAGACTCAAGATGAAAAGCCACCCAGGAAGGTCCTACGGGCCTCTGGGCCTACATGGGAAGGCCCTCTACTGTGCCCATAGCCTGCTGGCGGGTAGAAGTCAAGGCGCCGTTTGTTCCAGGCTTAGTCAATGAGCATCAAACTGCTGAGTTCCATTCTACAACTGAACAAGACACAAGCACACCGCTGAACACACAGCATGCGCAACCTATCTTCTGGAAGGTCTCACCTCTGGCCATATTTATTCCAATTTAAATTCTACCCCCCCACCCTGCCACCCCCACAAAAACCCCATGTCTTTGGCCTCAGACAGTAATGTTGCACTTTGCTCATCTCTGAACCAGGTCCTAATACACAACCTCACTATACTGAGAAATCACTTTCTGTTGAAAACTGACTCCAACACTTTCTTGATGGAAATGAATTCCTCACTTGAAACCCGTCACACAATTCAGAGGCCGAGAAGGATGACATATCTTTTTCCCCTGTCATCAAAGACTATGTCCTACCTGCCTCCCCCAGCCCTACCCCCATCCAGTGCAATAGGACATGTCAGTGAGCAAGTATCTCAATGGCTGAAAGCTGCTGCTCTGTTCCCCAGGGATTTTCTAGTCTGCTCACCATGATTCAACCAAAAGATAAAGATGACTCACTATCGAAGACAAGGATTGACCCCTCCTTGAAAAGGACAGGCTCTGCCTAATAACTTCTGCTATATTCCCAGAACAGAAAATTTAAAAAATAGCAAAGCCCTTCTTCATCTTTCTCATCAAGCAAGACAGATATTTCTAAAAACTGGATCTATTCCTACATGCCACAGCCACTGAGGGAGACGTGACACCAGTGTCCTTTACCTGAGTTGATGCTTGTGATAGTTGGAGAAACGGGCTCCTTCGATGTCTGGAGTGTGGCAGGAACCTCATCGCATACACTCATCATTGTAAGAGAAATTACATTGGAAACCATTAGAAACATATGGCAGCCTCTGGATGATTAAGCCATGACAGGAATGGACCTGTACCTCGGGGAGCCAGTGTTGTGTTTCACAGTGAGGTTACACTAGAGGTGGCCCTTTCAGAGTGTCGTGCCACTCATTTCCAGGTGGACTGTGTGACTTTAAGAAAATCAGTACTGTAATAATCCTGGGAATTATTAATATGTGGCAGCAATGTCACATATGAAATGCCTCAGATGGACTTTCCTGGTGGTCCAGTGGCCAAGACTCCCAATGCAGGGGGCCCAAGTTTGACCTCTGGTTGGGGAACCTAGATCCCACGTGCAGAGACTAAGACGCAGTGCAGCTAAACAAATAAAAAAGAAATGCCTCAAAAATCCTCTTACCTATGTAGTAAATAACAGGGTTCAGCCTGCATTTAGAAACAGGGTAGGAAGGAACTCTGAAGAGCAAAGGGTCATGGATCTTACATGGGTCTAACTGTAACATCTTAAGTGTTGTCAAAGAGGCAACAAAGAGAAAGATTGTAGCAGCAGAATATTGTATGCCTAGAATTCCATTATTAAAAGCATTCTTCTATTTCCTTTTCTTTATTGTAGCTTTTAGCATCTCAGGCTTGTTCTTGTTTGTTAGTTGATGGAATTGCACTGCTTACTCCTGAGAATCAGCTAGTAGGAAGGATCTCAAAAAGAGGACAACACTTTTTCCCTCTTCCCTTACAGGCCCATAGTAGAGAATTCTTGCTTCAAACAGTTATTTCTGATAAAGTGGTATACAGGGATAATCATAAAAGTATTAATTTGTCTGCTCCCCAGTGTGGAAACTCATGTAAAAACATAAACTCTGGTTTTCTGATTAACAAAGGGGTCTTTTAAGACATCTGTGAGATGCCTTCAGAGATTATGGCGAGGTTCTGTAAAATGTAACCTTTCACCTACAAAAAGGCTGCTTTCTAACTGGTTGCCTTACTTGATAATTTGTTGTCCTGATCATAATATTTAAAACAGCATCTGTAATTTTTTTTTCTCCTCAAGGAATAAATCAATACTCATAAGGTGTCCTTATTTGATTTTTTGGTTGGCCAGAAGAACTTGGTATTCTCTTTTCCTTTCGTGCATAAAGTATAAATAAACAGTGCATGTCTGGTTCAAGCAAATTTTTAAAATCTTTATGTTATTTAAATAGTCACACCCAAATCCAGCTGGTGGATAACAGGCACAAAAGCATGGGACAAACTCATCTGCTAAAGAACAAAAGAGAGGAACTGTTTTTCTAAAGGTTTTTTTAAAAAATTAATTACACGTATACATTAATTCAGAGCTGTTTTTCCCCCTCTAACTTCTTCCTAAATTGAAGAGCTCACAATCTGGTCTAACTCATTTGGCCTCATTATCATCATGTTCCACTTAAATCCTTGTGCAGACAGTATTTATTGGGTTCTCTACTGTCCACAGGAAGCTCTAGCTCTGCTCCTGGGCCACAGACAGAGTCCTAACCCCACTGATCCACTTAATACAAGTACTGTGATTGACAGTGAATAGCCTCATCTTTGTTGTAACGGCCAGAGCATCGTTCTAATCATTGACAAATTATCATTCCTAGGTTTGGGCTTAGTACAAAGGGGACACATCTTTTCCTTCTTCAAACACAAACTCCAAGTCGCCTCATTTTTTTGGACCACTGTGGTTCTGCTTCTCAGCTGTGTTTTACCTGCCAGCATGTATGGGCCAGACATATGGAAAAAAGTCCAGTGCAACTTAACTGTCAGTGGATATGACTGAACTTCTGGCTGTGAAATTTGAGTCATGTTTGAGTAATGAAGTAAACAAACCAAAATGCAGCACAAGCACAAGAGTCAGCCCTTAACCAGTATCTTTCAAAAAATAATTTCAGCTAAGAAAAAAAAAATCTATTCACCTTCACAACCTGCTGACTCTTGAAAGAATGATTGACATCATTCCATTAAAAAAAAAAAAAGCCTCTCCTGCTTGTCTTCCTAGAAAAGGATAATTTTCCTCTTGATTAAATGTTTATTATAGAAAATAAAAGCTAAGAGAAAAAATCATGCATAATTAAGAAGAGTCTTTTAAAAAGACACGGGATATGAGAGTGCTTTATTACCTATAAAGTCCCACACAAATGCAAAGAAAGTAGGCTTAGAATCATCTCTGGTATCAGGTAGGCCTCTGCCCTGGTAACAATCTTCCGAGGAGGGAAGTAGGTGTCTAGGGTGTTGTTATGCCCAAACTGCAGAAGTCAGAGTAAGAAACAAAAAGACACCACGATGCCCTCCAATCAGACTGCCATTGCAGTCCCTCAGCCCCCCTCAGAAGACCTCTCTCAGGCCAATGGGGGTACCTCCTAGCAGCCATTCCTGCCCAGCAGGAAACCAGATTATTCAGAAACTCTGCAGGGAAAGAGCAGTCCTTTCTTGCCACTGGATGTTCTAATCATAAGCAACTTGTGCTTTTTATGTCAAAGTGAAGTCTGTCTTTCTGCAAGTACTACTTGCCTTCGTTGGAACTCATGGAAATACTCTAGAATACACAAAATCCCTCTGCTGCTGACAGACCTTGAATATCTGAAGACAAATAGGACACGTTCACTCCTCTGCCCAACATTTCTGCTGGTTTAAACACCAAAGCTGGAGATGTGAAAATTGGTGTCATTAAGCTAGCACCTACCTAACTAGTCTGGAATGGTTAATCTGAGTCAAACATTTATTGCACACTCGGTGAGTGAAGCATATAAAGGCGCCTAGTTTCTGCCCTTTAAGGATACCCAATCTAGTAGATAGAATTAATCTTGGTTAACAAATACAGTGTGTCCACTATGTCTTAAGGACTTTTTATGGCTGACCTTGTTCCAGATAAAAGAAAAAAGGCTTCTTCTTTTCTTGCCATATGAGAAAATGATAAATAAATATAAAAATAAGTATGTCTTAAAAGTCTTGACGCTGTTAACATCAGTATTGCCGCAAATGCACTGTCAATTAAGTAATGATGCTAAAATGAATTTATCCAATGAATGACAGATGAAAGTTATGCACCCACAAGAATGATTTTCTGCCATAAGTAAAAGGATTAATTTGTTCTTTTTGAAAAGAATCAACAATAAAAATATCTAATTGCCAAGAAACCTGTTTGTTAGACTGTTGTATCTACAAATGCTACAGTAAAAATCTCATATACACAAATTACTGTCTAGTACTTTAGAAATTAAGTATACCTAAACTAAATTTACTAATTACATCATGATGCAGAGGAATAATAAAAACTATTTTATCTTAAGGTATTCCAGTAGTGTCATGCACATGTAAACATATGTATAAAGACACACACATATAAATTTACCACAAACCTTAAAACCTTCTCCCAAAATATATTTCATATAAAATGAACATTTAGCCAAAAGAAATAAATTCAAAACATCTTTGGAGGTAAAAGTCACGTTAAATATTAGCGTTATTTTCCTTGCAATTCAATGGCAAGACAATGCAGGGGAATACTTGATTGTGCAAAACAAAACCCATTTAATAAAACAATAAGTCTCCTGAAATACATTTCAGACGTAAAAGTCTTAAAACGGCAATTCTAGCATTAACACTCTTACAGGTAGGTTTCTGGAAATGGGTAATACATTACGGTAGGACAGTCGGGCGGCTTGTATTTTGTTATTAAGACTGATTGCTGCAACTTAAATAACAACGCGATCATACTTCCTCTTAAGGCCACTTCATTTCATTATAGAAATAGATCATACTGCCTAATACCAAAGCTTCTAATTAATACAGGTCAGCGTGAAAACACTTAAGTTAGATAAACTAGAGTAACTCGCTGTAGTAGACGGCGGCTCTGTAGCCGAGCCTGGAGCCCTGCTGCATATTTGCATTCCGCTCAGTTTCATGAATCACAAACAAATCGTTATTTAGGGTAAACTAAAGCTCACACCAAAGCTTCAGAAAAGGGCTGTAAAGGTAGAGTACTTACGTAAAGGGTTATCAGGACAGGAGACAATGCAACTTATCTGGGAGGGTCTCTAATGTCCACGGGGTGGTAAAACGCATTTGAAAAGGCGATGTGGATTCGGATGGCCGCCTCCCCACGGCATCCCAGACAAAGCAGGGCCAGGCCCTCGGGCGCTCCTAGTGCACCTGCAATGCGGATCCCTCACCCTACAATCCCACCCCGGGGCTGGCAGGAGCGGCTCCTGGACCGCCCTCTCCTCCCCCTTCGGATTGGCTTGGGTGCGCGGTGGGTTCGCACCCCAGCCTGGGCTGTAGCCCTGGCAAGGGCAACCCCCTCCCTATAACGGGCTGGAAGACCCTGCAAGCAGCTGGTGCGGAATCGCCGAGCCTCACTTTTGCCCTCCTTTCCACCTATTCGTTCCTCACCCCCCGCCTCATCCCCCCGAGATGTCTCCGTAAGGGGACACCCTTCCCCACCCCGTGAGTCTGAAGGACCCCTCCCCTTGCAGTGAGGGCTTGAAAAATTATCTAAATGAGTTCCCGCTGCGACAGGTGCCGCCGCCCCCCGCCGGCACCCGCAGAGCCTCCCTGCAGGTACCGCCAGGTGAGTGGGGCTGGACTCGATCAC
>NW_011494732.1:4910942-4942673 GCF_000754665.1 Bison bison bison | reverse complement strand
GGGGGAAGGGGCGAGGGCCGGGCGGCGCGCATGCCGTGCGGCCCCCCGTCCCCCCGGGGCTCGCCGGCCTCGTGCGTGCGCACGCGCGCTGTCCCCCCGGAGGCGTCTGGGTGTGCGGAGCGCGCGCGCGCGGCTCGGAGGCGCACCTGTGAGGTGTCCCTTGAGGAGAGGGAGGGTGGGTGCGCGGAGTCCGCGGCCTGGGGCGCTTCAACCCCTCACTTGGAGTGAGTTCTGGGGTGGCCAGGCTGTACTGTCTTTATTTCTTTTCGGGATCAAGGTGGGGGCGAGCGGGGGTGGCCAGGGCGCGGGTACTGGGTCGGAAGGAGAATGAGTGGATTAAAGAAAAGAAAAACAACCCATCACTTAGGATGGGCCTGGAGCCGGGGTGAGCGCCCGGGCATCGGGTGGGAAAGGTCAGAGTGGCTCCGCGCAGCCTGGCGGCCCGGCGGCCACCCGGGCCGGCCCGGGGGAGGGCAGCCTGACTTTGGGCCTCGGCGAGCCGGCGTGGGCCCGCAGTGCCGGGGAGCGGGGGTCACAGATGGCGGCCAGGGCGCGCGGCGGCGGAGGGGCAGCGACCGGGGCGAGGCCGGGCGGAGGCCCCAAGAGAGCCAGACTCCCGAGCCGGGCTCCATTGTTGTTGGAGCCGAGGGAAGGGGGAGCAAAACAGCTTTAGAAACCCGTGAAGCCGCGCCTTGGAGCCTTTCCAGGCGGGTCCCCGGAGAAGCGGTAATGGCCGCGCCGTGGGATCAAGGGAGCCGGGCTGTGCCGCGGAGAAGCCTGGCTGCATGGTGTGATGTTGTGTGTTTTTTTTTTTTTTTTAAGAGCGCCTCGCGTCCCAGCAGAGCCAGCGGAGCATCCTACTCAGGTGATGAGGAACCCTCCGGGCACCCAGCGCAGATCGCTGCTGCCGCTGGACGCCTCCATTGTTTGACCATAACAAGGGCCGGATTCTCACCCAGGTAAACTGGATGGCAGCGCAGTCGAGCTCCCTCTAACCTCCCACATCCAAAGGAATCCTCTTCTCCTCTTTCAGGACTTTACTCCAGTTTTCTTCCTGGGCCCTGCTTCTGATTAACTCAGTATATCCACTTCCCAGGCATTTCCCTCTCTGGCTTAATCTTCCCGCATCTCTCTGCCCAGTCACCTCTCATTTCCCTCAAAACTCAGCTCCTTTGTGAAACCTTCCTTGCCCAACTCTAACAACTAAATCTCTCCCGGAGGAGCCTGTTCCGGACTCTCCTAGTTGATAGTTTATTGGTTGTCTTATTGCAACAAAGGAGACTAGATATTAAAAAAAAAAAATTCTAAGCTATTGCCTTTTTTTTTTTTAAAGAAAAGTTTTGTGATGTTTATTGTTTTAAGAGAATCGAACTGTTTTTGTTGCTATATATGTATTTTTTTTTTAAGCGGGGGTTCCTCCTTCTTTTATAGATGCACAGTTTTTTAGACCCAGAAAAATGGCCTTGTTCACCCCACAGATTGGTTTAAATCTTAAGAATTACTTTTAAATCAGCAAAGTAAAGCCTTTTCTTTGTAAAAACTAAAACATCACAGAGATGGCTAATGTCTTTGACTACAAGACCTCTGTTCCCAGAGATAACAACTGTGTATAACCTTCTAGATCTTTAAAAATGTTTTTACGCCAGTGTATACTTGTATTATCTTCGACTGTTTTAACAAGTATGAGTGCACTCTAGCTTTCCGTTTTTAGCATAGGATGCATTCAATCATTTTGCAGAACTGCTGCATCATGTTCCATAGTTTGAGGACACCATAGTTTATTTAGCCATTTCCTGAACTGATGGCAATTTATGATTTAACTTTACATTTAAAATAGTTTTTTTTGTTGTTCTCTACTGAAGTGTTAGTGAAGGGAGCACAAATCTACACTTACTACAGAAACTGTTTATGATGGACGTTCTCTTTGGTTCAGAAATTTACATGTGGTACATTTCTTGTAATTGTGACCCTGTTTTAATTGTGACGCCTGTTTTAAAGTCCTGTGACCTTGAGGAAGACATTTAATCACTCTAAGCCTGAGTTTTCTTTTCTATATGTAGTGATAATATCTGCTCTATTTACTCTACCAAGTTCAGTGATATCATGTGTGTGAAAGTCTTTGTAGAGTATAAAGTAGTATATAATGTTGATTTTGTGATCTGAAGGGATTTTTAAACTTGCACTACAATTTTTATTTCTTTGGCCAGATATGTATATTATAAAATACTACAGATAGCCAACTTTGAATGCTGTTTAGTTTCTGATTTTGTCATATTTTTATCAAGTACTCTTTAGACTTCTGAAAGAGTATTTCACAAAGCGTATTTTTCATAGTGCTTTACATGCTTTGAAAAATAAGGCATAAAAATTAGTTGATTGTGAATAAAGCATCAGCAAATTGAACACTACATAAAACACTCGTAATATATAAACAGAACTTCCTAGTGATGTAAATTTGTTTGTGTTTTTCTGTAGCAGCAACAGATTCAGGTTTTTATGTCCTTTGAGTAGAATGGATTCTTACTGAATTTGCCAGCAGTACCAGAGTTTTAACAGTTTACATACATATTCAGTAATGTGATGGCTATCATATTAAGATGTAAAAGGCACAATTAAGAGGTATGTAGGTATTTTTTTTCTTCTATTCAAATGTATACGAATGTTTCTAGCATGGCCACCAAAATCAGCTTGCCTCTGTTCTGTTCTAGTTTACGTTATGTGGGCAGAAGGGATCAGAAATTAAACAATCACGCAGCTGCTCATATAATCACAAACCGGTGTCTGCTATGAAAGTGAGTTAGCACTGGTGATGAGAAAGTATTAAAAAGGGGACCAAATTTTAGATTTCAGAGAGAGGACTCAGGAAAGACTTTTTTGCAGAAATAAGCTTTGAGCTGAGATCTGAAGGGTGAGTAGGCGTCAGTGTAGAATGAGATGGGGGATAATTTTCCAGGCAGGGGAACGGCACGTGGGAAGGCCCAGAATGGGGAAAGCGTTGCCCTTTCCGGGAACTGAAAGAATGACTTGTGGATACATTATGGTGGGTGAGGGGCAAGTGTGGCTAGGCAGGGGACCAAATCATGTCGGGTCTTGTAGGGCAGGTTAAGGATGTTTTATTTTATCCCGAGTGAAATGGGAAACCATTACAAGGGTTGGGTTTTAAACAGGGGAATGACTTAATCAGATTTGCATTTTTAAACAGCCACTCCAGCTGCTGCTACCTGCAGAATGTGGGAGTGGGGAGTGAAAGTGGGGAAGACCAGGTAGGTGATTGTCAGAGGTCTGTCAAGAGAGATGGTCTTTCCCTTCTAGTTCACATTGACTTCAAACTACCAGCTATACTAAGGTCAAAATAGGTATTTGTCTGTAAAAATAAATAATTTTTTATTTTCAAAAAGTAGGCATAAAGATGCACTTTTTTATGCAAAACACATATGTTAAACTAATTATTCATACTATGCTTAACAGAATAGGATCAGAGAGAGTAAAAATTTGGGATATTTAACATATTTTTGGTAAGTTTTGTCAAAGCAGGAATACGTGAAATAAGAGTGAGGTGAGGTTCTAAAAATGAAAAGAAGGGAAATATTGTAAATGCTATTTGCCAGAAAAAAAAGAATAACAGAAAAAAAATACTAGACAAAAAATTGAGAAAGCAACTGGGCACACAGTGAGTATATAATATTTATAGCTTTCTGAATACTAATAATTTTTTCAGAAACTAATATGGAAAAACAAAAAAGCAGGCTCTGATCACAATGCAACAAAAACCATGAAACAGGTAAACACAGCTTCATCAAGACAAGTGCGACTGACCTGCCTGGAAGAGACCAAACAATACCCTGAAAGATAAGAAAGAATGTCTTAAACTGAAGGATAGGCCATATCCCTGGTTGTGATGTTTAAATGCTATAGAGATCCCCCTTTTCAGGTGAACTGGACAGAATAGTGAGTAATGAGCTAGAACAAGGTCTATCTAATTGTTTAAACATACTGTAGAGCCAGTTGTGTTTAAACAGTGTCACACTAGCTTCAGAGTATCTGGACAGGTCACTGGAACCTATTCAGCACCCCAAAGATGAAAGTGTATGGAAGTGTAATAAGTGACAAACCATCACAAATGCCCTCCAAATCAGAGAAGATATGGAAGTAAATATTAAACATCTGGGCTGGACTTTGCTGATGGCCCAGTGGTTAAGACTTTATCTTCTAATGTAGGAGGTATGGGTTTGATCCCTGGTCAAGGATCCCACATGCCTCAGGGCCAAAAACATAAAACAGAAGCAATACTGTAACAAATTCAATGAAGACTTTTAAAATAATGCCCACATTAAAATAAACCTTTAAAAAAATAGGTGAACATCTGGAAAAAGGAGTTCTGCACGCTGAGGTGAACAGAGAACAGGTGTAGCGATCAGACAGACTTGAACTGGAATTTAAGGAAAATGATACCACCGTACAGGTGTTGAGAGAGAAAGAGGTACAGGTCCTGGCACCCACAAGACATTCAAATCTGTTATTAGTTAAAATCTGTATTGGACTACATAAACATTTAAAATATCTTTAAGAAGAAAGGAAAAACGAAATCCTAGGATCAAAAGCCAAACCACAAAGTAGAAAAATAGTAGTGACAAATCTAAGTGTAGAGTTAATATCTTCAACATGTAAAGAACTCAACACAAATCAATGAGAAAATGAAAATCCACACACGTGGTTGCAGGATGTGGCTCAATAGTTTAATGGATATAGATACAATTTGTTTGACATTTAGAAAGATGTGTAATCTCACTAATAAGTAATTTGTAATTATTCCTGTAGAAAAGTAAGACTGTATTCTCAATAGCAACAAAACCAGAAGACATTTAAGAGTAACACATAAACATACAAAAGCTCTATGAAAAAATTAGAAACCTTTACCTGAAGAATTTAAAAGCTACCCCAAATAAGTGGGCACACATTACATGCTTTGGAAAGAGACGGCATCTTTGTAAAGCTTGCAGTACTCAACAAATTAAACTGTTACTTCAATGTAATTCCAGCTGAAATCCCAGTGAGACTTACTTTTGGACACTTGATAAATTGCTTCTAAAATTTGTCCAGAGGACTAAATGTCGAGGCTCGAGTGGCCAAGAAATTTTTCAAGTGGAAAATACTGATGAAGGATTTGCTGTGCCAGATATCAAAACATACTGTAATGGTACAGTTATGTAAATGGTGAGTACAAGAATAGAGAGGTTGGTACATGGAACAAAGTAGAGTCCAGTAACCCATTTATATAGAGAGGAATTTATTATTTAATAAAGTTGGTATTTTGAGTTGGATACATTGGATATAATCTTGGATACATTGTAGAGGGATAAATGACTATTTGGAAAGAAATATTCTACTTCCCCTTATTCAAAATGACTTATTTGAATTAAAGAATGAGCTTAAAGACAAAAACACCTGTAAAAGTATAGGAAGAAAATATAAGAGAATTTATTATGTTGGAAAATAAGTTTCTAGGGTAAGCAGTTTATTAATAGGTAAGACTAAGGCCCCAAATCTAAAGAAGAGACTGATAAGTTTGAATATCATCAAAGCTGATATTTCTGTGTGATGTAAAAACATTATAAGTTGACAGACTTGGGGTAAAGTTCTGGTAACATACACAAACAAATATTAAAAAGCCACTTCCCTGGTGGCTCAGACGGTAAAGTGTCTGCCTACAATGCGGGAGACCCGGGTTCGATCCCTGGGTCAGGAAGATCTCCTGGACAAGGAAATAGCAACCCACTCCAGTATCTTGCCTGGAAAATCCCAGGTCAGAGACAGAGGAGCCTGGTAGGCTTCAGTCCTTGGGGTCGCAAAGAGTCAAACATGACTGAGCGACTTCACAAACAAAGGATAATAGAATTGACATAGTTAAGAAATGAATGGAGGATGTGAATAGTTCTCATTTAATAGTTCTCATAGAGAAATGAAAGCGTCAAAGCGATGACAGGAAATTCAGCCTCACTGGTGGTTAGGGAAATGGAAATTAAAACGGTGAGATTTTGTAGAGGAGGGAATGGCTCTCAGGCAAATTAAAATGCTCTCCAAGTATGTAGAGGAAAAGCTACCTGATACGGTCTTTGTTGTTGTTCAGCTGGTAAATTTTGTCTGACTCTTTGTGACCCCGTGGACTACAGCACGCCAGGCTTCCCTGTCCTTCACCATCTCCCAGAGTTTGCTCAAGCTCATGTCTACTGAGTCGGTGATGCCATCCAACCATCTCATCCTCTGTCGCCCCCTTCTCCTTCCCTCAATCTTTCCCAGCATCAGGGTCTTTTCCAATGAGTTGGCTCTTCGCATCAGGTGGCCCAAAGTATTAGAGCTTCAGCATCAGTCCTTCCAGTGAATATTCAGGGTTGCTTTCCTTTAGAATTGACTGAAATTAGTTTGCCCTTTCCCGATGACAATTTGGTTAAACCTATCAAAATTTTAAAAACACCCATATGCTTTCATCCAGCAGATACACTTAAGGGAATTGGGGATATTCTAATAAGAGAGTACAGGTTAAAGTTAGTATGAATGAAGTCTGTCACAGTATCACTTATAAAGAGGAAAAGCTGAAGATGAATGCAGAAAAAGTTTGTCGCCTCCACACTATGGAATGTTAGGTAGCTTTTAAAAAGAAAGGCAGATTTGTATGTATTGACATAGCCTGGATGGATATCTAGAATATATTTTTGAGCAAGTTTAGTTCCATTTTTTGTAAGATAGAAAACAAAATAATAATAATGTGTGTGGTTGTGTGTGTGTGTTCTGAATGAAAATAGAGATCTAGAAAAATATGTGGAAAATATGTTGTGATTACTTCTTCTGAGGGGAGGAGAATAGGGGAGATTGAATTTTTATTTCTGGGATTGATTTTATATTTATTTTACATGCTTTTGGATTGTTGTAGGTTTTAAACAGTATTTACTTCTGTAATGAAGATACTACAATTTCTCAGTTAACAAAGGCCCAAATTTAGACAGAAAGTTTTAAGACCTAGTACTGGGTGTAGCAAAAATGTCACACACTTATGTTACATTGGCTATATGTATCAAGGACCTTAAAAGTTATCATATTCATTGATGTAGCAACCACCTAGAAACCATCAAAGGAATATTTTTAAGTACAGAGAGGCTTTATGTATAAAAGATACATATTATAGAATTATTTTTAAGGGTGCATTTGCAGGCTGGTTAAGTTATCAACTGGGTAATACATTATTGGCTATTAAAATATTTATGAAGAAAACATATTAAAGTGCTTACGACAGTGTTAAGTGAAGAAAATCAGGGTACAAAATTGCATATGTTATGTGGTTAAAACTTTTATTAAACAGAAGTCCCAAAAGCCCTCCACAAAAACCTCTGATGGTAAAATGTCTGGAGGAAATTAAATGAAAATCTTAAAAATTGTGGACTTTGGGTAGTAGGATGTTGGAACACTTAAGTTTTTTACTTTTTTATTTTCCAGGATTATATGTCATTGAATCTATAATTTGTTATTTCATTTATAATGGAGCATTTACTTTTTAAAAGTGCATCATATCTAGGACATTTGTTAGCTGCATAGTTAATAGATGTGTACACTTTAAAAAATACTTCTGTCATATATTAAAGTATCCTCTAAAGTGAATGTTTTCTGAGTGATATATTTGTTGCTCTCAGCTTTTGGAGGGAAGTTTTCTTCTTAGCAATATGCAGAATACAAGTAGTTCTCATTTCTCATAACTGTAGAATAAACGCAGAAACTTAAATGTGGGCCCTGGGATTTCCTAGTTTGACTCTTGTTAACTCTTTGTGTTTCTAACACACACATCGGGTTGTAAAGCACGCTGCCTTTTACCGACTCAGGGTGAGTAGGACTTGGCCACGGGACCAGGGGCAGAAGCATGGGGAGCCTGATTATTATTCAGGGCCTGCAAGTGACTCAGCAGAGTGGAGCTCAAGGTATCTTGGGCCATATGGTGTGGGAGGACTGACGGGGTTATGCCAAGGGTAGGTAGATTTGCTCCCTTGCCAAGTGTTCATGGACCTGCAGGATTCTGTGGATGTGGCGTAGCGTGGGGCTTAGTGGAGGACAAAGCCAAAGAAGTGTGATAGTGGAGATGAGGTTGAGGACTTGGAAGGGCTCTGGGAGCACAAAAGGGGTCATGCAGAATCCAGAGGTGAGGGTAAGCTTTCTAGAGGCAGTGATGTCTGGTGGTGAGACCGAAGGTAAATGGAGGGAATAGCAAGTGTGATGGGTCAGAGGTAAAAGGACCGTGGTCGGGGGACGGGGGTAGTGGTTGAGGCCTAGGAGCAGACTAGATCTGGGGAGCCTGAAGAAGTTTGGTTTGGTTGGAACTAGAATTGGAGTGAGCAATGGTGAGAGATGAACCAGGAGAAGTAAATAGTAGCTCACACTGATCAGAGTTTAAAAGCCATATGAATAAATTTGAAAACTACACTGAGAATTAATGGAACCCATTGAAAAGCTTTAAGCAGGATAATGAACATCCCATTTTGCATTTTAGAAAGATTACATGACAGTGGATAATGGATTAGAGGAAGTCAGGCATGGAGGCTTTGTAGTGTCCTGGGGGAAGACGGTGGCCTGAATGACAGCTGAGTGTAGGTTAGGTGGGTGGATAAATTCAGGAGCAACTGGGAAGATAGACTTTGTGAGCAGGAGGAGGGTTGATGGTAACCAGGTTCTGGCTTAGGCCATTGAGTGACCAGTGGACCGATTTACTACAACTGAGAACAGAGTTGGCTTTGGTGAGGAGATGACAGACTGAGTTTTGGATGTGCGTACAGAACAGGGCTGTAGAGAAGCTACATGTCACTTGTAGGTTCTTCCTGAGAGAATTTGCAAAGATTGGTTTTATGCTGCAAATACATACTTTGCTCTATGAATGAGTGCTCTGTATAAATCCATTATTAAAAACTGTTTCTGTGGTAACTATTTTTTGGAATATAGTTACACATCTATATATTGTTTAAGTTTGGGGAGTATCTGTCTAACTTAGACTGGACTGTTGATGTCTTCCATATGGAGTTATTGGAGTTATTTAAGACTGCGTGACCCTGACTTTGAGTAATACTGTGATTGCCTTTTGCTCTAGACTCTCTCTGAGCAGGTGATGGTGCTGTAGTCAGTTATCTTGTTGAGAGTTATGGCTGAATAACTGGAGTGATTTCTACTGATGTTTCCATACTGGTCCGTTCCACACAGAGGTAGGCCAGGACACAGAGTGGTGCCAAGTCTGTATCCATCTGCAAGTGCTCACCTGGCCACTGGAAGTTGTGCTAGTCCATGTAGACTGGCGGGACAAAATATCACAGACCAGGTGGCTCCAGCAGCAATTTACTTCTCATGGTTCTGGAGGCTGGGAAATCCAAGATCAAGGAGCTGGTAGATTTAGTGTTTGATGAGGTCCTGCCTGGTAGCTCAGCTGGTAAAGAATCTGCCTGCAATCCAGGAGACCCTGGTTCAATCCCTTGGTTGGGAAGATCTGCTGGAGAAGGGATAGGCTACCCACTCCAGTATTCTTGGGCTTCCCTGGTGGCTCAGCTGGTAAAGAACCTGCCTGCAATGTGAGAGACCTGGGTTCAATCTCTGGGTTGGGAAGATCCCCTGGAGAAGGGAAAGGCTACCCACTCCAGTATTCTGGGCTGGAGAATTCCATGGACCATATAGTCCATGGGGTTGCAAAGAGCTGGACATGACTGAGTGACTTTCATATATATTTTGTGAGGTTCTGCCTCCTGGTTCATAGATGCCATCTTTTTGACGTGTCCTCACATGGCAGAGGGGCGAGGGAGCTCTTGGGGTCTCTTTTATAAGGACACGCATCCCATCGTGAGGGCTCCACCCTCATGAGCTAATTACCTTCTAAGCGCCCCACCTCCTAACACCATTGCAGTGGGGTTGAGGTTTC
Source organism: Bison bison bison (assembly GCF_000754665.1). NCBI lineage: Eukaryota > Metazoa > Chordata > Mammalia > Artiodactyla > Bovidae > Bison > Bison bison. Next base: position 4,932,736 of record NW_011494732.1, on the reverse strand, counting down.
AATATCTGAAGTTTGAGGGGACACAAACATTCAGGCTCGCACAGAAGTATAGCTAGAGGTTGGAGAGTCAGTCACAGTGTCCTCCCCTTACGGCTGGCATAGCAGCTGTGTCTGGGTGACAGTGTGTGGACCAGAGTGAGGTGAGGCTCAGAGCAGAGCTGGGGGGTGGTCCATCTAGGAAGAGGTAGGGGAGACGGGGCCTGTGGAAGAACTCATCAGAGAGGAGGAGGATGTCTTCACCAGAAAGCATTTGGTTAAAAGAAAGAAACATGTTTGAAGTGGCCTAAGTGCAGGGGGATCTCTGAGGAGGCTGCCATGGCACCCCATGCTGTATCTTGGCTGAGGCCTGCTAGCGTCTGGAGCGTCCAGGAGCCGGTGCAGCTCTCTCTGCCTGTGTCTCTCCCGAGTCACTGTCCCTCTCAGTTCACTCTGTAGACCCAGGCTTTCCACCTCCCAGTTCTGAACTCTCAGGGACAAGCATCTGATTGGGTCAGCTCAGCTGACTGGGTTCCTGTTGCAGAGCCCACAGGGGCAGATTCTCCAGGTGGTGAAGGCAGGTAGGGGTCTCGGGGGAGATCGGTGCCCTGGCAGCTGAGGAGAAAGTTCCCAGAACTGGCAGGGACAGTAGGTTCTAATGGCTCAGAGATGTGATAAAGGGATAAGGAGTCAACCTAGATTTGGCAAATCAAAGTCATTTAGCCTAAGTGTAAAGAATTACCACAGCTAACCTACAGCTATGGTAGATACTTATGCTATGGAAGAGGTTGGAAGAAGGGAAATTTTAAAAAAATGAAATTAACTTTGGAGTTGTATCAGCAGAATTCAAAATTTAATTTGAAAAAGCAGTAATTTCTGTTGCTGACATTAAAGCATTTCTACAGCTTTATTCTAACTCGAGAATATACAGTGTCTCTTGTGTCACCTGATGTAAGAAATTCAATAAAGCTATTCTAGAGCTCATTTATTTTTTATAACCTGCAAGTTGATAAAATAGTCATAGCTTATTTCCACAGCTTATTTTGCATTGCCTTCCACAGTAATGTGCCAAATCTTGTGAGGAAGCTCTTGTTCAGCTAGAGCAATCCTCTGTCCCAAAGGTTATAAATTCTGCCTGTTTAGGTAAATGATAAAACAATTCATAAAAAAAAATCTGAACCCTCTTTCCTCAGAGTAAGCCCCATTATGTCCCTCTGGCTTTCAAAATTATTTTTAGATGTGCATTTCAAACGTGTAGGATTAAGCTTGATAGGATTTAAGAATGTTTCAGTGATTCAAAGTACTGGGCATCAGCCAGCAAACACAAGTCAGGTTTTTAGTTAACCAGTATTCAGTAACTTATCACTGTATCTCTCTATCATGATAGAATTAGGACCTTGTGATAAGCCCCCAGACTCACAATTAGGATCGGGGATCCTGCAGAAAGCCGGCTGTACCAGTCTTCACAGTGCTTAGTAACTAGTTAGAGGCAGTAATCAACTGTGAAATTCGCTGCAGGTTCTAATGCCTTAGCTTAAATATCCATGAAGATTTATGAGCAAGTGTTTGAGTGCCCTCTGGAGGCCTTGCTGCTACTGCTGCTGCTAAGTCGCTTCAGTCGTGTCTGACTCTGTGCGACCCCATAGACGGCAGCCCACGAGGCTCGCCCATCCCTGGGATTCTCCAGGCAAGAACACTGGAGTGCGTTGCCATTTCCTTCTCCAATGCATGAAAGTAAAAAGTGAAAGTGAAGTCGCTGAGTCTTGTCCGACTCTTAGCGACCCCATGGACTGCAGCCCACCAGGCTCCTCCGTCCACGGGATTCTCCAGCAAAAGTATCGGAGTGGGGTGCCATTGCCTTCTCCGTCTGGAGGCCTTATTATGAACAGTTAAAACACAGACTCCTACAAAAGGTTTTCTTTAACAGCTAGAATTAAGAACTAGTGGACTAGATAGATAGTTGAACTGGTCCGGGTGTGAGTAGGGAGCAGAGGAGAGCCAGGATGGAACCCACAGGAACACTAGTACTTGGGGAGGGGGAGGAGTCTCCAAGTGGACTGAGGAATACCAGTGGATGGAGTGAGAGTGAAGTCATAGAAGGGAGTGTCCAGCATGAGAAAGAAGGTGCCAAGAGGAACTTCAGCAGTGTAGTGGTGGGTTGAGGAATGAATGGGAAATGAAAGGATAGAAATCAGGAGAATAAGTCTCTAAGAAGCCTGGATGGGGAAATGGAGAAAATATGTAGCAGCTAGAGACGGCTGAACCCACTCCAGTATTCTTGCCTGGAGAATCCCAGGGACGGCGGGGCCTGGTGGGCTGCCGTCTATGGGGTCGCACAGAGTCGGACACAACTGAAGCGACTTAGCAGCAGCAGCAGCAGAGATGGCTAAGTGTTGGTTTTCCTTAAGGTAGAAGGGAGTTTTCGTGGGTTTAAATGCGGAGTGTAGAAAATAAGCAGAGATCAGATGCAGTGGAAGGATGTGTGTGGGGGGGGGCAGGGGAAGTTGACTTCAAAGTTCCTGGCTTAGAAGAGTTGTTGGGGAAGATGTTGCCTTTTACAGGATCTTGGAAGATGGTGAATTAGTGATTTTCAGTTCACTGTGTGATGATAGGGAAAGATTCCTGCTATGAGAGAATGTGGAATTGTCATTATGGAAATGGTTCTCATTCAAGTCAGGAGGTTGAGCTTAAAAGAAAAAAAAAAGATGGAGTGAGGACCCTTTAGCAGATACTCATTTAGAAAGAAGGACTAAAAGAAGAGGTGAAGGCCTGAGGAGAGGTGAGAAAGTGCAGGGGACTGGGGATCGAGGAGATGCGTGTAAATTAGAGTCAGAGTAAAAGGTGAACAAGGCTCTTGGGCTCTGAAGGGGAGGGGAACTGTTTGGTTTTGTTTGGCTGGACACCACGCAGGTTTCTGGGATCTTAGTTCCCCAACTAGGGATGGAACCTGGGTCCTCGACAGTGAAAGCACAGAGTCCTAACCACTGGCCCGCCAGGGAGTTCCTAGGGAACAATTTTGCAGAGGAGGCATTGTGTGGGTGGGATGTACCGGGGCAGCGTTGGTGTGTGGGGCAGGACCAGGAGGTGTCGAGTGTGCGGGGAGGTGGGCAGAGACAATGAGGAGGGGGAAGTGGCCACAGCTGGAACAGACGGAGAGCTTGTCTGTGCTCACCCAGTAAGAGCCCAGATAAGCAGACTGCAGAAAGAGAATTACATTTGCCTTTGTGCTTTGCAGGTGTAAGATTTAAATCTTGTGTAACTTCTGTGGTCCCTTGTGTTTTTCTCAAAGTGAAAGTGGTAGTTGCTCAGTCATGTCGGATTCTTCGCGACCCCATGGACTGTAGCCCTCCAGGCTCCTCTGTCCATGGGGTTTTCCAGGCAAGAATACTGGAGTATGTTGTAGTTTTCTTCTCCAAGGGATCTTCCCAAGTGGGATCGAACCTGGTTCTCCTGCATTGCAGGCAGATTTTTTTTTTTTACTGTCTGAGCTACCAAGGAAGCCCAGTGAAAGGGGGAATCTGGCCAAATGGAAGAGAATGTTCAGATCTATTCCTGACATTTGAGAGGACTCTTGTATAAGAAGAGAGTACCTGTGATCAGTTTTTGATTTATTATTCTGGCAGATGGCCTTTAAATGTACATGATCATTTGCAACCTGAACAACAGTATTTCCCTTCTTTTTGGTAGAACTGATAGGACAGCTACTAGAAGTTGTTTCCTTTTTGTAAAATATTTCATTAAGAAAAAATAATAGACTCCTAACTCAGGAGTGCTAAAATTACAGTCTTTTTAAATTTGGAAAGTGAGGGTTGATTTCTAACTTCAGACTGCTCAGTTTTGAATAGTAAGGCATAATATTTAACATGTAAGCTTCTATAAAGGGTAGGGTGGGCGGGCTCCAGCTTACGCCCAAGCATGTTTGGTTCCCCAGGACTGGTTTGCAGGCCTCTGAAGGCCTCAGCACTTTTGTCTTTGGCAACCTTTAGCATGTCACATGTCAAACAAAAACATGTACCCATGTCCCATGCAAAAGTAGCTTATACAGAACTGAGAGTTAAGCTTCATTTGACTAGTTGTAGGCATTAAACATTTATTAACTTTGATTTTACTACTTTCTTTTCATATTTTACATCCAGTAACTATTTTTTCAGGTCTCAAAACATTTTCATGGGCCATTAAGATGCTCATAAGCTTTGGGGCCTGTACTGAAGGCTCATAGGGAATGAGACACCCCTCTTCTACTGAGATGTTGAGGCACGTCTGGCTGGGGTGGACTTGCCAGAAATCTGTTTGTTGGAGGCACTGTTACCTCCTGGGAAAACTCCATTCTCAAGGGAGCTGAAGTAACTGCTTTAGTTACTGCTCTTTTTTTGTTACAAAGAGCAGAGATCCATTCCATTTTAGGAAACGGGATATGACATTAAGGATGCACTTGGACCAGAAAGCTGTTGTTCGCTAAGGCAGCTCAGAGAAGCAGTCTTTCCCATCGACAGTGGGGTCTCAGGGCTGCTCTCTTCCTCTGTGTCTTTTTCCTCTTGCTGCTGTCTGGCTTATCCCTTTCCCTTAGCCTGTCAGTCTGTTTTCTACTTTACTTAGAGTTTCTACTCCCTCATGACTTTGGTTTGCTGTGATTGCACATGGCCACTCCAGCTCCCTTGTATATCCTAACCTTTCAGCTTCATCTCTCATGGCTCATCACCTGGTTCTCAGTATTGTTTAGATTCCTGAGGGAGAGACTGGGAATGTGACTTTGTTGCAGCTTTTACTGTTATTCCAGGCCACAGCAGAGGTCGCTGTTAAGCTCATGGGTCAGGTGTCTGCACCTGCCCTCAGAAGCTGTGGTGATGTGAGATGGAGCAGTCATGTGGTCCATGGCAGCTGAGGCAGTTTCCGTTAGTAGGATTTTCAGGCCAGCAGGCACCATGATCGGCACGTATAGTTCAGCAAGGAAGAAAAAACCTGGCCCCCTGTCAAAACCATTTGAAGTCTCTATCCTTTAAAGTATATCCTATTAACAGCCTTCATTCCAGGGCAACGCTTTGTTCCTGTAGAGAAACTGAAATCCCTAAATATATTGACAGCATTTTCATTTTCCCCTTTTCTCCCCATTTTATTCAGTCTCAGATATTGCAGGGTCACTCAGGGCGACCTGTACGATTCCATTTCTCGTGTTAGTGATTTCTGCTGAAATGGCTGTTAGCAGAGTTGGGATAACTCGAGCCTCATGGCATTCACATGTTTCCTTCCTCTCAAAGTTCTGGGGAGCTATATAGACATAGCAACTTAGCACCAGCCCGAGTCTCCAAATGAAGTGTCCCATCTGAATGTCGCCTGGCAGCAGTGATACCTGACTTCCTCAGGATGCCATCAAACTTCCCAAGGAAAAGTGATTTCCCCAAACTTTAAAGTAGGTCTTGGAATCTACACCCAAAGTACTCTTAGCACTTCTAGAATATAGCAGAGGGGGAGGGAGCAGATGGAATAAATAAGATAATGATAGCTAACCGTGGTTCAGCCCTTAACATTTTCTAGGCCCTATTTTAGATACTTGTCATACATTAACTTATTTAATCCTCAAACTACCTTATAATGGTCCCTTACAAGGTCAGGTGCTTTTTCTTATCTTCTTTAATCCCATTCTTAACCTCTGAGGTGAAAGCTGCACAGCCAGCATGTGGTAAAACCAAGATATGAACCGGCTCAACCCGCCTTCAGTCCCTACTTCTTCAGCACCCTCTCACCTGGAAAATAAGTGAGAAAAACAGTATTGATTCACATACTGATTAAGACTCTTGAAGATTCCAGCCAATCCCAGTCAGTTATTTGGTCTCTAATACGAACCTAGAACTCAGTGTGGGTAAATTCCTAACAAGAGGCTATTTATGATACTAGGATTCCTGTGTCTTGAAGTGAAGTTGTGTAGCCATGCCTGGCTTTTCCTTTATAGAGTTTCTCGGATTTTTTCATCCTCTGTTTGGCCCTGCATGCCTTGCATTTCACATTTTAGAATGAGTCCTGGTTATAAGAGGGTCAGCTGGGACCCGTATTTAGAATACCCAGTTCTTTGAAAAGCTTGGCGATCCTCAGTCATCCCTGATACACGCCTTTTCCTTTTCTCTCCGCATGTCTCTGACCCTGCAGGATCCTGAGGCTCTTGTTGCCCTTCAGCCACTGTGGGCCCTGCGTCTTCCTCTGGAATGTCTTGGGGGTTTTGACTTCTGTCACTGTGGTAAGTGTTCCCCTTTTTTCACCATTTCTGTAGATGGAGAATCACCCTCAACTATTTCTAAAGACAATCCAAAATGTCTTTGGAGTTCTTTCTAAGCATGTTCCCTTTAGGGCTCAATGAGGAAGCAACTTTCCCTGACTCATGGTTTTTCTTACACTCTTGCCTGGATCTGGCTTTGACTTCTGTAGACCTTAAGCAGCCTTGCTTAACTCTGAAGTCAGCAGAAGCATCCTTGTCCCATCTGGGGTTCCTTTTTGTACCTCTGGACTCTAATTTTCTCAATTTCACGTGAGCCATTAGTTATTAAAGCTTTCCTTTGCCTGCTCCACTTACCTCTGCTGTCCCGAAGGCCTCTGGATCAGAAACCTGGTTTCTGGGCTGATGATCTCCTGGTTATCTTTCCCATTGTCCCTGCCTTCATTGAGATATCACAACGTGCTTTTGAGCTGAGTTTGTTACTCTGTGTGTTTCTGGTGTTTTCTTGTTGAAGCTGAACATCAGCTTTCTTATTAAATGAGAGTTCCTGAAAGTCTTCTTACCTTGGGCAGGATGTTACATTAGTCTCTGTGCACACATAATTCTGAGAGCATCACATTTCCAGCATAAGCATTTTTTCCTTCATTTTCTTTTGAACCTGTGGATTTGTGATCATTTTTAAATAATTTTTTTTCCTTCTTCAGCTCAACTCAAGAAGACAACATGTATTTTACATAGGACAAGTATTTGTTCCTCTTCATTTGGTCATTGTTGAAATCCAAAATATTCCAGTTGAACCCATAGTCTGAATTGCTGTGGTTCACATTCGTGAGAAAACTTTATGTCCTTGACACGCACAGCTGGGCAGCAGAAGGAAGGAGAGCCCTGTCTTGGTAGCTGTTGGCCTGGGGCATGTGGCTTCTTGTCTTTCCCCTTCACTGTCAGAGACTGAATTCTCAGCTCTAGGCCACTCCCAGCCCTGACTTCACTTCCCAGCCACACGAGGAGCACTGACTGGGTGAGGTAAAGGAGTTTCAGTGGCCTCTGTCCTAGTGGGTGTGGTTACTATACCTGGTGAGAAGGTTAAGCCCAGGGGGAGGTGTGGTGTCTTTCTCTTCTTGACTCTGCACGGCCTGGGTGGGAAGGCAGGGGCTGCTCCTGACCAGCTCACTCCCCTCCCTTTCTCTGGGCACTGGATTGATCGCCAGCTCCAGTCCTGTTTGGAAGCCTGGGCGAGTCTGCCTGGGCACGGCGGCAAAGGATTTTCTCTCTACGCTGTCCCTGTCTGTCTCCTTTCTCTCTGATGCTGACTTGGGTGTCCCCAGCCAGCCTTCTTCATTGTGAGTGGTCAGACCAGAGATCAGGCCTCGGTTTATGTGAATTCCTGTTCTTTCCATGCTGACTTTAGTCTCAAGTTCAAGGTTTCCACAAGTTCAAGGTTTCCACTAACAGAGGAAAAAGGTCTCCCATGTGATGTAGTCCCACTGTGAAATGCCACATCAGGAATGGGCTTCACGGGCCTAGCTAATGATGAAGTGTTCAGGTGTGTTGTGTTTCCAGTTCGGTCCTGTGCTCATTTCTGCCTAGAGTACTCGGGGTTGAGGAATGTTACTGAGGCCACTGGCCACATTTGGTAGTCGTCTGCTAGCACACGTTTCTACAGGGAAACTGATCCCCCTCAGGTGTCAGTCTTCCCAAGTCGAAAGCCTGAGTGTTGAAGCTCTGTGCTGTTTGTTGTCACTGTTCCTGGGCCCTTTTTGAGAGTGGGGTGGTGATGCTTCTCTAGCCGTGCTAATCCTGAATTCTGGCTGCCAGAGGGCATCCAGCCTGGGATTGTGGCAACAGCTAAGCCGTGAGCTGCCTTCAAGGTTCGAGTTTCTGAGGGAGCCTGTTCCACAGACCTGTCTCCCCCAATCACACTCACCTTGGTTTCCCAAATAAAACAGGTTACAAGTAGTGACCCAGGTGTAAAAGTAGCCAGAATCTGAGACAGTTAAAGTAGGCAAATTCATAGGAACAGAGTAGAATGGAAGGGGGAGTTGTTCAATGGGCACAGAGTTTCAGTTTTACAAGATGGAAAGGTTCTGGAGATGTTTCACGCTAACATGCACATACTTAACACTGCCGTGGACTCTACATTGAAAAATGGTAACAATGGTATGTTTTATTATGTTGTTTTTTTTTAACAATTAAAAATTAGAATCCCAAATCTGTAAACTTTTTGACTTGCCAACTGCTGTGGCACTCCTAGTCCAAGTGGCACTCGAGACAGGCCTGTTAAAAATCCACTTTTCATTTCTCTCGAGGTCCCCTGGGTCCAGGCTGTGTTTCTCCTTTTACTTATCTGGGCCCTTTCGGGCACTGAGTGTCCTCATTGTGTCCTGGCAAGGTTTTGTTGCAGTGCCCCCTCAGTACTGCTCCTTCTCAAGGGCTAATGAAGTTGAGGCCTCTAAGCCGCACGATATGAGTGAGGGTGAGCATCGGAATGACTAATGCCAGGTCTTAACCATCCATTTCGTGGATGAGTAAGTGACCTGTGGTCACACAGCTGTTCAGTGACGGATCAGGAATTTGAACTTAGGACCGCATGCAAACCCAGTGTTCCACCCACCAAATTATTATGATTCCTAATGTATAGAGATGTTTACACATTTACCAGATAGATAAGATGAACTTGAGCCTTGTATGTGGTGCTCAGGTGATACATAACTGAAGCAAGTCACACTCTGTCCCGTCCCGCGTTCATTTCTGTGTACAGTGTTCAAGAGCAGGAAAGAGGTGGGCAGCTCAGAGTGAGAGGAGATGTCACTGCAGTCAGGTGTATTTTAAAACGATCCTTTGAATAGAGGGTCAAGAGTGAAGAGTGCTGGGAGACGCAGGAGACAGATGCGAGGGTGAGAAAGCAGTGTTTGACTCTGAGCAGAGGAGGAACCCTAATTACAGGGAGAGGCACCGCCGGGGCTCGGGAAGCCTCTGCCTGTGAAATGACATTCTTGGCAAATGAATGCATGTGTCATGCATTAATTAAAATAAGGGAAATAAGGAAACTCATATTTATTTGGCTTCAGCGAGGCTGCGGGCACCCTGATAAGTACTTTCACACTTAGTATCTTCTTTAATTATCACAGCTGAGTGTTGTAGACATTATTATCCATATTTTTACAGATCAGTCTGAGATCAGCCAGGGTCACATAGCGAATGGCAGCACCAGGCCCACACCCTGCTGTGTGTCTCTTTGTAGGTCATTTTTGTGGGAGGACTTGGCTGGAGGGGAGTGGAGGAGTGTGTCCCTGTGTCATGCTCTATCACCGAAATCACACAGGCAGGCAGTTCTTTGCAGACTCAGAAGAAAACTTGGTATCACTCCCTGCATACTTGTTGCCCTTCTCCAGACCTCATTTCATAGTCTCTTAGATAATTTCTGGTTAAAGAAAAATCTGGCATGGTTTCTTTTGTCTTTTATCTTTTTTCCATTAGGAGTCATTAGGCCAAGTCACACGAAGAACAGTCATCCCAAGGACAGAGAGAAAGCGGCTCTCTCCCTACAGCTCAGTAAAACCCAGAGCTCACGTCCTTGGCCACTGGACTTTGTTAAGGGTGAGGGCAGGGAACCTAGAACTTTCAGTGTGTAGGGCTTTGGGACTTGTGGGCAGGAATAGTGGGTGGGGACAGAGGAACCCACACACCTGGGGCCCCAAGTAGGAAAGGTGGGTGGGGTAGGGAAAGAGTGGCCTCCCTGGGAGATCCTGGCCAAGTGACTGAAGGGCACCAGCGTCGGGGTTCTCCTCTAGTGCTCAGGACTCATACTGGATCAGAGTCTTTTCTCACCAACTGGAGGGAGCGAAGCAGGAGGAGGGCATCCAAAGTGTCCTGAAATCCACTGTTATTGTTGAAGTTGAGTTGGAGACTCCTGCTCAGTCAGAAACTCCTTTGACTGATCTGAAAAGTTGACCTCACTACCCCCGGGGGAAACTGTCCTTCTACGTTACTGAGGCTACTGATGATCAGTGGTGTATTCAGGAAGTGCCACTCCTGGTAGGGAGTGTGGGAATACAGGTGAGGGCATGCATGCTGCTGAGTAGATGCCGCACCACGGGCAGCCAGTGGCCAGGGACTGACAGACTAGTTCAGGAGCCCTGCTCCGAGGTCATGGCGCTCCAGTGACAAGGTGCAGTGTGTAAGCACCTGCACGGGCCCCGGGGTGGATAGAAGCCCGGCCCGCGTTCTGAGGCTGTAGAGGGCTTTGACCACAGGACATTGAGGCCCAGGAGAGAGATGTGCGCGTAAATCATGGTAAGTGAAGCTCCGCTCTCAGCTGAAGTTAGCCTGGAAAGACGAGGAAGCCTACGTTCACCTGTGTGAGTGAGAGCACCACCTCAGAAGAGTGGCCTGGCGGTTGGGCCTTGGAGCGGGGGATTTGTCAGCAAGGGCAGGTGAAGACATGCGGGGAGCAAACCAGGTGGAGGCCTTAGTGGCTTCTGTAGAGTGTTAGGGGAAGCCAGCCCCAAGGTGAGAGGTCTAGGACCTTACGAGGTGGGGCTTCCTGTGACCTGTTGCCATTGAGGCAGCCCAGGGCATGTGCAGAGGGACCAGCATGAGGAAAAGTGGCCTTGGTAGCTTAGGAGTGAGGTACTGGGAAAAGTGTGGGAAATTGGAAAGGCTTTCTGGGGACATGAGCCTGCCCTGGGCAGCCAGCATGGGTGTCTTCCAGGCTGCTGTGTCTTCTGTTCAGGGACCGATGGTGACATAGAAGCAAAATAGAATGAATGTGGCATTCACAGTCCTGATGAATGAGTGATGAGTGACTGCTTGCTTAAGTTATTCTCAGGTAGATACCTGAGCAGAGATGAGTGGATTGGGCCCGTGGAGTTGAGTATCTAGGTTGACACTACCTTGTGTGATGTGTAGTTTAGACTGGAATTTTCTGAAGGTGTAGTGGGGTCAGTGAGGAGATAGACGCTGCCTCTGCTGTCTGCCCAGATCTCTGTGGCATGCAGAGAGGGGTGGCCTTGAACTTCTTAGCCCTGTTCCTCGGCAGTATGCAGGCACCTGAACCGCCTTTCCATTTATCTTTTGTTCCAAGACTTGTAGAAAAGGGCCAAGTAGAGGTACCTTGGTGTAGTACTGCGGCCCAAGTAATGTCTGAGCTAGTTGACTTCTGGAACTTCCTCATGGCTGGGAGTTTCTAGCCACGCTGGGGACAGGTTCCATGTTCTCTCTTCACTAACAGCAGCATCTGGCATGTCCAGGGGGAACCGTGTAAGATAATAAAAAATCACAAGGCCTTTGGGCCAGAGATCAAGGTCTTACAGGAACACATCAGGGGTTGCTGCCTGATGGGATAATTTCTGAATCCTTTAAAAAGCGTCTCTCTGGGTAGAGAATTATTTCTTGTAGTGTTTATTTTTTCAGTTTTCTTATGGACAAAACTTGACTTTGGGGTTACTTTAGAGGAGTATCATTATCTCTATAGTATCTTACATCCAGAATAATGATGGCTAATGATGGAAATGACTGACTACAATTAATTGTTCATCTTACAGTTTGTTCCCATACTTTGAGCTTTAAAAAAAGTGAGTTTGAGATAGAATCTCAATCCCTTTTTGGGCTTTGGATCTTTTTACACTTTAAAAAGTGTTATTAAGGACCTCAAAGGGCTTTCTGTCTATGTGGATTATAGGCATCGATACTTTAATAGAAATGAAGACTAAAATTTTACAAAAGTATTAATTTAAAAATAATGACAAACTCATTACACATTAACACAGATTACATTTTTGTGAAAATAATGCATTTCTAAAACAAAAACATTTAGTAGGAAGAGTGGTATAAATATTTATGTCCACTTCTGTGCTCAATCTCTTGCAATATGTTGTTTTAGCTGAAGTAGGTGAAGACATCCAGCTTCACAAACAAAGGAACTGAAAAGGGGGTTTCAGTAGCCTTTTCAGGTACTTGTGAGTTCCTTTGTGACCTGATACCAAACTTGACAAGTGGTGGTTTCCTGCAGATTATTTGCAGTGTGCAATCTGAAATCCTGTGGTAAAATTCCCGGTCTCTTCCTGAACTTTGAGTAGCTGTTTTACCCACGATGATGCATTACCTGACACATGGGTCGTTTGGACAACATCAGTTCACTTTTTGCAGAGGCTGAAAATGTTCATACATTTCATTATGTATAATATCAGGAAACTCATGGTTAGTGTTACTGTCGTTTTCATCAGGACAGTCTTCAAGTCTCAGGAAACTAGAGAGCCCATGGTGACAGACAGGAGTTTTCCCAGATTCTAGTTTTCATTAGAAAGCTCAGATTTGACAGTTTGCAATAAATGCCATCAGTTTCCTGTTATCTGAGACGTCTGCACCCAGTCTGCAGAGCAAGTGTGTAGTCACTCAAGTAAAAATGACGTTCAGTCGAGAAGATGCCAGTTGAGTTTGCAGCTCAGACAGTTAGACAAGCGTTCTTCCTTGAGACAACACTGTGCTTGGGTACGTGACCTGATGTGGTTCCATTTTAACCAGGAATATGATAAATATACATTAAAATATATGTGTGTGTATTTCATATCAATATAAATAATGAACATGATATGTTTAATGTAAATGTTATAATAAAAGGGTCTAGATTTAAAGAATTATTTTTTATTGCTTCTTCAAGGATATTCTTAATTGGAACTTTTTTTTTTTTTTTTTACTGTGAGCCCCTGGAGGTGAAGAATCTTTCAACTACTGGTGCCTTTGCCACAGGGTTTTGTGTGAGGAGCCTAAGGAGTGGGCACGTTGGCCAGCCAGTGCATTTGCATCCTCCAGGCAAATGTCAGCACGGTGAAAAAAAGCAAGCAGCGTTTTAGTATTATCTTGAAACTCATTTTGATCTTGTTTTGTAAGGGTGTGGAATCCTCAAGAGTCTTGGTTTTGAAAACTGCTGGTCTAGGACAGCAGCTGTAAAGAGCTGAGCCTCCCAGGGTTGGATGGCTGTTTGGTGTCCCGTGCTCATGGGTTGGGTTTTTTGCAAGAGACTCAGCTTGTAGCTGGTGGACCACTTTCAGCCCGATGACACTATATTTGTAGGAGTGAATGTTTTTAAGGGGGAGTAGGTGGGAGGGGCCCACTCACCCCTGATGTCTTCAAGTGAACAAGAGCACATGGTTCTATTCCCTACCCAACCCTGAAGACAACTGACCTCTTGCCTGTCGCTGGAACATGATTGTAAGATGAACCAGGCTGTTTGTCAGGCTCTTGGCTTAGTGTGTTGGAGGAGGAGCCTTAAACCTGGAGTGAGTGAGGAAAGCAGAATGTGCAGGGCATATTTTAGAGCACACTTTTAATATCTCTGTGGATAGCAGAGACACAGAGAAAGGGGGAAGGAAAGAGATGGATACTGTGACCAAGCCTTATTCTGAGCTACGAAATTGAATACAAGAGGAATTTTTAGGGAAAAGAGTTTCTTTGTCATTCTACAGCCAGTATTGATGAGCATTTTCCCCAACTCAAGAGAAAGATCTGGGGACTTGGCTTTCACCCTGGGAAGATAGAGCACTGAGTTATTGGCTCCTCAGTGCTGCATCGACAGGGAGAGGTGATCCAGAATAGGGATGAGCACATGGTCCGGAGAGGGAACGGACGCAGGGAGGTGACCGGCCACTGGGCGAGCACTGCAGGCTCCTGAAGCTGCCCTCCAGTGAACGGCAAGCCTTCCCGACATGCAGCAAGCTGAGGAAAGATCAGAGGGGCGTGCACATGGAGCCTGGGCTCGTGCACAGTCTCATTTCATGTTTGTAACAGCCCCGAGAGTTAGAGGTGTGAGTATCATTTCTCTTCTACGTTCAAGGTCTTTGAATCTTAGGCTTAAATGACTTGCTTAAAGTCACACTGTGAATAAGTGGGAGAGCTGTGAAGTGTGTGTTTTGCAGAATGACAAAGGGCAGAAAGTGCCATTCTTGGGGGAGATGCGGCTTTCAGTGGGCTGAGTGTGAAGGAGTGAGGGCTGCTGGGGCCACGGGGCTGGGACTGCACGGAGACTCTCGCTCTCAGGACTAGGCTATCGGATGGGTGGTAGGTTTCACAGGCTTTGATGTCTATAGAAGAGTGTAATCTTTCTTCTTTCTGAAATGTTTTCTTGGTGATGAGGATAAGAGGCTGGAGCTTCTTCATAGTCTTGGCCCGCTAGAGGTTGTACAGTCTTAAGACTCGCTAGCAGATGATTCCCTGGCAGGGTTTGTGGTTATCTGGGGGGACATTAAAGTCACGGCTGCTGTGGAAAGGGACATGGCGGGGACGGGTGAGTGGAGGTGTGTACGCTCCACACTAGGCCAGCTTTGTCTCAGTCCTGCAGCAAGGAGCCTCGCTCCCTCACTGTCCAGGCTCTAGGGACAGATTCCTATGGCATCAGAGGCCATGTGGCCATGGCAGAAGTTACATGTGAATTAGAAAGCCTTCCTTCCTGTTTCCAGACAGAACATTATTGCCTATTGCTGCGCACTCCCCTCAATTTCAAATCCTAGAGTTTTATCCTAAGAAAGCGCCCTTTCCCATCACACAGGAAACCATAATCTGGTAGAGCTGAGAGGGGGGCAGAGTTGCCCACCCCCCGCCCCGCCCGCCCTTCTGCCTCCCATGTGCTGAAGTGCGCTCCTAGGACTGTCATCCTGGCTGTCTCTAGACACACCTTCCCCAGGGGGAGTTCCTCCAAAAGGGTTCCTCCTTTTGGTTTCAGTTTAAAAGTAGAGTTTACTGGATGTCTTCCTTGTGATGTGAAACCAGTTGGGTTGCCCCTCAGGTGTGTAGCTTTTTCCCCAGGGCCTTGCTCAGCCACAGCACCACTCGCACAGCACTGGGATCGTTGCCTCCCCTGCTAGACTGTCAACCACACAAAGGCAGAAGCCACAGCTGTGTTGTTCATCACAGGATCTTCCAGAGGGCAGCCCACTGCCCGACAAGTACTGGGGGCTGAGTGTTTGTGGAACGTGTGCCTGCACTCTCGCACAGGCTGATCCTGCGTCTGAGTTCAGTTTCCAGGACTGTTGGCATCAGGGACACCTTTCTTCTGGGCCTGCTTCTGGGTGGGCTGGATTCTGTTGAGTATCACTTAGATATCAAACACTCAACAGCATGGCATGAACCAACACGTGTTAGGGCAACTGGGAACACTGGGATCTTCCTGTAAAACACTTCCCAATAATTAAGAGACTGGGAGTTGATTGGGATTCTTTCACCCTGACTAGTCTGAGTCATCCTCATCTGAGCTACAGCCCTTTGATCATCTCTGAGAACCTTCTCCAGGCCCTGGGACACAATTGCCTGCTCTGCACGTGGGGAGGAGATGAGTCATGTGGCTGGTGCAGCCCACTGCCGTTGGTAGTAGGAGCCTTGGTTGATGCTGGAGGCATCGGAATGTCTTCCTTCCAATTCTTTTTTTATTCATTTTTATCTTTTCTAGGAAGGATGCCCTTGTCCCTCTGAATGTCAGAACCATAAGCCCGTATGTTCTGACAGGCCTGGTTCTGGATAGAAAATTAGTTTGATTTCTGTTGACGTAGCTTTGACTGGGCTATTAGAGGCAGCTACTGTAGAGCGGGGTTATCTGTACTTAATGCATGATAGGAGCCACGGCACTGTAGACAGACCTGCGACATGGTGCACCACGGCAGCTGGCTTGCTGTGGGGTCTGAGGGCGAGGCTTCTGTCTGCCAGCTCCTTGACAGGTGTGCATGGCTTTCTGTCGTACTCAATCGGGGGGTTGGTCTTGATTTCACAGCCAGCCTGTGCGGAGTGTGTCTAGGTCTGAGTCAGCGTTCTGGAGCATCCACTCGTCTGTTGGGGAGCTGGCTGTCCTCTGAACACGGCCGCACTGGTGCCTCCTGCTGGCCCAGTACCCAGCCCTGTGGGGTGCTGACTCTCCGTGTCTCACTCACTCCCTCTTGTCTCCAGCCCCTGCCTTGTGGAGCCTGGGTCCTTCTGTTCTGTAACCACTGGATCGTTTTAACAAGAAATCCATGAAAAATGAGTTCACTGTTTTATCCTATGTAGAATTGTATTTTGGGGACAGCTGTGTAAAAGACAGTAATATATGAAAGACACACACAGAAGTGTGTTTAAATAATCCTGTTTCAAAGTCCACATCCAGGCTTCCCTCCCCAGCACAGCCTCATGAGCTTCTTCCCAGGGCAGAGGGACTGTTACCTTTGAGTTCTTCAACAAATTCAGGCTGAAATTTGGAGAGAAAATCAGTGTCCCGACTCTGTACCTGCCTCTTGACCTTTGCCCCCTGCGGGTAGGACCAGAGTGGGCTCCTCTACCACCCTGGAGCCCACTAACCATTGTTAGCAAAACTTCAGGAGAAATGACAGACCCTGTGCCTCCTCCCCTGGCCCAAGCCTGATGCCGTAGGAAACAAGCGTGCTGCCTGCAAGGAAGGTCAGGGCCACTGCGGTAGACTCCGGGCCTCACCCCACAGTCCAGCAGCGGTGCCGCCTCCTGGTCACAGCGCCGGTTGAACTGTGTCTAGACTTGGGAGCACGTGGCCCAATCAGCCCTCCAAGGGCAACAGTCCCATCCTCATGGCCCATTAATCCTGCGTCTCCGTCTCCAGGTGACCCTTATCCCGTGCTAGGGCCCAGACCTTTTGTTCTTTCAGGACGTAGTTTCTTTGTATTTAGGGCTCATTTGTTTTTTAACTTCCTTGCATTTCAGCCATGGTTGTTTATTCACCTAGATCCCTTACTTTTAAGTGACCTGGGGGACAGGTATTGATGAGGTGGTGTTGGTGTCACACGGTTGACATGAGGCAAATCTCCTGATGGACAGACCTCAGGGAGGGAAGAAACTCCTTTTCATGAAAGGTGGGGTTTGGGGCAGTTGGGCTACTTAAAACCCTTTTCCTCTCACTTCTCTGCCAGCCTGCACCTTTCTTATTTGAAAAGGTCTCCTCACATACAGGTTGAAGGCACAGACTTGCTGATGGTGCCCCGAGGTCTCGTGCAGAGTCGGGACGTGGCCTGTGGTGGTGCCTGGCGACATCAGCTGCAAGCCCACTTCCTCCTCGGGTCTCCCAGGTGGCCCCCAGTCATACACACTGTCTCTGTGAAAGCCCTTACGGGACACTGGATAGCAAACATGCTTCTCGGGAGAGATTCTTGGGAGCATCGTGCCCTTGCGGTGTGCAGAATTCTGTGATTCCTCCCTGCTCTCTTGGTCTGCGTCTCCTTTGTCTGTGAAGAGGCAGTGAGATAGGTGCTGTTTTAGGAAAGGCTGCGGTGGGGATCCTTGGTGCCTGTTTGTCCTTCTCTCGTTGGTCACATGGCAAGTCTGGAGATTCTTTGCCTGGCCTTTTACTTGCAGAATATGGCTTACGCTCAGTGCGTTGAGACTTACAGCTGTGCCCAGACCTTTTACCTGGAAGGCACGGCAGTACCCGATTTCCCCGCCCAGAGGCGCTCTGGTGGAAGGTCACACACAATGACTGCAGGAGTTTCATGTCAACAGCAGAGCCAGTCTCTCTGAGGCCAGTCTGGATGGATGCCCTGACCCTGGCCGCTGCCCCTCCAAGGGAGGGCACCAGGGGAACCACCGCGTTCAGGTTGAGGAGCTGGTGAGGGAGGGAGGAGCCGAGTGCAGCACTGCTCCCCGTGGCCTTTGCTCATCCCCGGCAGCCTCCCGCCTCGCTCCAGAGACGTCTGCAGGGCGCCCGCACTCACGCGCTCAGGATGGACTGCCGAGGTCACAGCCATTGGAGGATTGCGTCTGCTTAGTTCACGTGCACCTCTGTGCAGTGTTCAGGTTGTCATTTCGAGAGGAGCAGGAAGATCCCAGTGTTGGCCAGTTTTATTATCCTGAAAAATGACAGACACACACAAAGGAAGAGATCGACTGTCTTATTCATTATTTATCTATCACCTCGATTCAACAGTTACAACAGTCCTCCCGCGTTTGCTTTGTCTGTTATTTTTATTTAGCCTAAGCATTTTAAGACACATCTCAGACATCATTTCATTGTTACAAGCCTCAGTATACATCTCTAAAAATACAGATATTGGTTTACACAACTGCAAAGGCATCATCACACCGCATGCAGTGAGCCCGGTTCCTTGTGTAATCTGATACCTAGTCCCCTGGGCATCTCCCCAGTTGTCCCGTTTTAGCAGCTGGCTTATTTGACAAATCAAATTCCTAAGAAGGTAGATCCTTAAGTTACATTTAATTGTTATATCTTAGGTGTCTTTAATCTAGAGCAGCTCCCACCCCAACTTTTTTTTTTTTTGGCCGTGGCATGTAGCATGTGGGATCTTAGTTCTCTCATCAGGGGTCAAACCCAAGCCCTCTGCATTGGAAGTGCAGTCTTAACCACTGGACCATCAGGGAAGTCCACCCTCCCTCCCTCCCCAATCTTTTCCATACCATTTACTTGTTGAAGAAATGGGCAGTTGTCCTGTGGACTGGCTCACATTTTGATATTTTTCTGCTTGTATCCTGGTAGTTCCCTAGTCCTCCCTCCTAGTTCCCTCAAATAAAAAGGAGTCCAGGAGGCGTGTTTGGCAAGAATGTTTCAGGTGACCCTGTGTGGTTCCTGTGGCATCAGGCCAGGAGACAGGGGGTGTACTTGCTCCTCTTGAAGTATGCTGACATGATAAGGGGGTCAGGGGTTGATAGCGGGATCCTCAAAAGTATAAGAAGTTCTTGATCAGCTTTTCATCTGCTATTTTTACTCATTTCTTGCCATGGTCTGAATCATGCATTTCGTTACAGTTGCACATTTACTAGCTGGCTTGTTGCATTCTCTCGAAAGAGTTTATAGAGGAAGACTTTCTTTCCTTTTAATTACCAAGTTTCAAAAAAGGTAAAAGTTGGTATTCTGTAACTTGCAGTTTAGTGCCTTGAGTCTATCTCTCTGTCTCTGTCTGTCCCTCTCTTCCTCTCTCCATGCCTCCCCACCCCTTGTCATTACTGTGAATTCGGGGATTTTGTATATTTAGTGTGTTTCAATGGATCACATTCATCATTCCTTCTGATGCTCAGTTGTCCCAGTTTTGGCCAGTGGGAGTCTATTCATAAGCTGGCATCTGTGTTCTTTGGCATGACTCCTTACATTCTGGCGTAACAAGGTGTCCCAAGGCTCACAGTGTAAAGTGCTGCTCTGGCCTTGAGACCAGCCACTCTGCAAAGCTCCCTGTGCCATTTGGTGGAGAAGGTTCCATGAGAGAAGGGACCACTGCTGTTGGTTATCATTGCTTACAGGCCTTTTTGGTGGATACCCTGAAAAAAAGAGGAAGGGAAACGTGAATTCAAACTGATATTTCTAAATAAAATTTTACATTATAAGATTTTTTTCCTTAATTTTGATTTTATGTCAGTATCTCACTTCTTTCACTTCAAATCTTGGTTCCTAACAACATTACCATAATGAGTTATTTGCATTATTCTACTTTATGAACATACATTTGTTATAACTCAGTTAAACTATGAAAGAAGTTTAAGTTCTTTGCAGCTTTATTTATCAACAGAATTTCCCTCTAAGTATGGACACTCAGTCTCTTATACTTAAAAGGTTTTTGTGGATAACAGGAAAGTTAACGTTCACTTTCTTCATTTTGTTTTAAAATTTTAGGAATTGCTTTTCTTGTTTATTTAATTTCGTTTTTTGAATATATAAACATATGTTTCCAAAGCCAAAACAACATAGTGTTACATTCAGAGAAGTTTTACTTCATCCTTTTCTGCTTCCTCCTGTTTAAATTCATTTTGTATTAAACAAAAACAGACTTTCAGATATAGAAAACAAACTTAACTGTTACCAAACCGGATAATAGGCGTGGAGGAGATAAAATAGGCATTTGGGATTAACATATGCACACTACTACATATAAAATAGAGGACAGCAAGGACCTACTCAACTCAAGCACAGGGAGCTATACTCAATATCTTGCAATAACCATAATCTGAAAAGGAATATATATCTAGATGTATAACAGAATCACTGGTTGTACACCTGAAACTAACAGCATTGTAAATTATACTTCAATAAAAAATTCATTTTATATTATCTTTCTCCATGTTTACTTGTATACATCACGTAAAGATATATGTAAATAATTCACATTCCCCTCCTTTTTTGCGCAAAAGGTAGCAGGTTGGATATATTAATCTGTGCCTTTTTTTTTTTTCCCTAGACAGTATTACCTGGGCCTGGAGAAGGGAATGGCAGCCCACTCCAGTATTCTTGCCTGTAGAATCCCATGGACAGAGGAGCCTGGCAGGCTACAGTCCATGGGGTCACAAGAGTTGGACACGACTTAGCGACTAAACCACCACCACCAGCACCTGGGCTTCCTTGTGTCAGTACATCGTGCTCGTCCCATTCCCTCTTTTTGATGGCTGAGCAGTAGTTCCCTGTAAGGAAGCCCCATAGTTGATTCAGGCCTCCCCAGTGGGTGGGCCTTGGGCTGCCTGCAGTTTTGCTGTGACAGGTACCGCATGAGTGAATAAACTGGCCGTCTCCTATTTTGCCAGTATATCTTGGGATAGATCTCTAGAAATGTGATTAATCAGAGGATAGAAGCATGTATAATCTTTCACACACTGATTATATTTTCTTTTGCTGAAACCTTGGTTGTTTAGGTGAATTACATTATCTTGACACTTCCATCTGGAAACAGTACCGTTTATTTTGCAATTTTTTTTTTTTTGGCCATGCTACTTGGCATGTAGGATCTTCATTCCCCGACCAAGGATTGAACCTGCATCCCTTGCATTGGAAGCTTGGAATCTTAACTGCTGGACCACTGGGGAGGTCCCCTTATTTTGTGATTTTAATGTTAAAGAAACCTCCTCAAGCTCTTGTGTGGCCTGTCTTTGTATTGAACATATTATTGAGAATGTTATTCTAAGATCTGTTTATTTAATTAACTAAGTAACTGAAGTTATCACTTGCTGAGCGTAATACAGGACATGAAAATGTAGCTAAGGCATCCTAAATCTCAAAAGATTTCAGATGGAGTACTTGGGGATTTTCTTCTGTGTCTATTTGGTGTATATTTTGTCCCATATTGGTTATCAAAAGTCTGGTAATAGGGCAGTGGAAAATATACCTTTATCTGCTGTACCAGAATGAAGCAGGACATGTCTGCAGGAGAGAGGAGGTGTCATTAAGTACCCTGTGGATGCATCCAGTAGGTATTGATTGAACACCTCTGCTTGGCCAGAATGTAAGTAAGTGAGCAACGTACTAAGTTCCTCCCTCCTGGCGTTTACTTTCTAGCACAGGAGACAGAACAAAAAACAAAGAACAATTAGATAATTACAAGTTCACTGTACTTTGAAGGAATCAAATAAGAGATTTAAATAGAGTCTCAGCCAGGAGCCTTCTTGAGGAAGAGGGGAGAGGGGCAGCTGACACACCCAGCTGTGTGTGAGGTTGGGGCGGGTGGGGCAGGGCCATGCAGGACCTTGGGTTTTAGGTTAAGGATTGGGATTCTAAGAACATCAGGAAACCATTGGGACTGTTAAGCGAGGGAATGACTCTTGATGCCGACATGTCGTGTGTTTACTTTCTCTGGATTGGAGGGCTCCTCAGTATTGTGTTTCAGCTCCAGAAGCAGCAGCATTGTTCCTTCTGAGG
>NW_011494732.1:4864112-4910842 GCF_000754665.1 Bison bison bison | reverse complement strand
GGGGTTTCCTTCTTGCTCCTTTGTGTAGACAGCTGCTTCTCATACTCACATGTAGGTCTTCTGAGGATTTCTTCTCTTTTTCAATAATATTAGCCCTTGGTGTTGCTCAGATAATGACAGTCAGCGGTTGTAATTGGATTATGTGCTTAGGCTGTGAATGGGAGCATGATATCTACAAATTCTCTTCTTCAGACCTGCAAATCCAAGAGACCCATCTCTGGAAGAGAGAGCTCCTTCCTCAAGATCACAGAAGGTCCGTGTCACCACTGTCTCGCTTATTGGAAATTAATTATAGAACCCACAGCAGTTTTCTGGACGAGAAAGGCGTTCTCAGTGTGTGTGTTTACGTTTCTCTTACAGGAGACTGCCAGAGCAACAGCCGTGCAGGGAGGCTCACACGGAGGACTGACACGCCTGGGCCCGCGGTGCTGGCTTCTGGGGAGGCTCCCGTCTGATGCGAAGGAGGCAGGATGCCATAGTGACTCTGCACGGGGAGGCTCCTGGGGACCGAGGCCAGCACGCAGGATTGCGCCCTCGGCCGCAGGGGACACTGGGCAGGCCTTTCCCTGCAAGTGAAACGAACGAGATTATTCCGCAAGAGGAAGATTCCAGGGGCTTAAAAGCACAAAGGTTTGCACCTTGGCAGCCTCTTGGAATGTTGACAGCTCAGGATCTTAAAGAAAGTGCTGTGTTATTGAGTTCCAGAGTTGATGTGGATATACATGTCACTTTATAATCAATAATACTGAGTGAGGAACACTATGCAGGAAGAAACCTTCCATAGAAAGACAGGCAGGGAAAAGCTTAGGCCGACCTCAGACCTCCCACATAGAGCCAGCTTGAGATAAACGCCAACATGGCCAAATGAGAGACTCTGAGACAGCCGCCTGTAGTCATTGTAAGGAAATCTCTGAATCACGATACCAAATAGGAACCATGATCTACAAGTGCCCCATGTGCAGGGAGTTTTTCTCTGAGAGAGCAGATCTTTTTATGCATCAGAAGATTCACACTGCTGAGAAGCCCCATAAATGTGACAAGTGTGACAAGGGTTTCTTTCATATATCAGAACTTCACATTCATTGGCGAGACCACACAGGAGAGAAGGTCTATAAATGTGACGATTGCGGTAAGGATTTTAGTACTACGACCAAACTTAACAGACATAAGAAAATCCACACAGTGGAGAAGCCCTATAAGTGTTACGAGTGTGGCAAAGCCTTCAATTGGAGCTCACACCTGCAGATTCACATGAGAGTTCATACAGGTGAGAAACCCTATGTCTGTAGTGAGTGTGGAAGGGGCTTTAGCAATAGTTCAAACCTCTGCATGCATCAGAGAGTGCACACCGGAGAGAAGCCCTTTAAATGTGAAGAGTGTGGGAAGGCCTTCAGGCACACTTCCAGCCTCTGCATGCATCAGAGAGTCCACACAGGAGAGAAGCCCTATAAATGCTATGAGTGTGGGAAGGCCTTCAGCCAGAGCTCCAGCCTCTGCATCCATCAGAGAGTGCACACTGGGGAGAAGCCCTATAGGTGCTGTGGGTGTGGGAAGGCCTTCAGCCAGAGCTCCAGCCTCTGCATCCATCAGAGAGTACACACAGGGGAAAAACCTTTTAAGTGTGATGAGTGTGGGAAGGCCTTCAGTCAGAGCACCAGCCTCTGCATCCACCAGAGAGTGCACACAAAGGAGAGAAACCATCTCAAAATATCAGTTATATAAAGTGTTTTGCTAAGAGTTTAAAAAAAAATTCTTAAAACCCATAAGTGCCACTAGGAAGGAAAAACCCTGTAAATACCTACATTGATCCAAGAAATTTTTACAGCAGGACCCAGCAGAACATTGTTTTCCAGGAGGCATGTGTGAGGGTGAGTTTTTGGATTCATGCCAAGTGTGTTGTACAACTTGTGAATCTGGAGCTCCTGTGAGTGTGTGCCCAGGGCAGGCTGTGAGGTCCCAGTCGTGGGTGTGCATTTCCTGGGATTCTGGTGGAATAACTACACAGGAAACCATGGTCGTTGTGCAGCCTCCTAAGTCACCTTCTGTCTACACTTTACCTAAAAGTTACCCCAGATACTGCCCCATTTCAGGAACTCACGATCTTCCTCTTGATCCCAGCATACCGGTAAATGCATCTGAAAACGGCCAGCTCCCACCAAGTAGTGTTCTGGTACTTCAGAGGTTACCACTTGGCTTAGCCTCTCCATATCTGTCCATGTATCCCATTACTTCTGCACTCACTTTACCCGTGTATCCTCCAAATGCCCATAAATATCCACCCCTTCCTAGATGGCATCAAGTTTCATTTTAGGTTTTAGGTGACTCATGATGGCCACTTTGCCTATCAGAGAAAATCATTGGCAAGCATACACGCCCTTGAACTTTAATTTTGTGAATTCTGCTAATCACTGTGTCACTATGTTAGACTTAATTTTCTAGTGGCTACATCACATATTTTTAACTTGAATATTTTTTGTTTTTTTTGGGGGGGGGGAAATAGCTGAATGTAAATAGGGAGGAGGAAGTGAGCGGAGTTAGGACTTTTCTCCATCCAGAACTGCCCTCTGGGGCTCCTTTAGTAACACGTGGAGCCACTTTCCCGTAGGAGAAGTGGATGGTAGGAGGCGTCCCTAATAATAGTTTCTGTTTCTGTAATTTTTGGCAATAATGTGTAAGATTACATATCCATTCCTTTGTAGGCAGGAATGTCTCTGTAAACTTCTCCTTTTCTTTCTTCATTCATCGGACAAGTATTTATTGAACACCTCCTATGTGCCAGGCACTGTGCCCCTTGCGGGGGATACCACTGAGTAAGACAGACAAGGGCCCTACTCTCGTGGAGTTGACTTCTGGTGGAGGAGACAGATGATAAGCAAGTAAACAAATAACGTAGTGTGAGATAGTGATTAAGTGCTATGGAGAAAATAACCTAGGGTGATGATTTAGAGCCGTGGGGGGTGGGTGAGGGTGGGGGGCGGCAGTAGATAGCGGTCAGGGAGGCCTTTGTGCCAGCGAGGGTGGCCTGGGGTGGCTGCGGAGCGCAGGTGCCCAGCTTTCGCAGGTGGGTCGGCCTTGCGGTGCGCAGTGGGCGGAGCAGAAGGCGTGGCCCGGTGAGTGTAGTGAGCAGCAGGGCGGGGGAGATGCTGAACGCTCAGTATCCTGACGTTTATAGGCCTTTTTTTTTTTTTTTTTGGCTACATTGATAATAAAAACTCATGTGGAGGAACTCCAGGAATGTTTAGAAGACCAAAAGTCCCCAATGACAACAAAAAGCAACTAAGTTTGAACTTTGTTTCTCTCCTCATTCCTGTTTTCGTTGATTTCCCACATGTAGTCCTTTTTGCTCAGGAAGTCTTTGGGGGAAATTAAGGCTTTTTGAAAGCTCTGAACTGGGTGATCAGGTTAGCAGTGTCTGTCCACTGTCTTGAGAGGTTGGAAAATGAACTACCCGAAATAGTCACCGAAATACGAAACAAAGCTTGATTTTCTCTTCATATTTGAATTAAGTTCTTCTGTTTGACTGGAAGGGGTTTTTGTATAACTAAAACCTCAGTGCATAAAGGAGATTTAAAAGGGGCATATAACTGAGTGGGTGAAAGTAGAAGATGGGATGGGGGGGTACATGTGTTACCATCTGAATTTTCATCTGGATAGCTCTGTTAACAAGCCTTTGGGAAGTCACTTCACATAATTTTCCTCCTTTTTGCGAAGAGAGGGTTGGCTTAGTTATTTGATAAAGCCCCTTCCAGGCCTGAATTCCTCGACTACGATTTACTGTAGTGTCTTAACACTCTACCATGTCACAGTAGTGTGGAGCATTAGAGAAAAGCCTAGACTTTTAGTTGATAGCGAGCCAGTTGAAATATCATTAATAGAATTTTAGTTTTAGGAAAATTGGTTTGATTTCTAGCTTTATTACTATTAGGTATGTGAGCTTGGGCAAAATCGCTTAATCTTTGAGTCTAGTTTTCTCACGTACAAAATGAGGACATTAGGCTAAATGATTTCCGAGTTTCCAGCTAGTCCTAGAGTTCTATATTTCTACATAGTTGAATTATTTTATCATGCTGTTGCTGGGGAATATGACTAACACTTTTGAAGCTACTAATTTTATGTCGAGCTTTAAAGTCCATAATTGTTATCTTTGGAAAATATTATTTGACCTACAGTATGTCCAAATCAATTTAATAAAATCACTTTATAACAGGGTTCTGTGCTTGACATATGGTGGTATGAATTTGGTGGGGTGTGTGTGTGTGTGTGTGTGTGTGTGTGTGTGTCTCTGTCTATGTGTGTGTACGGTGGAGTGGGCTTGTGCATTATGTCTAGGTGACCATATGATATAGTGAAGAGGTTGCTGTTAATACTCAAACACGGACAACAAGCCTAAACTGGGACCATCCCAGCAAACCAGGATGTGAGGACGCCCTGGCCCAGGGGACAAGCAGTTGACCAAGGAGTCATGAGGTCTGTGGCAGACTGGAGAAAGCCCACCCTCCTGAGAAGATGGCCTGCTCAGCGGTAGCTGTTTGTTTCCATCGTGGAAACCAGGCCTCAGGGTCCCACGTGGTCTGCTCTTTTAAGGAAAAACCAACAATCCAGATTTTTACTTAAAATTTAATTATTTTTAAAGGTTAGCAATTCACGTTTCCTGTGTGACCCATTTTGGTATTTGTATTAAAGAAATGGCAACCCACTCCAGTATTCTTGCCTGAGAACTCCCATGGCCAGAGGAGCCTGGTGGGCTATACATCCACAGGGTCGCAAAGAGTTGGACATGACTGAGCGACTAAACAGTTATCTGTATGCTGCCCATAGGCTTCTATTTCACTTTGCAAGCTCTGCTGTGGCCCTTGATGGCTGTCACCCACCTCTGCTGAGGCCTGACACCTCTCAGCTAAGCAATGGTGGCCCAGACCCGAGCTACAGTCTCCAATAGAAGGTCTGGCATCCATCTGCCTCTTGGGGCGAGTCTATGCTCCACTTCTGGTTGAGGCAGAAGTAATCCAGACAACCCTTTCAGTGTGAGTGGGGTGGGGCAGAGAGGTCACAATTCCATTCACGTTCACCCATTAGGTCACTCCTGTGCCTGCTGGGGGTTCAGGTATGAGAGTGAGAAGTCACGGCTCACTTCCCAGTTTCCCGATGCCTTCCCAGGGGCCTTCCAACTCTTGGTTCAGTTATTCCCCCAAATTTAAATTATTAAGCAATGTTTTCTGTACAGCCTGCTGTTATCCTCAGCAATTTGAAAATAATAAGTGAAAGCAAATATCAGAAGATAGAAAAAATACTCAACGGTGAAATCAAACCCTGAAGAGGAGGTGAGAAAGAGGTTGATACCATCACAGGGCAGGAAGCAGATTATAAGTAGGATTGCCGAGTTGGTACGTGGCTTGAGATGAAGAGGGGTGGGGAAGCTGAAGGTGATAGAGCCCTTACCCTGTGACCTTGAGCTTAACTTCTCTGAACCTCAGGTTTCTCATTTGTAAAATGGTATTGAAAATAACGTAACCTGGGAGACATTTGAGAAAATAAACACATATAAAGTACTTGGGTGCTGTTGCTTCAGTCGTGTCCGACTCTGCAACCCCATGGACTGTAGCCCGCCAGGCTCCTCTGTCCCTGGGATTTTCCAGGCAAGAACACTGGAGTGGGTTGCCATTTCCTTCTCCAGTGCATGAAAGTGAAAAGTGAAAGTGAAGTCACTCAGTTGTGTCCGACTCTTCATGACCCCATGGACTGCAGCCCACCAGGCTCCTCCGTCCATGGGATTTTCCAGGCAAGAGTGCTGGAGTGGGGTGCCATTGCCTTCTCTGCCTGGTGTGCATAAGGTAGAGTAAATCTGAGGTCAGAAGGACACAAAGACATTTTAAATAAATCATTCTCACCTTATGTTTTAAAATATTAAGAGGCACATGAGCAAATCTGGAGATTCCCGGGCCCCGTGTTTGTTACATGTGTCAGCGGAGGTCTTGGTGGGCTGTGCCCTGTTGAACCAAAGCGCTTTCATTGTTCAGATGCAGGTATAATGTTGGAGAAGGAAATGGCAGCCCCCTCCAGTATTCCTGCCTGGAAAATCTCATGGACAGAGGAGCCCGATGGGCTATAGTCTGCAGGGTCGCAGAGTCAGACACGACTTAGTGACTAAACAGCAAACAGTTATAATAGATGCAAATAAAATACACTTTTAGAATAAGATAATAGCACATGTATGTTGCTCTTCCTGATTTTCAGGTGAATTTACACAATTTATAGCCTGTTTTGCATGTACCCCTTTGGTCCTGCTCCCCCATACTGCTTCAGAAAGTGGGTTCACCCTGACCTGGCCTCCTCCTCTGTAAAGTTGGTCTTGGCCCAGGTCTTCTCTGCATCATGAATTAGAGTTGGAGTGTCATGTTGAGTTTTTAAACCCAGGATCTATAGATGGGTCTCAAAGAGATCCAGAACCTTCTTAAACTGTATGCAGAGTTTTGTGTACCTGTGGGTATATAGGCGTTTTTCGAGGAAGGCAGTCTTTTCAATTTAGCTTGTGACTCTAATGGATAAAGATCACTGATTGAGAAGAACTTTCTGATTGAGCCACACAGTTATTTGTTGTGCAGGGACCTTGGGAAAAGGGACACCTAAGAGGTCAGAACAGCAGTGGGTCACTGGGATGAACCAAAAGCCGGGTAATAGCAAAACAAAAAAACTAACCGTGTGCTGTGTTGGGAGGCAAGAAGACACTGTTGGCATAAGGTGAAAGGTCCGTGTGTACCTGTTACAGTGGGCTCAGTGCAAGCCTGTGTTACAATACAGTGTCCTGTGCTCAGGGGAGAAGTCCTGTGAACAATGTGAGAGAGTCTGTGTAGGTGAGAACAGCTGGGTCCTTCAGAAGGACTGGCTGGACACGCGAGGAGTCAGCTCCATGCACGGAAAATGCTGGAGCCACAACTGAGTCTGGCTCTTAGTTGCAGGAGAGGCAATTCCTGGTGTAAAATTGGAGCGAGGGCCCCAGTGCTGGGGCAGGCTGTACTTTGGTTCAGATAAACCTATTCACATCACTTGGTGTCGTGTCCTTCCATGTCTCATTTCTGTGTCCCCCTTCCCTTGCTTGGTATACCAAATTAAGGAAATATCTCCCTGTTCATGGTTAAAGCAATCACCTTGAGCCTTCAGCCTGTCTGTTCCCCAAAGTGTCCTTTCTACCCTGGTGCTCCTCTGCCCTTGCACATCCCCTCCCTTTCTGAAATAAGCTCAAGATATACAGGGACTTAGTCCAGAGGGTGAGTCCTCCTAACATGCTGTGAGGAATTAGCTGGAGATGTCAACTAGCGACCAGCAGGCCACACAGCATCACTGCTGCCAACAGTGTTTGGAGAAGAATCAGTTTCCTACGTACTGTATGCCAAGACAGCTCACTCGATCCAGTACACATCAGGAGAAGAAATCAAAAGAAAGAGAAGCATAAAATAAGATGGCAAGGGACTTCCCTGGTGGTCCAGTGGTCAAGACTTCACCTTCCAGTGCAGGGGTTGCAGGTGTGATCCCTGGCTGGGGAACTAAGATCCCACATCTCAGGGCCAAAAAGTCAAAACATAGAAGTGAAATTGTGACAGATTCAGTAAGGACTTTAAAAATGGCCCACACCAAAAATCTTAAAAAACATAAGAGAGCAGGAGTAGATGTCAGCATAGTACTCATCATAGTGAGGCCCTGGTGGCTCAGGCTGTAAAGAGTCAGTCTGCAATGCAGGAGATCAGGGTTCAATCCCTGGGTCAGGAATATCCCCTGGAGAAGGGAATGGCAACTCACTACAGTATTCTTGCCCGGAGAATTCCATGGACAGAGGAGCTTGGTGGGCTGTATAGTCCATAGCGTCACAAAGAGTTGACTGAGCGATGAACACTTTCCGTTTGCATTCTAATAAATACGAATGGATTAAATTCTGCTGTTTCTGGACATTTTCAAGTTGAACGGTAAACTTCACCACAAATATGTGTACAGGTTGATTATAAGAGACCATGTACGAGAAAGAAGTGACACAAAAGGCTGAAAATAAGAAAGGGAAAAAACATACCAGGAAAATATTAACAGAAAGCCAGTGGTGGCAGCCTTGCCAATAAAATGCAAGGTAAAAAGCATCCATTTATGCAGGGAATAAGTTGTCAAGATAAATAGTTATGTACCTTTGTTCAACTAAAAACATAGCTTTGAAAGAGAGAGCTTATGTGTTTAGAGGTACAGTGAGAAATTAATTCCCAACCACAACAGAACATATTAATCCTCATGTCTCAGAAATCTGCAAATCAATTAGACAAAAACCAACCATCACTGTTAACAAACTTGATCTATCAGCTGTCTCTGAACTTTGTGTCAACAAACCCTCTTGGAGCATTCATAAAAACTGACCATGTTTTATCCCAGAAAGAAAATCTCATCAGATTCCAAAATGCATAAATCCCACAGGCCACATCCTCTGACTGTAAAACATCTTACAAATCAAAGGTGCTGAGAAGGAGACAAAAATCCTATCCACTTGGAGATTCACAAAAAACTAGCAAAACATCCCTTCCCCTTCAGGCTGACAGCTAGCCAGGAAGTCAGTGCATGTGCCAACTATTTAGAGATGAATGGCAGTGACAATACCATGTAACGTATCTCAGGTGTGATGGAAATGAGTAAAAGTTTTTATAGCCCTAAATTCATCTATTAGTTGAAAGTAAACTGAGCCGGGGACTTCCCTGGGGATCCAGTGGCTAAGACATCATGCTCCCAATGCAGGGGGCCCAGGTTCGATCCCTGGTCAGGGAACTAGATCTCACGTGCTGCAGTGAAGATCAAAGATTCTGCATGCCATAGCTAAGACCTAGCACAGCCAAGTAAATACATACTAAAGAAAAACCGTAAACCAAGCCTTTGAATTTAATATGCTTGATCTTTATCAAGACCATTTTTTGTTCTTGTTCCTTTCACCTATCACTGTGCTGAGTCATTCTGAAAAAATAAGGATAACCCATAACATACAACACTGTTAGGACCCCAAGGAGTTGTTGGGGGGCAGAGGAGGGGCCCCCTGGATCCCGAGGAGCCACACATAGATAAGGTTGCCTAATGAAGTGCAGAATGCCTGGTTACATTTGATTTTCAGATATTTGACCTACTGATGCTAAAACGTACTCGTTGTTTATTCATCCATCTGAGATTCACATCTAACCAAGTGCCTTCTATTTTCATTTGCCAAACCTGGCACCCCTGCCTGAAGGAAGGAGGGGAAGGGGCTCTAGTGTTCAGGGAGGAGTGTCATAGGGGAGTGAAGGAGACCCTCAGTGGGGTGAGTGGATAGCCCATTGGGCCGGACCAGAAGCAGGGAGACCTTTGTGGTCTCTGCAGTAAAGAGAGGCTGCACACCCTGGTGACAGGGATGCTTCCCAGGCAACGGGGAGAGGGAAGGTTCTGGGTTCACAAGAATAGTCCGATCCAGGACTCCTGGGCACCTGGACCCTGGGAAAAGCCTGTGTGGGCCCAAGGACTGAGGCCGGGGCTGTTGGGGGAGAAACCTCTGGTGACGATGAGGGCGGGGATTTGGAGCACAGTGTGGAGGCAGGGATCCAGGTGGGCACATCCTCATGGCCCCCGAGAGGGTCCAAGTGGAGCTGTCTAAAGCATGGACCCCGGGGCAGGGGCTCCTGACCAGATCCAAGGGTGGTCCAGACTGACCACATGCCTACAGAGACTGAGTTTGAGATGATATCAGGCCAGACCGCCCCAGTAGAAATTTATTTAAAAAAAAAAAATGTATATTTAAATACATATGGCTTTGATATGAACCGTTTTTAAAGTCTTTATCGAATCTGTTGCAACACTGCTTCTGTTTTGTGTTTTGTTTTTTTGGCCACGGGTACCTGGGATCTTAGCTTCCCGACCAGGGATGGAACCCACACCCCCTGCCTTGGAAGGCAAAGTCTTAACCACTGGACCACCAGGGAAGTCCCCCAAATGAAATTTCTGCCCCATGTGAATACACAAAAGTAATATTTACAGAACAGTCATTCTGAGGAAAGGAAGGACGAAAAGCCGGAGTCCGTGAACTCCAGCTGTCTTTAATCACACATCCAGGGTACTCGCCAGTTGGCCATCTCAAGTCGCTTCCTAATTTCCCCTGTGTTTTGATCTCATGTTCGGCAAGGTGCAGACCTGACTCAGACCAAGCGGCAGGGAGATGTGTGAATAACTCTCTTTCCAGCGTTAAGTGTTCCATCTCAACAAAAGTGCTAATCAATATCCTCAAGAGATCCTTGTACTGCAAGAAGCCTGGGAGAAAGATTGCTGTCAACCTCAGTGCTCAGTGCGGGGCCTCCTCAAAGGCTCGAGAGGCCAGTGTTGTCAGGGACCCCTGCAGGGAAGTGGCTTGTGATCCCCATCAGCTCTGAAGCATCACCTGGGGTCTCTTCTCTCTTCTTTTCTTCACTCTCAGAGAACACGCACTACATCATGCGTGTTCAAGTTTCCCGAAGTCCTCGGGCCCCTCTAATCACTGCCTTGGAATATCGACACAATTTTAGTGCAATGATAGATGGTGTGTGTGTGTGGTTTTTGTTTAGTTGCTAAGTTGTGTTTGACTCTTTGAGACCCTATGGACTGTAGCCTGCCAGGCTCCTCTGTCCATGGGATTTCCCAGGCAAGAATACTAGAGTGGATTGCCATTTCCTTCTCCAGGGAATCTTCACAGCTCAGTGATTGAACCCGTGTCTCCTGCATTGGCAGGCAGATTCTTTTACCACGGAGCCACCTGGGAAGCCCCCAACACAAGTTTAATATGCACACCAATGGGGTGAAGCAATCACTCAATAACCCCCTTGAGTATGGAACAGGAAAATAGATACATTTGCTTTAGAATTAATTATATTTCATTTGCCTTCATGATTTAGTCTTGAATAATATAATCAAATTAGCTGACAGTACTTAAGCAAACTTGAGTTATGTGAATAATTGGGAAAGAGCCAATTATTTGATGGAAAAAAGCCAAGCTGGGATTCTTTTTTATTTTTTGTCTCCTGGGTAAAGAATAGTCATCTAGAAGTTGCTGACTCACTTATGTTGCTGTAGTCATTCAGTCACTAAGTCGTGTCTGACTCTTCAAGACCCTTGGCCTTCACTATCTCCTGGAGTTTGCTCAAACTCATGTCCTTTGAGTCTGTGACACCATCCAACCACAGTTGAATATTAATCATACACTAAAGAGTTTTATGTTCTCTGGATAGTTTGGGGTATTTGTTAAGCCCATGAAGTAGTGAGGGATGTTCATTTTCCTTTTATAAAACAAAGAATGCTCTCAGGGAACCTCCCTGGCTGTCTAGTGGCCAAGACTTCACCTTCCAATGCAGGGGGTGCGGGTTCAATTCCTGGTCTGGGAGCTAAGATCCCACATTCTTTGCTGCCAAAAAGCCAAAACATAAAACAGTAGCTGTACTGTGAAAGTGAAGTCGCTCAGTCGTGTCTGACTCTTTGCAACCCCGTGGACTCCAGCCTACCAGGCTCCTCCGTCTATGGGATTCTCCAGGCAAGAATACTGGAGTGGGTTGCTGTTTCCTTCTCCGGGGGATCTTCCCAACCCAGGGATTGAAGCTGGGTTTCCTGCATTGCAGGCAGATGCTTTACCCTCTGAGCCACCAGGGAAGGCCAGCAATACTGTAACAAATTCAATGAAGACTTTAAAAATGTCCCTGTCAAAAAGAAGGTATCCTCAGACTGAAGAACAATTTGCTTTATTATTTACTTTTTACTAGAAATAGTGTTGCTGTTGTCTTTATTAGAGTTGATACAGCCATCCATCTATTATTGAAGTATAATTCCCCTGCAGTGTTGTGTTCTAGCTGCACAACACAGAGATTTGATATTTCTTTGCATTACAAAATGATCACTAAGCTAAGTCTAGTTACCATCTGTCACCATACACATCTTTTAAAAATGTTATTGGCTGTATTTCCCATGTTGTCCATTTCATTCCCCATGACTTATTTATTTTGTAACTGGAAGTTGGTACCTCTCAATTGCCCTCACCTATTTCTAGAGTAGATACATTTTAGAACAAAGCTAAAGAAAACCACCCAGATCCATTTTATTAGCATGGCAGAGTCAAATGCCAAAGTTATTCTACCTAAGGAAATAAGAGCTGTTGAGCACTGAGAACTTGACCATTCTATGTCACATGGCTAGAGAGGTCAAAAATTAAGTCTTTGGTTATTTTGGATCAAGCAAGTTAAAAATAGAATCGTGAACTTGGAAAAATGAAGTGATGTGGCTTTAAATGCATGGATAGCCCCCTCTAGTGGTCAAAGGGGTGGGTCGGGGCTATTATACAGGTTCTTTGTTATTACCCATCTGGGTTCCCTACCTCCCTGCATGCGTGTGTGCTAAGTTGCTTCCATCGCGTATGACTCTTTGGGACCCTATGGACTTGTAGCCCACCAGGCTCCTCTGTCCATGGGCTTCTCCAGGCAAGCATACCATGCCCTTCTCCATCCCTACCTCCCTACAACTTTCTAAACATTTTTTTTTCTCTCTTGGAGAGGGGGAATGCAAAAACTTCCATTCTACACCTGTTATCTGGATTACTTTAAGAATATTTCTGTTGTCTGTAAAGCATCTTTCTGGGTCCACCCACCCCAAATGCTGTGAAAGCAACTACTGTGAATGTTACTAAACTTCACAATCCCAAGTTTTCGCGCATTCTCTGTTCAATTTATGCCTTTCTTATCTAAGTTCAATGTTGCCTCTCATGCCCCTTTGTGTCATATGTTTAAGTTCTTTGTTAATTCTGAGTTTTATTAATTATATCTAGGCTAGTCCTCCAATGATCACTCATTTAAAAGATAAAAAGATATAATTAATTGGGCTTCACTGGTGGTTCAGTGCTAAATAATCTGCCTGCCAATGCAGGAGACATGGGTTCGATCCCTGGTCCGAGAAGATCCCACATGCCGAGGAGTAACTAAGCTTGTGCACGACGACTGTTGAGCCTGTTCTCCACAACCCGGGAGCTGCAGCGACTGAGCCTGTGTGCTACGTCTACTGAAGCCCGAGTACCCGAGAACCCGTGTCCGAAACAAGAGAAGCCACCGCCATGAGGAGCCCTTATTTTGAAACTAGAGAGTAGTCCCTGCTTTCTGCAACTAGAGAAGACTCGTGCAGCAACAAAGACCCACACAGCCAAAAGTAAATTTTAAAAATTATTTAAAGATACAATTAATAATGCTAAGAAGACTTTGTGGTTTTGTTTTGTGAGAGGTGCATGCCAAGTCACTTCAGTCATGTCTGACTCTTTGCCACCCCATGGGCTGTAGCTCACCAGGCTCTTCTGTCCATGGGATTCTCCCGGCAAGAATACTGTAGTGGGTTGCCATGCCCTCTCCAGGGGATCTTCTGGACCCAGGGATCAAACCCATGTCTCTTACATCTCCTGCATTGGCAGGCAGGTTCTTTGCCACTAATGCCACCACGGGTAGTATCGTAAGAAACAGAAGCAGGATGTGATTTCATCAGGCAATGTCTTTGGGATAATATAAAATGAAAATTAAGAGTCTAGCTTATAAATCATTGAGTTACAAACCATTACTTCACTTGTGCTGTGGCTTGAAAAAGCAGGTTTCCTTCCAAGAGCTCAGACCATTGCCTGTAAATCATACCACGGATGATAATGTTTTTAAAAAAGACTCTTAAACAACTGCTTGGTGAAGCGTGCCAAGTGTTTCTGATAAGACAGCCTATTGATGAAGCAGTCCTTTTTGGCTGTACATATCCCAAGCCTGTGTGTCAGCAGATTAACATTATCTTCCCTTTTCATTTTCCTGCGGGGCTCATCAATGACCACTATCTGACCAAAGAAAGTTCCGCTAAACGTGTAAGAGTGCTCAAAAGATGGCTGAACGGCACAGCAGCCCAGTAGGGCGTATTTTAGCTTAAAGACCAGAAAAGCTTATGCGCTTATGGGTGGTTAAAAGATATTCCTTTTATTGCTCTGCCTCCTTTTCTCCCTCTCCGGGCAACAATATGGGGAACTTATAAACCACCTTTATTATTTTTTATAGCTACCCCTGGTACTTTAAGACCATCATTAACTCCATCTTCTTCTACTGTATTTTATTATATTATATATATATTAAAATATATATACATACTTTAATTTTGGCTGCATTGGGTCTTCATTGCAGTGATCAGGTTTAGTTGCTCCACAGCATGTGGGACCTTGGTTCCCCAACCAGGAATCAAACATGCGTCTCCTGCACTGGAAGGTGGATTCTTAACCACTGGACCACCAGGGAAGTTCCTATAAAGCCACCTTTGTAGTTTATGGTGGGCTGCCGTCTATGGGGTCGCACAGAGTCAGACACGACTGAAGTGACTTAGCGGCAGTAGCCGTAGTTTATAGAAGCTGACATCTCTGTCTTAAGATACTTATCATTGTCATGGTTATAGTAATTCAAAGGGGAAAAGATTTCCTGTTTCCGTGTTATGCACAGGACACTGGAAAAGGTGGTGGGTGATTGCAAAACTGAGGGGGCAAAGCTAACCAAGAAACCCGGTCTCCTGGAATCACCATCAGATCATGCAATCCCACTTCTGGGTACAAACCCCAAAGATTTGAAAGCAGGGACGCCAACAGATATTTGTCTGCTTGTGTTCATAGAAGCAGCATGATTCATACTTGTCAAAAGGTGGAAACAACTCAAGTGTCCATTGATGGATGAACAAATAAGCGCAGTGGGGTCTGTCCACACAATGGGATGGTACTCAGCCTTAAATAGATAGGAAATTCCTACACATGCTGTGAATACAACATGATTGAGTTTGAGGACATTATGTTGAGTATCATACAAATATTGTATGATTCCACTTATATGAGGTACCTAAAGTGGTCAAATTTATAGGCAGAAAGTAGACGAGTGGCTGCCAGGTACTGGAGGAGGAGGAATGGGGAGTTAGTGTTTAGTGGGGACAAAATTTGTTTTGGGGAAGATGAAAAAGCTGTGGTGACAGATGGTGGGGATGTTTGCATAACATTTGAATATACCTGATGCCACTGAACCGTATACTTAAAAACAGCTAAAATGGGGATGTCCCTGGCAGTCCAGTGATTAAGACTCTGTGCTTCCAGTGCAAGGGGTGCAGCTTCAATCTCTGGTCAGGGAACTAAGATCCAACGTGCCGTGTGGCGTGGTCAAGAAGAAGGAGACTAAAATGATAAATGTTATATATATGTCAACACAATGAAAAAAAAGATCCCAAAAAGGGAATGACATTTTGGAGAAATATTTAGAATGCAGAGTCGGGAAAAAAATCATAGTGGAAGCAGATTTTGAAGGACTTTTCCTGGCTTTGATTTTGGTTCCTTATTTCTTAGCTGTGTGATTTTAAGCCAATTGCTTGACCTCTCTGTGCCTCAGATTCCTCATCTGTAAGACAGGAATAAGATTTGTACCTATGGCAATTGGCTCTTGTAAAGCTGAAAGGAGATGAATACAGAACCTTGCAGGTGTGGATGAGCAGTCTCTCGGTCTTGCCTTTGGAGGTGGATACAAGGTGATGCCAGTGACCAAGATAAGAAGTGTGGGGAAGGGGCACATTTGCAAATATTCTGTCCAGGATTCATGGGAGCAGGTAAATGTCCTCCTTCCCACACTTACCTGTCCTCTCCCCTTTCATTACGTGCTTTCTGGTTAATTTTGTCTTTTATCTTTTCATTCACTCATCCTCTTTGTATTTCCCTTCTTCGTATGCGATGCTCATCACCAGATTACACCTTATTAACAAATTTTCTTCATCCTCATATAGAACTAATTTTTAGAACAAAAAACATAAGGATGCAACTAGACAAGGAAAAACGGACAGAACTTTCACTCGATGTTGAAGTCTAAGCGCCTTGAGAGAGCATGTCTTCTTTTTATTATGAAAAATTTTAAAGAGAGAAAACAGAATAATTGACACCCCTACGTCCATTACATGGATGTAACAATTATTAACAGTTTGCAATTTTACCTTCATTTCCCTTTCGAGAGCATTTTAACTTGTTTGAGACATTATGACACTTCACCTGTAAATACTTGAATATTTGTCTTTGAAAATAAGGACATTTTCCTATGAACCACAGCAGCACCATCATTCATAAAAGAGGAGCAGAATTTATTCAGTCATCTAATGCCCAGCCTCTATTCAAATATCCCCTCAAGATTTTCAAATGTGGAAAGAATTTTGGTGATCATCCATATACATATCCAACACCGCGAGTTTTTATAATTAACATCTTGCGTTTGGCTTTGTCATGTACCTATCCACCTGTGCATCCATTCATCCCTCTTAGTTTTTCAATGCATTTCAAAGCAATGTGCAGATCTCAGCATTCTCCTTCCCCAAAACACTTGAGCATGGGCATCACGGATAAGCCTTCAGTAGTTTTGTTGTTGTTTTTCTTGTTGGGGTAAAATTTACCTGTGTAATGACACACTTGTTTTAAGTGTAACATCTGATAAGTTAAGACAAACGCGTACATCTACGTAACCCAAATCCCTATCAAGTTACGCATTATCATCACCCCAGAAAGTGCCCCCAGACCCCTTTTGCAAGCCCAACTCCCAACCACAGGCTACCCCTGTTCCAATTTTTCCTACCATCATCTCTTCTGGAACTTCATTTAAATAGAAGCATACGATGTGTACTGTTGAGTGTGAGGTTTCTCTAACGCAGGACAATGTTTAATACTCACCCACGTTGTGTGCGTCGCAATAACTTCCTCCTTTTCCTTGCCGCGTATTATCCTGTTTCTGGTTGGTGGACAGTTGGGCAGTCTCCTTTTTTTTTCCGTTGCTAATGAATGAAGCTGCAATGAACATTTGTGTACGGGGTTTCTTGCTGTACCAATGACTGCTGGTTTGTTTTAACCACAGTCCAATCAAGGACCGCACGTTGTATTAGTCCGTGGGCTTTTTATGTCTCTTTTCATTTTCAGGGGGAGGGATCAAATTCCCTAATGTATCCACAGCTCCTGTTACCTGGTTGGCATAAGGAGAAGCTAAATCCTCTGAGTGAGCTACTGAGTCACCTATGTGTTGACCTTAGCTTTCTTACTGGAATGGTTTCATGTGCCCCTTGCCTGTGGTCAGGAGGGGAAAAAACCTCCAGGCAAGAGATCTCAGAACTCGGGCATCGGAACGCTTTTCTGTGATGTACTGTCATCTTGAGTCCACAAGAGGGCGCCCGCTCACTTTGAATGATTTAAATTCATCAGGCCCCGCAACCAGGGCTAAAATGTTCTTCCAGAAAACAAATCTTTTAAGATTTTCCCTCCGTGTTTTCAGGTCTGTTGAATTCAATAGTGACGTCTTTTCAGTTGCTCAATGAGTATTTACTGGATACCCACCATGTCTGATCCATTGAGCTGGCACCGTGGGTGGCAAAGAAATGAAACATTTTCCTGGCTGGTGGCTCTCCCACCTACCGCAGGAAGATGAGGCAGCCACAGAACATCTCAGTGTGAACTTGACGTCAGGAGCGTCAAGCTGAGACACGCAGGCGGGTGTGAGCTGGCACTGGGCTCGTCCCATGCAGTCACGATGTCAAGAGCAATGGTGGAGGGCCCGGAAGGTTCTGGAACATTGGGTATGTGTAGGAAGGTTGGAAAGCATTGGGTGGCCCAGAGCTAGGAGGTTTGGAAGACTATTCCGAATGCCACCGGGGGAGTTGAGTGTTGGGTGGTGGTAGATTGGAGAAGGGGGGTGGGGCAATGGGGAAAATTGGGCAGAAGGATTGGTTGGTCCAGTTGGAGGTGATGGCACCTGTGTTAATGATGACGTAGGGAGAATGGCTGAGAATCACCTCTGAATTCTGTAGGCATGAACAAGACCACCGGGAAGAGTAGAGGAAGAAGGCATGTTCTGGCATGCTCTCTCTTTTTTTTTTTTTTTCAAATTATTTATTTGGCTGTGTTAGGTCATAGTTATATTATGCAGGGTCTTTTGTTGGGGTGAGAGGGCTTAGTTGCCCCGGGACAAGGGGTTTCTGAGTTCCCTGACCAGGGTTCGAACTCGCATCGCCTGCATTGGAAGGTGGATTCTTAGCTATTGGACCACCAGGGAAGTCCCAGAGCACTCTTGTTTTGAATATTGGTTTGTAAAATATGGGTTTTTAATATATTGCATTATATTAATAATACTCTTTAATATATGGGTTTTTAATATATTACATTATACTGATAATGCTTTTTCACCCAGATGGTTTCAAGCGGTGAGATGCTTTTTTGCCCCCCCTCCCTTTTTTTTTTTAAGTTACTCTGAGGAGTTCCCTGGCGGTCTAGTGGTGAGGAGTTCCCTGAGGGTCTAGTGGTTTAGGATTTGGTGCTTTCACTGCCATGTTCCGGATCAAGGAACTAAGATCCTGCAAGCCATGCAGTGCAGCCCAAAAGAAAAGTTATTCTGACACTTGTTATAATGGTGGTACAGAAGGCTTTATTTAGGACGGTAGGTGTCAGGACTCAAGATGCAGGAGAGATCAGGCTCAACTCTGAACACAGCAAAGACAGCTGGAGATTTATAATCAATGGTGGGACAGATTGGTGGATGGACAGTTACCAAGAGGATACATTGAGGGTAGGGAATCTTGCTAAACTGACTTGGCAGGATTCTTGCTGAAGACAGGACAAGTGATCAGATATCAAGGGTAGGGGATCCTTTCTAAAGGGACTTAGTCACAGCCGGACCAGCTGATGGAAGTCAGTGCCCAAGGATGAGGCCTGGGGAGAAGAGAGCTCAGAGGAGCCGGACTTGGGTTTGGACAAAGAGATACTTGGTCTCCTGTCTCAGGCATTAAGGGATCTCTCATGAATGCAAATTTCAATATGTAAATTGGGAAGTATTTCTAAAGCAGAAAGCCTAAATATATATTGTTTAAAGTGGGAGGTATTCGTATTATTTAAATAGGAACATGATCATGGTGAGTTGGAAAAATGCATGTATCTAAAGCAAGATGAAACCTGAAATCATTTTCATACAAATATCAAGATTTTTTTTGACATTCTAAGTCAGTAGGAGAAGTCTGTTTGACTTACAAAAGTAAATGAAGTGTCAGATAAAGAAAGGATTTGTGATCTTTTGTTCATACTTTAGAAAAAGATGGTGTTAGTGAGTTAAAATAGATGTATTAAATAAAATGAAAATAGAAAATGCTTTTGGTCCATTGAAATAAGGTGGTGTGTTAGGTCATGACTAGATCCCCCATTAATAGGCTAATTTGTACACACACACTGATTTGCATAAATATCCATCCTTCCTCCTACACACTTTACTAAGTTTAAGGCACAAAGGTTTCCTTAGCAATTTATATTTTTCTTTTTCTCCCCTCATTCTCCCTTAAACTCCCCTTCTCATCACCAAGGGGCAGCTAGATGCATGGGTTCTCGAGTTGAATGTAGCACCGCCGTCTCACCCCGTCCACGTGGCTTTAGTTTGCCTGACTATGTAATGGGGTAATAACACTGCAGCCTCTTGGGAGAGAGGCGGGGCTGCCGCAGTTCCTGGCTTCCACCCAGGCACGATCCTTGTATCTGGTTGAGACGGTCTTGGACCCGAGTTTAATGTAAGGTGGAAGTCCAGCCAATTCTCTCTGCTCTGTGAATTAAAAAGGAAAGGGCTTTTCCAACTTGCCCGTGGAGTTCGATGCTTCCCTAAACTTCTTGTGTTACGTGGTTAAGGCTGAGTTAGCAACTTGCACTTGATCCAAGAAACTTCAGTAGACCCTGTTTGATGCTTCTTTTTTTATGGAATCATCCAACTTTAAAAATCCATTTCTCTCTTATATATAAGTTTCTGTCCATGGGATTTCCCAGGCAAGAATACTGGAGTGGGTTGCCATGCCCTCCTCTGGGAGATCTTCCCGACTTTGGGATCAAACCCATGTCCCTCGCATCTCCTGCATTGCATGTGGATTTTTTACCACTGAGCCACCAGGGAAGCCCCATATATAAGCCCATGGATATTAAAAATAGAACAAGGTGTATACACCTAGGATACAAGTTCCTTCTTCAACACAACACTTGCAGAGATCAGATGAACTCAGGAAGAGGCTGGGAACTTGGCCCCAGAGCCCAGAGTCGGAAGTGATCAGTTATGGTTTGTTTCTCTGCGATGCCCACTGAGCACCCCGGGGAGCTGGCCCCAGGTGGGTATGCAGTAGGGCAGAATGACCTTACCCTCTGGAAAGTATCCTCACCCATGGACTGGTTTATCAGGGACATTGAAGCTCGGAGAGAATGAAAAAGGAAAATGGATGAAACCAACCAGATTTTGTTTGCTCCTGGTAGGGCAGGAAAAAGAAATAATAACCAAAAGTTTGTACTGTTTTTTAAAAAATTTTTTCAAAGAATTTTTTTGATGTGGACCATTTTTTAAGGCTCTTTTATTTTTTAAAGCTTTTTATTCTGTGTTGGCATATAGCTGATTAACAATGTTATGATAGTTTCAGATGGACAACAAGGGAACTCAGCCATGGATACACATGTGGACCATTTTTAAAGTCTTTATTGAATTTGTTACACTATTGCTTCTGTTTTATATTTTTGTTTTCTGGCCAGGAGGCATGTGGGATCTTAGCTCCCCAAGCAGGGATCGAACCCACACCCCCTGCATTGGAAGGTAAAATGCCCCTGGAGCACCAGGGAAGTCCCCAAAGTTTGCATCATTTTACCTGGACGGGCAGTCCTCTGACACTGGGCTCTGTGTCTCACCTTCAGGGTTCAAGGTCCCAAGCAGGGGTGTCTGTATTAGTGTCTGCTGTATTTCCGATAAGGTCACACTCACAGGTTCACAGTGGACATGAGTTTACGGGGACACTGTTCGCCCCAGCACGTTACCCAGCTGGTCATACCTTGGCCACGTGTCTGCGCCTGGGCTACCAGGGAGCAGGAATATGGGTGTCTCGACTTTTGCTGACAAAGTGAGCTGCCTCGAAGCAAGAGCCACACGATGGGGTTCCCTCCAAAAAGAGGGATGTCTGGAAACTTGACAGTCAAAAAGGGGAGGCTTTTCCCAACCATATGACCTGATGGCAGTAATGAGTACGGCAGCTCCATCGGCATAAACCTAAAGTCAGCAACATCCCTAATCCTCGCCTTCTGCTTCTACTTTCGTTATCTTTTCTCTCTCTCTCTTTAGATTATTTATTGGCCTCACTGGGGTCTTCATTGAGAAGCATGAGGGCTTTCTCTAGTTGCATCGAGCGGGGGGCTGCTCTTCCTTGCAGCGTGTGGGCTTCTCATCGTGGTGGTTCTCTAGTTGTGGAGTGCCGGCTCTAGGGCATGGGCTCAGCGGCTGTGGTACACGGACTTAGTTACTCTGAAGTCTGTGGGATCTTCCTGGATCAGGGATCAAACCTGTGTCCCTCGAATTGCAAGGTGGATTCTTAACCACTGGACCATCAGGGAAGCCCTTGTTATCTTTTCAATCATCAATGAATACAGAGTGAATGTACAGTTGACGGATTCAAACTGAGTTGGGTCTTTCCCTATTTTCGGGCACTCAAGGCAACCCAGATAAGTCTCACTTCTCTGGTGGGGATTCTACAGTTGTCTGATGGATATGTTCTGTCTTTGCCCTCACTGGGGGTCAAGAACACTGCTCACAGAAACACTGATCTCCATGATGATGAACACAGGAGACGGCCCTGAGTATCAACTCGCAGGCATTTCTTCATCCCGGGGCCGTAGATTGGCAGGGGTTTCCTAAGTCCCTGAGTGTGACTGCTGGATCTGCCAAGATACCAGTTCCCTTCCCTTAGCACATCCTAAATTCTCAAAGAGCAGAGACCATCTAAGTCAAGGACAAGTCAGGAACTGCCCTCTGCCTGCCTCGCCGACCTCTGCCCCACACCACGTGCAGCTGTTCAGAGGAGTAACACGTGTAGGACTTCCCTGGTGGTCCAGGAGTCAAAAGTCCACCTTGCACTCACTCCGAAGGACACTGGCTTGGTCCCTGGTCCGGGAAGACCCCACATGCCTCGGAATGTGGGATCTGAGTTCCCTGACCGGAACTAAGCCAGTGTACCCAGACCACTGGGCTTACACGGGCCCTAGAGCCCATGCTCCGCAGCAAGAGAAGCCACTGCAATGCAAAGCCCTCGCATCGCAACGAGAGAAAGCCCATACACAGCAACCAAGACCCAGCACACTCCCAAAATAAAGTAAGTAAATCAGTAAAT
This sequence comes from Bison bison bison, assembly GCF_000754665.1. Lineage (NCBI taxonomy): Eukaryota > Metazoa > Chordata > Mammalia > Artiodactyla > Bovidae > Bison > Bison bison. The sequence continues at coordinate 4,888,621 of NW_011494732.1, read as the reverse complement.
CTTAACAAAACATAAAATAAAAAAGGAAGAGGAAGCCCACTGTACCCTGAGCAGTGATCATGGCAGGTGCTCATCTGCTGCATCACCACTGTGTGTTACATACAAGGTCCTTGACATGAAGAGTGAAAAGCCTCTTGAAACACCAGCACCCCAGTCAACTTCTCTCCAAACTTGTAGCCAGGCTCCCAAGGGATCCAGGAGGCAGCCCAGATACCTCACTGAGAGGTCACCCCCAACTTCATCATTCTGCCACGGGCCACTGTCATCTTGAAATGCCGCGGGCATGAGGGCCAACCTAAAGGCTTCATCTTCCAGTGGATGTGAGTTTTGTTCTTTGCATCATTAAGCTGAAGAATGCGATAAGACAGAAAGATAAGATGCTTCCATATATTGTATTACTGGAGGCCAGGGTTTCTTGGCCTCAGCACTATTGACATTTGAGACGCGTCATTCTTTGCTGTGGGGCCATCTTGGTCCCTGCAGGATGTTGAGTGGCATCCCTGACCTCCACCCACTAGAGGCCTGAAGCATCCTCCCAGTTGTGACAATCAAAAATGTCTCCAGACACTGCCGTACTTCCCCTGCAGGGAGGAGGGCGGGCAGAATGTCCCTGGCTGAGAACTGCTGCTCCGGGCTGTGATTAGGATTCAATCCTAAAAATAGGAGAGGACAGAGTATACGTGTGCATCCAGCATTTGGAAAACTTCGGTGCTTATTTGCACAAGTCGTGATTTCTCTCCGTCTCTGCTCCCAGCTCTTTATCAAGGGACAAGAAAGGCTGATCAAATCCATGACCAAGTTGCTGTGGACGACAGCCCTGCCCCAGAAACAAAGGAACCAGATGTTCTAAAGCACAAGAGAAGAAAAAAAAAAAAAAGCAGCTCTCCACGTTGTTTAATTCATATTTTTATTGGAGATGCCTCAGCTCCTCCATGAAACTTAAGTATTAGGGGAAGAGCAGAATTAATTCAAGCAACATTTGAAGTCAGGTTCTGCTGCAGGTCCTTTGAAAATATGAATGAACAAAGGGAGACAAAAATCTGCTCTTAGACGGGCTTGTCCCCCAGCCGTGATGAGCTCGGTGTTTTGTATGATATTATAAAATTACTATTCAGCTCGCCTTCCAAGCTCTTACATCTGCCTTCTCTTTTATCTCTTTTCCTTGGCTGCACATTCTAAGTTTGCAAAGAGCAGAGAGCACGTAAGTAGAGCACAGTTTTGTGCCTGTCAAACACCTGGGGAGTGCCCTGACGGCTCCTTGGTCCTGGGAGCATCCACTGCTGATGAGAAGGGGGCACTGTGCTTCTCTGTAACCACCGGAACCGGAAGTTGTGTCTGGGCTTCACTTGGAGGCTGACTGCGTGACCTTTCCCATGCCCTCCTGGAATGGATCTTGCGTTGGGGATTTTTTTCAACATGGGCAAAGGAAATAATCATGGAGTCAGATTAGAGATAGTTTTGCCAAATATCGGTTTCTCTGATCTGAAGGATCTTGTCTCCCAGTGACTCCTTTACTCCAGGGCTCACAGAAGGACAAGATCAGCATGTAGTGAAGTTTGGCACAGACTTTGTGAGTTTATGTCATAAAAAGCAAAGTGATGGGGTTTCGATGCTGTAGCTCTAATTTTTTTTAATTAATTAATTTATTTTTGGTTGCGCTAGGTCTTTGTTGCTGGACACGGGCTTTTCGGTGAGCCAGGGATACTCTCTAGTTGCAGTGCGAGGTGAGGGCTTCTCATTGCGGTGGCTTCTCTTCAGAGCACAGGCTCCAGGTGCAAAGGCTTCAGCAATTGCGGTGCCCGGGCTCAGTAGTTGTGACTTGTGGACTCTGGAGCACAGGTTCAGTAGTTGTGGTGCACGGGCTCAGTTGCCCGGTGGCAGGTGGGGTTTTCCCTCATCAGGTACCAAACCCGTGTCCCCTGCATTGGCAGGCAGATTTTTAACCACTGGACCAACAGGGAAGTCCACAGATCCAATTTTTAACAAGCAAATGCAAAGAAAAGATAAGCCCCTCTTCTGAACTGTGTCCCTTTTCCTGCCCCTGAAGCTCACAGGGTCTGAGAAATAATCAGCAGCTAGACACTCAGGCAGGGGGAGGGAGAGGGCTGTGTGCACAGGGCTGTCTGTTTCCTAGGGTGTCACACGTGCACACGCATGCCTGCATGGCCACTGTGGCAGTGCATGCTCAGATCTCCCTCCAAGAAAGATCTTGTCCCGCTGCGGGAGTCATGATCAGACAGCTCCAGCATCTAGTCTCCATCTCTGCTTTTCAGCAGAGGCAGCCCCCAGGCAGTGCCTGAGTGTGGTGGGGGCACAGGGTCAGCCATTTCTGTCCTGTGTGGAATCCTTCATACGGGCAGTCTTTGCTCTGGAGCTTGGGGCTGGGGATTGGCTGAGACCCTCAGATCTGCCTGCCCCAGTCCTGCTTCCTCTCCTCTTTGTCTCAGGCATCACCCCCAGTGAGGCTCTCGTCCTAACTCAGTGTCCACTTCCCAGAGGACCCGACACAGTGTTCATGCTGTTACAGGAAGTGGGGACCCCTTCCAGGGCCTGAGAGTGGGCTGTTGTCTAACACTCAGAAATGAATTGTCCGAAGAGACACACGTGCTGACAAAGCAAGAGACTTTATTGGGAAGGGGCGCCCAGGTGGCGAGCAGGAGGATGAGGGAACCCAGGAGAACTGCTCTGCAATGTGGCTCTTGGTCTTGGGTTTTATAGTGATGGTGATATTTTCTGGGCTGTCTCTGGCCAATTGCTCTGACTCAGGGTCCTTCATGGTGGCCCACACATTGCTCAGCCAAGATGGATTCCAACTAGAAGGGTTCTGGGAGGACATGTGGGCTGGCGTCTCCTCTCTCCTTTTGACCTTCCTCGAATTCTAGACAGTGGTAGCTAATTAGTTCCTCATTCCTTGCCAGGACCTCCTGTTGCATGACAACTCATGCACGTGGCTACTGTCTTGTCTGGCCAGGGCAGGTGGTTTCAGCCAGCGTTTCCCCTAACAATGTGGTTCCCTCCTAGGAACATATGATTAATAGTACATGGGCCTCTTGGAGAGGGTGCTGTCCAGGGGTTTTGAGGGGATGGAGGGCATTGAAGGGCTTCCCTGGTAGCTCAGAGGGTAAAGAATCTGCCTGCAGTGTGGGAGACGCAGGTTTGATCTCTGGGTCAGGAAGATCCCCTGGAGAAAGGAATGGCTACCCACTCCAGTATTATTGCCTGGAGAATTACATGGACTGAGGGGCTTGGGGCTGCAGTCCATGGGGTCGCAAAGGGTCGGACACAGCTGAGCAGCTAACACAGTCACAGTCACGGGGTTGAGACCAATCCCTGGCTCAGATGGGACCTCGCTTACTCACCTCCATGTACCAGGTAGGGAGGGAGGCGATGTATTCACTCCTTTCCGGATAAAAAATCAGAGCAAGGAGTTTTCGCTAACTTGGCATTTTACAGCCCAAGAGGCAGTGAGCTCGCCTCCGTATCCATGCTTGGGGAATTGAGTGAGCACAAGAGTAGGCTGGCATGTTTCCAAAATGGAATTTATTTATTTATTTATTTATTTTGTAGACTAGGATCCCCAGAACCTCAGAAGGCAGAGGGGAAAGCCTGTCTTTGCCTTTTTTATTTCCCACTGGCGGCTCCCCCTTTTTGGAGCTGCTGTGAGAATGTAAAAAGCTACTGCAAAGACTCTGTGCTTTTGCAAAAATGTCTGTCTGAAGTGCCAGCTGCCTTGGAAAAAGCCCCTGAATTGCTCTTCCTTAAAAAAAAAATCTCTGCTCTTCATCTGTTTAAGAGGTTGATATGAGGCCAGTTAAAGGGGCAGTCACACCAGACTCCCAGTCTCTTCTTTCTCAAGTTTTTGCAGTAATGCAGGAATGCAGCCCCTTCATGCTATTTGTGAACCTCTCAGGCTTTATGAGCCCTTGACCTCATCTCCTTTCATCCATGTCAGTGACTGGCCTCCTCTGAAGAACTGGAAGGTTTAGTGAAGTATCACTGCCTGACCCTGGGATGCCAGTTTGAGTCGCCCAGAAAACTGGGGGAAAACTGTCCCTAGGGTTAGTTGCACTGACGCCTAACACCATATTGTCACCTAAAACATCCCCCCTCACCGCCCCCATCCAAATCACCTTCCTAACAGCCTTCCTTCCTTGCTATGCCCAAATCCTGATTTTGTTTCGGTGGCTAGTATCTAGGAGAGTTGACTCATTGGAAAAGACTCTGATGCTGGGAGGGATTGGGGGCAGGAGGAGAAGGGGACGACAGAGGATGAGATGGCTGGATGGGATCACTGACTCGATGGACATGAGTCTCGGTGAACTCCAGAAGTTGGTGATGGACAGGGAGGCCTGGCGTGCTGTGATTCATGGGGTTGCAAAGAGTCGGGCACGACTGAGCAACTGATCTGATCTGATCTGATCTGATCTAGGAGATACTTATGACTGAGATAAGTCAGTAAGTCCATGGTGCTCCCTTTGACAGTGATTGGTCACTGGGGTGGGTGTGTGACCCAGCCCTTAGCCAGTGAGACATAAGGAAAATTCTGATGGGAGCCTATGGGAATGGTTTCCCTTCAGGACACAAGGGGAGAGCAGCATCATTCTCATAACTTCAGCTACCTCTGAAGCTCTAATGAATCCCCAAACTAGGCTGAGCCATATGAAACTGCTCATTTCGAGCTATACAGAAACGACAGTTTTGTACAGTCTGCTTTTTTTGTCGTTTTAGTGGCTAAGTTGTGTTCTACTGTTTATAACCCCATGGACTATAGCCCACCAGGCTCCTCTGTCCATGGGATTTTCCAGGCAAGAATACTGGAGCAGGTAACCATTTCCTTCTCCAGGGGATCATCCAGACCCAGGGATCTGCACTGGCAGATTCTTTACCACTGAGTCCCTAGGGAAGCCCTGAGCCCCAGTTATAGATTGGAGATTCCGGTGATCCCCTCCCTGGGTTCGGGTTAATTTGTTACAGCAACTAGCAGAACTCAGAGAAACATTTTAGCTATTAGATTACCAGTTTATTGCAAAGGACAGAATTCAGGAACAGCCATGTGGAAGAGATTGCACACAGCAAGGGCTGGGGGAAGGGCAGGGCCCTTGCCCACCCTGGGGCATGCCACTCTCCTGGCGTCTCCACACACCCTGGGAGCTCTCAGAACCCTGAACTCTGTCCTTTTGGGTTTCTTTGGAGGCTTTGCTATGTAGGCATGATGGATTAAATTACCAGCCGCTGGTGACTGATTGAACTTGTGGCCGCTCTTTCTCTCAGGATGGATGTGGGAGGCGGGTAGGACCGAAAGTTCCAACCCTCCAATCACGTGCTTGGTTCCCCTGGCAACCAGCCGCCACCCTCAGGTGCTTTCCAAAAAGTCACCTTCTTAACATAACAGAAGACACCTTCCTGGCTCTTAACACTAGGAAATTCCAAGGGTTTTAGGAGCTTTGTGCCAAGAATGGGGCTGGAGACCAAGTTTACTTGTGTGGAAAGCTGAATCCCAGTCCTGCACTAACATGATGGACAGACTTTGGCAAATTATTTCACCTCCCATGGATTCTGTTTTGTTTTGTTTTTTTTTATCCCAAGTGAAAAAAATATTTACCCTCTGTAAGGCAAGTGCAGAGGGAACGAGAGCAAGCCAGGCAGTCAGGCAAGGAAAAGGAAATTTATTAGAGGGAAAAGACAGGGTGACTGGCTCTTAACGAGAACCAGCGTCCTCCCTTTCTGATGGAGTCCTTCTTACAGCCCACCAATGAAAAATTCTCTGCGGGGATGGTTACATAGCCAGAGGTCTGGAATCTGGTGGTCTCGCAGCTTTGAGAAGATGGGCGCCAGTGAGAAAGCAGCGTGCCATTTGGGCAATTTGGCCAGTCTCATGGGTCACTGTGATTTTATTCTTTGTGAGGTTGACATAATGAGCCATCTGATCAGTGAGACCCCATGTGGACCCTATCACCCTCCTTTATTGGTGGAGTCTGGGGAGATGAGATGTGCAAAGAGTGTGAAATGCGTGTGAGGGCCCCTCAAGTGTCATTTCCCAATGTCTGGAGCCCAGAAGTCACCTCACTACTCCAGCGGTGCCCTTGGTCATGTAAATATTGCCACAAGCTTAGGTAACAACCTCCACACTCAGAAGTCTGTCTCTCAGGGGCTCTGGTTGGGAGACTTCTCATGAATTAGATTCTGCAGTCCTGCGTTTTAGTTGAAAATCCTTAATGGAAGGTCTGAAATATAAGAGGAGAGGAATTACAAACTATTGATTAGTCTCCTCCCAGCTCAAAAAGTCGATGTCTCTGCAACTGTAGAAGCCAGGATGGAAACAAGTCTTTGCCTTAAAGGAGAGTCCAGGGAGAGCTTAAGGGGGAGAGAGTAGAAGTGAGCAAAAAAAGCCTTCTCTCAGGAAAACAAAGGCAGGTGTCAACTACAAATTGGCGCTTGCCACCCACCTCTACAAGGATTAAATCATGTGCTGCTGCAGCTGCTGACCTCCAAAGCTCCCTGAAGGAATTCAGGGTGGAGAGCAGAAATGAAGCACTCTGCGCTCTGGGAAAACTGGCTGGGCAGGTCTTCAGATAGATATTTTCAGGAGCCAATCTTATGAGCCCAATTCTCATTATCTCCTCATATCTAGAAAAGCACTAAAATTCTTCATAGTGACGACTGCTCTTTGTGACTAGCAGAAACCTTCAGAAAAAAATACGTGCTTGATTGCATGCATTCCCCCTTCACCAAAGCCACGTACATGCTGGCCTGCCCCTCGCCCCTGCCTCTTTGGAGCAGTTTCTCAGAGTTATCTGAGGTGCCGTCTCCTTGGGCTGCAGTCTTCATTTTGCCCCCAGTAAAACTTAACTCGAGACTCTCACACTGTGCAATTCTCCAAAGTTGACACAGGCTACGGAGGAAGGAGAGATGGCGGGGCACCCCCCTCCTACCCTGAACAAGGAAATTCGATGGAACACGTTCCCCATGTTGTGTCCGCTGAGAATAAACTGGATCCCTTCCAGATGTCTCTCTCCTCCTCCTCCCTTTGTACATATTTCCTGTGCAGACAGCTTCAGGAGGCATTTCCTGCGAAGGTTATTTCTTCAAAGCCACCCTCCCTCCCTCTGTCTCCCTCCCTCCCTGTCTCAGCTAGAATAGGAGGCTGGGGACATTGCTACAGAGTGCGTCAGCAAGGGGGCAGCCAAGTCCAACACATACGACACAAGGACCCCGTCCATCCTCAAGCTGGCAGGACAACCACAGGATCCACTTCCTTTGAAGTGTCCCTCTCTCTCTCTCTCTCTTTTTTCTATGATCAAGATGTTTCCTGCAATACACAGGCTTATTTTTAAATCTACTTTCCATTGGCTGGGAGTAAAGAGTGGAAAAATACAATGAATTGTGGAAAGAAGTGGGACGTAGGTCTGTGTCAACGATGAGCTTTCAGAGGCACACAGAAACCTCCCCTTGACAAGCTATCAAGATTATTTTTAGAATTAGAATGGGTCTCAGGGTTCTCAGGTGGCTCAGCAGTAAAGAATCTGCCTGCCAATGCAGAAGACGCAGGTTCGATCCCTGGCTTGGGAAGATCTCCTGGAGAAGGAAGTGGCAACCCACTCCAGTATTCTTGCCTGGAGAATTCCATGGACAGAGGAGCCTGGCAGGCTACAGTCCATGGGGTCACAGAGAGTTGGACACAATTGAGCGACTGAGCACGTGCACGTGGGCCATCGAGGGGTTACATCCCATTAGGCAGGAGCTGATAGCCCACAAATAAAGGAAAGTTAAGCCTGTCACAGTTACCAGGAAAGTGCACACCAAGTGTTAAGAAGAAGTGACATTCTGCAGGGCGGTCAGGAGGTGCTTCACGGAGTTGATTCCGGAATGGCACTTAACACTCCTGCATGTATTTCTTTGGCCAAAGCAGTAACTCGTGTGACCAAGGCTATTATTCATGGGGCAAGAAAGTACAATTCTCCCTCAGGGAGGGACAACAGATATTTTGGGACAATAATATAGTTTGCCACCATTGGTAGGTAGAGAGTACTGATTGTGTGATTGGAGTTTAACCTGCTGTTGGGAGGACCAGCTGATTTCCTTAAGGGGCGCTTGGGGATGTCCTGAGCAAAAACTTTGTTCCTTCTCCACCAGGAGAAAAATCAGTTATTTACCAGATAAGCAATGGGCAGACCTAGAGAGTAACAGTGGGAACAAGAAGACATAAATGGATAGAAAAGATGTTGAAACTGAGCGGGACCCTGTGGGGACTTCCTGAGGACAGACACCCCTCCATATCCCCCTGCCCCCCCAACCCCCACCTCTTGTTTGTAGAGGAACTTTAGCCTCCTTGGCCTTCTCCAGGTTTCAAAGGGTAGATTTAATCAGAGAAGTGAGAAAATGCAGAAGCAAAGGAAAGCAGTGAAGCACGACAAAATAATAATAGTTTAGTCATGAAACAAAGTCGAGGACCCCTAGTTCCTCCTCAAGGGCTATATCCTTGAGCTGTTTTGGAGAAACCGAAGCCCCAGCAGGTGGAGGAAGTTAAGTGCACGCTGACCACCAGCACGTCTCCCCAGATGGGTTGAAACCAAAAGGTTGATGACTGAGATTCCTGAATCATCACCCTGTTACCCCAACACCAAGGAGCCTGGTGAACTACAGTCCATGGGGTCACAAAGAGTTGGACACGGTTGGGCACTTGCTTCTTCTCAGTATCCACAGGGGATTGGTTCTAGGACCTCCCATGGATACCCAAATCCACAGATGCTCAAGTCCCTTATATAAAATGGCATAGTTTTTGCACATAACCTGTGCACAATCTTCCATATACTTTAAATCATCTCTAGATTACTTATCATGCTTACATGTGGCAAACTCGAGTTTGACTTTTTGGAACTTTGTGGATTAAAAAATTATATTTTTTCCATCCGTGTGGTTGGTTGAATCCATGGGTGCAGAGTCCACAGATGCAGATGACCAACTATAATAGCGAATGAACAATTGAACAAACTGTCAGCCTCGGCAATAACAAGAGATGCAAATGAACAGCATCAGACCACGTGTTTTAATTTATTAAATGAACAAAGATTGAAAACGGGCAAACCTGAGACACTGTGAGGGGGAAAGGACTGTCCGGGGTTTCTGTGTTAGCATGGTCTGCAGGGAATTTGGCAGCAGGGATGCAAAGCCTCTTTGACCCAGTAATTCATTTTTAGGAACCTGTCTGGTGGGTTTCAGACAGCTTTCAGCTACTTATTCTCAGAAAATAATCAGAGCTGTGGACAAAAACTTGAGCACGAAGAGGGTTTTATGACAGCCATCACAGTGTCAAAAATTTGGGAAACAGATAAAACATCTAACGCCTTGGATTTGATTAAACACATGGGGTTCCAACCAAGAATAGAACAATATGTGACACATGAAAAACGATGTCGTTGAAAAGATCTCCTGGGGGCTTCTTGTGAAGGGCCGGGAGTATGGAATGGTACCACTTGCATAGGTCCAAGATGCAAAAGGTAGTAATTTTCTGCCATCCCAGGACAGCACAAAACCTTCCCTTTCCTGTCCCCAGCCCTCCAACCTTTTCCAGAGGCAACTGACACCTCCACGTTCTTACAATCCTTCCAGAGAAATTTTGTGCAGGACTGTTAGTTGGAACAGAGAAGGCAATGGCACCCCACTCCAGTACTCTTGCCTGGAAAATCCCGTGGACGGAGGAGCCTGGTGGGCTGCAGTCCATGGGGTCGCTAGGAGTCGGACGCGACTGAGTGACTGCACTTTCACTTTTCACTTTCATGCATTGGAGAAGGAAATGGCAACCCACTCCAGTGTTCTTGCCTGGAGAATCCCAGGGACGGGAGAGCCTGGTGGGCTGCCATCTATGGGGTCTCACAGAGTCGGACACGACTGAAGCGACTTAGCAGCAACAGCAGCAGTTAGTTGGAAAGGATGTCTGGGTAAAGAGACATGATTTCTGGTTAGAGAAGATCCGAGGATGTTCTCAGGCTGAGGAAAGAAACCTGCAGGTCAGGAGAGACTGCAAAGTAGAGAGGGACTCTGTGTGGTACCCACAGGAGAAAGGAGAGAACTGTGTGGTGGTGTTGCCTACACATAGTTGAGGAGGGGCGAAGGAGAGGAGGGGTGGAGGAGAGGAGGGGGAAGGAGAAGAGGGGCGGAGAAAGTTGCGGGGAGGGAGGCCAACAGGAGGTGACCCCACGGTTCAACATGTGAGCGGTTGGACCCACGGTAATAAAAAGAAGTAAACACTAGTATTCCGTTGTAAATGTACGCCACACCTTCTTTATTCATCCATCTGTCAGTGGACGCTTAGCTTGCTTCCACGTCTTGGCTGTTGTAAATAGTGCTGCTGTGAACACTGGGGTGCACGCATCGTTTTGAATTAGAGTTTTCATCTTTTCCAGATGCATGCCCAGCAGTGGGATTGCTGGATCATATGGTAATTCTGTTTTTAGTTTTTTAAAGGCGTGTTCATGTAATATTGCCATTTGTAGCAACATGGATGGGCCTAGACGTTATCATACTAAGTGGAGTAAGCCAGACAGAGGAAGACAAATACCATATGTTATCACTTATATGTGGAATCTAAAAAAAAAATCACACGTTGCACAGTCATTGTATGCATGAAGCCTTATTTTATATGCTCCATCAAAATCGTGGATCGTCTTTTCTCTGTATCTTAGTATCTTCATTCCAACAGAGGCTTAATTCCATGACTTTCCTCTCCATCCCATATCCTGTGCAATTTTATCTGATCTGTATCTCTTCTTCTCAAGATCTACATTATCAAATATTTTATCTGATAAACTGATGCAAATTAGACAAATGTTTCAAGTGAAAGCTTGAATCAAAGCTTTGATACACATCTGAATCAAAATACTTCATTATAACAACTCTTGAATAAAATAATCTTAATATTAAATGATGCAAATGGACTTATTTATGAAAGAGAAACAGACTCACAGACATAGAAAACAAACTTCATGGTGACCAAAGGGGAAAAAGGAGGCTAAATTAGGAGTTTGAGGTTAGTAGATACAAACTGCTATAAATAAAATATTAATATATAAACAACAAGGACCCACTGTGTAGCAGAGAGAACTAGAGTCAATATCTTGTAATAACCTATAATGGAAAAGAATCAGAAAAAGAATATATCTGTCTATCTGTTTATCTATCTGAATTGCTTTGCTGTTCACCTGAAACTAACACAGCATTGTAAATCAACTATACTTCAATTAAAAAAATTTTTAAATAAAGAAGCAAATACTGGTGTCTGAAACATCCTGGATGAACCTCCAGAGAACTGCACTTTGTGGGAAAAAAAACAGTCCCCAAAGTTTATATACTGTATGACTCCGTTTGTATGATGTGATGGAAGTGGAAGAAATACAGAATTTAGAAAAGGGATCAGTGGTTGCCAAGGGTTAAGGAGGGTTAGGATGGAAAGGAAGAGAGGATGGTTATAGAAGGGCGATGTGCAGCATCCTGGTGATGGGCAGATTCTATGTCTCAGCTGTATCAGTGTCAGCCTCATAGTTGTAACATGATTTTGTAGGGAATTACCATAGGAGAAACCAGGTTAAGGGTACTAGGAAATCTCTGCCTTATTTCTTCTGTGTGTGGATCTACAATTATCCAATTATCTCAAAATAGAAATGTTTAGTTTAAACATTTATATGTCAAAACGAATGCCAGTTCTTATGCCAGTTTTGAAGTTGGAAGTGCATTTATTCATTTATTTTTCATCACGAGGCTGTCTCCTCTCCTTGGTTGACATTTTTCAAAGGCCTAGATTTTTTTTATCCTTCAATAGCCATGGCCCTAGAGAGATGTATGTCTGTTATTTTCTTCCATTCACAGCAATACAGGAGCCCTGACCGTCTTGAGCAAAGACAAATAGCTCAAAATAAATGAACTCCTGCTCAGAGAGAGACTCTTCTCCCCCCACCCACCCTCATCCCCCATCATTCATCTAGTTTTTTAAGGATATTTTTGATGTGGACCATTTTAATCTTTAAAGTCTTTATTGAATTTGTTACAATATTGCTTCTGTTGTTTATGTTTTGTTTTTTACCTTGGGGCATGGGGATCTTAGCTCCCCAACCAGGGATTGAACCCACACCCCCTGCATTGGAAGGTGAAGTCTTAACCACTGGACCAGGAGGGAAGTCCCTCATGTGTTATTTTTAAACATGGATGTTGAAACGATGTAGCAGAAATAGAACATGAACTTTGGAGTCTGAGTATCTGGGTTTGATGCTGACTTGACTGGCTGAACTGTATCAACCTTGCCAAGACTTGGTTTCCTCATCTGTAAAAATGGGGATAAAAATAGCACCTCTCCATCACTGAGCGTTTAACTTAGGGGCTGACTGACGATGGTCCTGGGGCCCAAGCCTGCTCCCAGTTTTGTGAAAGCAGTTTTATTGACACACAGCCATTCATTTCAGCGTCCATTCATTTACCCAGTGTCTGCAGCACTATCACCGTCCTAGGACAGAGCCGAACAATTGTGACAGAGACTGTCTGACTCACAGAACACTTACTGTCTGTCCCTCTACAGAAAGAGTTTGCCAACCCGTGACCTAAATGATATAATGTATGTATGTGAAAATGCTTAAAAATACCAAGCGTTGGTCAAAGTTTTCATTATATATCTTTAACAGATCTTCTCTTTCCCTTAAAAAGAAGTCCAGTAGGCTGACTTTTTTCATACAGGGTCAGTTTGAGCAGGCAGATTTAGAAGAGCTTGGATAACATGACTGCTGATAAGAGTCTGATGTACTCAGTTCCTCAGTCGCGTCTGACTCTTTTCAACCCTTTCAACGGTAGTCCTCCAGGCTCCTTTGGCCATGGGATATTTTAGGCAAGAATACTGGAGTGGGTTGCCATTTCCTTCTTCAGGGAGTCTTCCCAACCCAGGGATCAAACTTGCGGCTTCGAAGCCCCAAGAGTCTCATAGTAGATGTTATCAATAGTTTTCCTAGCTGGAAACAGAATCTCACAAACACATACATTATCTATCTAAATATGTATGTATATATGCGTGTAAATGTTTGTGTCTACATACACAGATGTAGACACATGCATAGTTATGTATATATGTGTGTGTATGACCCTCTTATCAGGGGTCATGTTATCCAAGCCCTTCTGAAATCTGCCTGCTCAGACTGATCCTGTGTGAAAAAAGTCAGCCTATTTGACTTTTCTTAAGGGAAAGAGAAGATCTGTTGTTAAAGATGTGTGCACACACACATGCATATATATATACACATATCTATTTATCTATGTGCTTTTAAAATTATTTTTCAGCAAGGAAAACTATTCATATATGTATACACTTAGATGCATTGACATATATATATCAAATATGTATATGCACATATAAACATACAAGTATATCTAATATACATGGATATATGTGTATATACATACATACACACTGACCTGGGTTTCCCTAGTGGCTCAGCGGTAAAGAATCTGCCTGCCAGTGCAGGAGGGGCAACTCCTGGGTCAGGAAGATTCCCTGGAGAAGGAAATGGCTGACCCCTGGGGTCAGGAAGATTCCCCTGGAGAAGGAAATGGCAACTCACTCCAGTTTTCTTATCTGGAGAATTCCATGGACAGAGGAGCCTGGTGGGCTACAGTCCGTGGGGTCGCAAAAGAGTCAGTTGCAACTTCGCAGCTAAACAACAGCAACAGCAGCACACCGACCCCGGGAAATGCCTCCTGCTGCTCTAGGCCCCGCCCCCATCCATATTCTTTTTCATCCCCTAGTGTTCTGAGTTAGAAATTCATTATCATTTTTAGGATGAGGGTTTCTGTCTCCCTCCTCACTTTTGGAGGGTTTGGAGATAAATGAACTTGGGTCTGTTTGGAAAGAGAAGATACCAGGACAGGAGAGTTCGGGACTTTGCTATCTCAGCTCTCACTTCTTTTCTATCACCTGTCTGCCTTTGGTCATCGCGTTTTCTCCATTGGAAGACTCTTTGGATTCTTTTTCTATATTAATTAGGACATTCCAAGAAACCTGGAAATGCCTTCATGACATTTGTGGGTCTTGAGTGTCTAGACCCTCTGGCACATCTGTGGGTCTAGTCAACAATGGGGACCATCCAGCATTGTTTACTTGGAACCTTATAATGCATAGAATTAACATTGGGTGTTTTGAAGAAAACCTTACGATCAGATCTCTGCCCAGCATTTTGAGCACTGAGGAAAGCCGGAACTTTTGACTTGATGCACTGAGCTGAAAGCCCTTGCCTTTCCTCACAGCCAATAGTAAATCTTTCCTGGTAGTCCCAGCGTGAGCTGGTTTCCAGCCATTGGAGCAATCTTAAAACAAATTGACAGGTATAATATAGAAGTAAAACGCTGCGTTTCTGGGAATGTGGGAATCACAAGGGAATGCTGCGTTGGCTGAAACAATTAAAGGGGGATGGAGAGAAAACAGAGCAGAGCTTGGACGGTGGGCCAGGCTAAGGCTGCATCTCCTTGGGAGTATTTCATTTGTCTTTATGTGAGATCACACACAGCTCAGAGAAAAAGCCGGATGAGGATGATGACGGTGACGATGGTGATGACGATGATGGTGACGATGATGGTGACGATGATGGTGACAATTGTGATGGTGATGATGATGACGGTGACAATGGTGACGACAATGATGGTGATGATGATGGTGACAATGGTGATGGTGATGATGATGACGGTGACGATGGTGATGACAACGATGATGGTGACGATGATGGTGACAATTGTGATGGTGATGATGATGACGGTGACAATGGTGACGACAATGATGGTGACGATGATGGTGACAATGGTGATGGTGATGATGATGACCGTGACGATGGTGATGACAATGGTGATGGTGATGATGATGACGGTGATGATGGTGATGACAATGGTGATGGTGATGATGGTGATAGTGGTGATAATAATTCTTGAGCATGCCTAGTGGTCTAAGAATCTGAAGCACTTTTACAGATTTTGTAGCAAAACCCATGTTTCTGTAACTGGTAACAAGAGACTATTCTTTATTTAAAAAAAAAAACACCTGATTTTCTGGCATGGGCTTTCACCTCTGATGCTTCTTGATCTGTCTCCCCTTCTTAACATCTCTTAACTCAGTATCCCCTTTTCATGGTGGCCTTGCTCTATCCCATAGATTAGTGCAATTCGATTGATGACCGCTCTCGAAGCCTGCACAACCTGTGACAGGTTACAGTGAACTTTGATTCATTTCTCCCATCTGGAAGCTCTTAGGGGCACAGACACCCTGTGTCTCCATCCACCCCTGGGGCCTCCCACTCCACCTGGCAAAGAACAGGTGTGCTCCCATCAGGAATGTTTCAGTCAACGTGCAAATGCAGGAAAAGAGAAATGCACCAAGGTCTCTGTATATAAGCGAGCCAAGAGTATGGACAAGTAATTGACAAACAGAAACCATAGAAAATATGGAAAACACCTTTCATAAGGTCAATCTTCCCAGGTGGCACTCGTGGTAAAGAAACTGCCTGCCAGTGCAGGAGACATGGGAGACGTGGGTTTGATCCCTGGGTTGGGAAGATCCCCTGGAGGGGGGTGTGGCAACCCACTCCAGTATTCTTGCCTGAAAATTCCATGGACAGAGGAGCCTGGAGGGTTATGGTCCATAGGGTCACAAAGAGTAGGACAGGACTAAAGGGACTTAGAATGCAAGCACACAAATTCTATTCAAAGAAATTACATTTCCCCTGATTGAATCAGTAGAGAAGAAAATAAAATACAATGTAATACTGTTGTAGTGAATGAGATTCTAATGAAAGTGTGTTCTTTTTGATCTAAACTTTAGAAACAATCTAGCAATAAGTATCAGATCAGAGAGGAGGATAATAGTAAAAAAAGTAACAATCCCAGTCATAAGAGCTCACATTTGTTGAGGCCTACCCTGGGTGTTCTTTGGAAGGAATGATGCTGAAGCTGAAACTCCAGTACTTTGACCACCTCACGCGAAGAGTTGACTCATTGGAAAAGACTCTGATGCTGGGAGGGGTTGGGGGCAGGAGGAGAAGGGGACAACAGAGGATGAGATGGCTGGATGGCATCACTGACTCAATGGTCATGAGTCTGAGTGAATTCGGGAGTTGGTGATGGACAGGGAAGCCTGGCGTGCTGCAATTCATGGGGTCGCAAAGAGTCAGACACGACTGAGCGACTGAACTGAACTGAACTGACTCTGCTGTTTGTAGCATCTTGTGTGTATATATCATCTCATTTCATTCTCACAAGGTAACAATCCTATGGGTGGGCCTGTTACTGTCACTCCATTTTATAGCTGAGGAAATAGAGGCAGAGAGAAGTAATTTGCAAGATCACACAGCAGCTAAGGTGGGATTTGAACCCAGGCAGTAGTGCAAAATCTATATACTTCATAGGCTACCTAAAAGGTTTATCCCCTTTGGGCTTCAAATTTCACTTCTGGGAGTCTAGTTCAAGGAATTATCTTAAAGATGATTATGCACACACATGTTTGTAGAAACAATATTTATCAAGATATCTGTTCCATGGGTTACTCTGTTGTCATTTAAAAAGGTGTTTGGGACTTCCCTGGTGGGGTCCAGTGGTTGAGAATCCTCCTTCTAATGCAGGGGACATGGGTTCTAACCCTAGTCTAGGAGCTAAGATTCCACATGCCTCGGGGCAGCTAGACCCTTGTGCCACAACGAGAGAGCCCTCATGAAGCAACGAAGACCTAATGTAGCTAAATAAATAAATAAAATAAGCTGAATGCATTAAACGGTGTTTATGATGGATAGATACTATATATCACAAACATATTTCTGAAGAATTTTATGTAGGAAGAAATGCAGACTTGTGCCTTTTATGACCTCAGACTGCACACTAGCCACCCTAACCATAAAACTTAACCTCAAAGATATAATATTAAGGGACAAGAGCTGGATCCTCATAGCATGATCGTATCCATTAAAAAAAATTCCACACAGGGATCCCTACAAGAGACTGGGAGGAAATCCACCAACCTCAGAACTAACAATGATTGGACTTCAATGCTGACTAAACATGCAAGTTTCATTTCTTCTTTGCACCTTCCTGTAAGTCTCTATATTTTCTTTCATAAACACTGTGACTTCTTTAACTTAAAAAATGTCTTCAAGGGACTTCCCTCGTGGTCCAGTGGTTGAGAGCCACCTCTCAGTGTGGTTCGATCTCTGGTCAGAGAAATGGGAACCTCACACTGCTGGGAAAGATCTGCATGCTGCAACTAAGACCCGCCCGACACAGCCAAATAAATTAATTAATTAAAAAAAAAAAGACTCAAAGTCAAGAAAGATAAGGACTGTGGGAGGAGACAGTTGGGGGAGGCAGAAAGTAAGAATTAGATTAAACCTTAGAGGAAATGGATTTATGGATATTTCAAGGTAAGCTGAAATCAAAGAGGTTGAGGAGATGTAGATCTTGCTGGATATATGGCTCCCAGTGAGGAATGTTTGGGTCACGTCACCTGAAAGGCATTGTGTGTTGAGTGTTTCAGTTTCTGGTTGATCACTGAGACGTCCCATAGGGTTACCCTTAGGAGAAATATCCTAGCTGTGAGAAATGCCAAGAAAATGCCCCACCGCTGAACAGGTGAAAAAGAGCAAACAGATCATTTTAGAAGGTGAGTCTGTTGGACACCTGCTAACCCTGTAAAAGACGGGTGCCTCCTCTGTCCCACGTGCAATTCACGACACGGCAGGGGAGACAGATACATACAGCAAGTCCCCTACACACAGACCTTCAGGTTCTGAACTTTCAAAGATGCAAATGTGTGTTCGCATGTCCAATCACATCAGGCCTGAGTGATATTGCAGCTTCTCCTCCATCTCCTGTTGCTGACGATCTTCAGCTCTACCATCTCCCACCTCCTCTCCCTCCTCCATTAGTAACTCTTCTTGCCTCTTCATTCGATGCCAGCCCCTGTATACTGGCTGTTGTACTATACTGCTGTATTTTTCGAGGTCCTGTACTGTAAGATCAAAAATGTTTATTTTTTGCTTTGTTTTTCAATCTATTGTTTGTGTGGAAAGCATTATAAACCTGTTACAGTACAGTACTGTGTAGTCAATTGTGTTAGTTGAGTACCTAGACTAACTTTGTTGGACTTATGAACAAAATTGGACGTAGGAATGCACTCTGGGAACAGGACTCATTTGTAGTTAGTGGACTTACTGTATTTAGAAAATTGTCATCCAGCACAGAGATGGCACATGTAAGATGATTTTTTTTTTTTTAATATGCAGGGTAGGGTGTTGTCATTGCCATCTTTGAGTGGTCTTAACAGATAATTGGCTCCTCTCTGTAATTTTTTCCAGAACAAACCAGGGTAGAGTTTCAACTTTTTTTTTTAAGCCCATGTTATTAACTTTGGTGGGTGTTTTCTAACTGATCTGTGTGTGGATGAGGATGCAGAGTTATTTATTTATTTATTAGTTTTTTTTTTTTTTTTTTAATGTGAGTGGACCATTTTTAAAGTCCTTGTGGAATTTGTTACCATATTGTTTCTCTTTCATGTTTTGGTTCTCTGGCTTGAGGCATGTGAGATCTTAGCGCCCCGAACCAGGGACCAAAACTTCACCCCCGCACTGGAAGGCAGTCTTAACCACTGGGCCACCAGGGAAGTTCCCAGAGTTATTTTCAAAGATCAACTTGGCTGTTCTCCTCTCTCATGGCTGAACTGGAATATATTGGTTCCTAGGCAGGTACCTGTCCCTGTTAAGATTCTCAAGGTCAGCCCACAATGTTGGCTCAGGCATGTGGTACCATTTATAACTGTCAGCATCGAGCAGTGCAAGCCAGGTTGCTGCCAGGAGATATGGTGTTGAACTCAGGACTGCTCCACGTCTGTTGGGAACTTCACTGAGCACAGGCCTTCTGGAGGACTGACTTGAAGACCATGTGGCCCTTCCATTTCCTCTAGAGCAGGGGTTGCATGGTTTTCTGTAAAGGGCCAGATGGTAATATTGTGTTTTTTGAGCCAAATGGTCTGTTGGCAACTACTCACCTCTGAAGCAGTCACAAACAATATACTAAGGAATGGGCGTGACTGTGTGACAATAAAACTTTATTTACAAAACAAGGCTGTGAGCTGGATTTGGCCCAAAGGCTGTAGTTTGCAGACTCCTGCTCTAGATAATCTGAAATCTGGGTGGATTAAGGGAACCAGCACAGGGTGCTTTCTGGGGACCGAGGGGTGCCAGCCGCTATGGAATCAGTTATCTCAGATGACTGAGTGTAGGGGGTTGTTGTTCTTTAGTCACTAAGTCGTGTCCAACTCTTTTGCAACCACATGGACTGTAGCCCACCAGGCTCCTCTGTCCATGGGATTTCCCAGGCAAGAATACTGAAGTAGGTTGCCATTTCCTTTTTGAGGGAATTTTTCTAGCCCAGGGATCAAACTCTAATCCCCTGTATTGGCAGGTGGATTCTCTAACACTAAGTGACCAGGGAAACCTCTAGGGGGTTGCTGTGTATTAACCTGTGATTATTGCCTTGGCTGAATTGCAGGGAATGGCTTGCACTGAAGACAAGAGGGCTTGACTAAAAAGCTTTCCAGACTTGGGATATTTGGGGGATGTCAGTCCTGATATTTTGAGTCATTTTCTTTGAGAACACCTGAGAGTGCTGAGCAAAATCACCCATTCTTTTGTTAGGGACACTGAATTAGGCTGTATAATCAGATTTTTGCTTTTACTGCAGCTTCTAGAAAACTCCAGTCAAATTCATGCATCTGCTAGTTCAAGTTGGGAGGGTAATTTGGGCTACAGTCTTGAAGGAGCCTCATTCTCAGACCAGTTCTCTTTTTCATCTTCTCATAATCCACCATGATGAATTGTACAATTGCCTCGTAATCTGCCTCAAATCCCCTTTGAAACAAGCAGGAAAGAAAACAAGAGAAGGGAGTGGAGGCGGGAGGGATGTGCCTGAGCATACAGCATATGAATAGTGTATTTCTCTTTCATGCCTAGTGACCAGCTACCCAGGTGGCACTAATGGTAAAGAACCCGCCTGCCAATGCTGAAGACATAAGAGACTAGGGTTTGATCCCTGGGTGGGAAAGATCCCCTGCAGGAGGGCATGGCAACCCACTCCAGTATTCTTGCCTGGAGAATCCCATGGACAGTGGAGCCTGGTGGGTTATAGTCCATAGCGTGGAAAAGAGTCAGACACGACTGAAGCAGCTTAGCACAGCACAATCAGCTTGAGTTCCTATTCACTTCACTCAGGAAATCTGGTCTTATACTAGTTCTGCATTCTGTTTCAGGGAATTCCCAAGGAACATTAGCAGGTACCACAAATTTTCCCCTGCACACCCCGAGAGTTCTCTCCAAACTGGGACTTTGTTCTTTAACAGATTCAGTTCAGTTCTATTCAATCACTCAGCCATGTCCAACTCTGCGACCCCATGGACTGCAACATGCCAGGCCTCCCTGTCCATCACCAACTCCTGGAGTTTACCCAAATTCCAGGTGAGTTGTATAATGCCATCCAACCATCTCAGCCTCTGTCATCCCCTTCTCCTCCTGCCTTCAATCTTTCCTAGCATCAGGGTCTTTTCCAGTGAGTCAGTTCTTCACATCAGTTGGCCAGAGTATTGGAGTTTCAGCTTTAGCATCAGTCCTTCCAATGAATATTCAGGACTGATTTCCTTTAGGATTGACTGGTTTGATCTCCTTGCAATCCAAGGGACTCTCGAGAGACTTCTCCAACACCACAGTTCAAAAGCATCAATTCTTAAGTGCTCAGCTTTCTTTATAGTCCAACTCTTACATCCAGACATGACTACTGAAAAACCATAGCTTTGACTAGATGGACCTTTGTTGGCAAAGTACTGTCTCTGCTTTTTAATATGCTGTCTAGGTTGGTCATAGCTTTTCTTCCAAGAAGCAAGCATCTTTTAATGTCAAGGCTGTAGTCACCATCTGCAGTGACTTTGGAGCCCCCCAAAATAAAGTCTCTCACTGTTTCCATTGTTTCCCCATCTATTTGCCGTGAAGTGACGGGGCTGAATGCCATTTATCTTAGTTTTCTGAATGTTGAGTTTTAAGCCAGCTTTTTCACTCTCTTCTTTCACTTTCAAGAGGTTTTTAGTTCTTTGCTTTCTGCCATAAGGGTGGTATCATCTGAGTATCTGAGGTTATGGATATTTCTCCCAGCAATCTTAATTCCAGCTTGTGCTTCATCCAACCCAGCATTTTGCATGATGTGCTCTGCATATAAGTTAAATAAGCAGGGTGACAATATACAGCCTTGACGTACTCCTTTTCCTATTTAGAACCAGTCTGTTGTTCTGTGTCCAGTTCTAACTGTTGCTTCTTGACCTGCATACAGATTTCTCAGAGGGCAAGTCAGGTGGTCTGGTACTCCCATCTCTTGAATAATTTTCCACAGTTTGTTGTGAGCCACAAGTCAAAGGCTTTGGCGTAGTCAGTAAAGCAGAAGTAGATGTTTTTCTGGAACTCTCTTGCTTTTTGATGATCCAGTGGATGTTGGCAATTTGATCTCTGGTTCCTCTGCCTTTTCTAAATCCAGCTTGAACATCTGGAAGTTCATGGTTCACATACTGTTGAAGCCTGGCTTAGAGAATTTTGAGCATTACTTTACTAATGAGTGCAATCGTGCAGTAGTTTAAACATTATTTGGCATTGCCTTTCTTTGGGATTGGAATGAAGACTGACCTTTTCCAGTCCTGTGGCCACTGCTGAATTTTCCAAATTTGCTGGCATATTGAGTGTAGCACTTTCACAGCATCATGTTTTAGGATTTGAAATAGCTCAACTGGAATTCCATCACCTCCACTAGCTTTGTTTATAGCGATGCTTCCTAAGGCCCACTTGACTTTGCATTCCAGGATGTCTGGCTCTAGGTCGGTGATCACACCATAGTGGTTATCTGGGTCATGAAAATCTTTTTTGTACAGTTCTTCTGTGTATTCTTGCCACCTCTTCTTAATATCTTCTGCTTCTGTTAGGGCCATACCATTTTGTCCTTTATCGCTCTCATCTTTCCATGAAATGTTGCCTTGGTATCTCTAATTTTCTTAAAGAGATCTCTAGTCTTTCCCATTCTGTTGTTTTCCTCTATTTCTTTGCATAGATCACTGAGGAAGGCTTTCTTATCTTGCTTGCTATTCTTTGGAACTCTGCATTCAGATGGGTATACCTTTCCTTTTCTCCTTTGCCTTTTGCTTCTCTTGTCAGCTATTTGTGAGGCCTCCTCAGACAACCATTTTACCTGTTTGCATTTCTTTTTCTTGGGGATGGTCTTGATCACTGCCTCCTATACAATTTAACAGATTGCTTCTCACCAACTCACTCCTTGGTTGGGGTGGCTGAGTGGGGCTTATGTGGCCCCCTAGAATTCCTTAATGGTAACCTGCTTGGAAACACTTTCTGAACTGCCCTCTCTTCTCTGTCTCACTTCCTGCTCCCCATCTGATACTTTCTGGGGTCACCTCCCAAATAAACCACTTACATTCACCTTTTAGCCTCAGTGTCTCCTTCTAGGGGAGCCCACGCCAAGAGGGAGATTTTGCAGATGGTGGATGGACAAGGCTCATTGGATGGAGTGAGGGCACAGGAGAGGCTGAGGGAGGCTTGGGGTCAAGGGCACAGGTAGGCCAGTTGCTTTTGAGGAAGAACGCTTGGGTTAGAGAAAGGAATGCAAAGGTGGTTACAGGGGTAGGTAACTTGAACACCAAGAAAACAGAAATAAGAACTTCAAGGGAAAGAAATCCAGTGGAATCAATTTTTAAAAATTATTTCCTGAAAAATCTCTATCAAAGTAATATATGCACATAATTTAAAAAGTCAGAAAGTCTAGAAGACTGTTCAAGTGGTGAGTGACAGCTTCTTGCCCTGCCCCTCGCTTGGCCCTGGAACCAACCTCAACTGAACAGTTTTGGGTTTTAGTTCTAGTGGGTACCCCATGCCTCTAAATGACAGGCTTCTGTGGTTTATTTTGGGTTTACCGACTTTAGGCATTGTCTATTGACTTCCTGTTGTGCTGGATGATGTAAGATGATGGAGCAGGCAAAACTGTAAGATGGCCCCAGAATTCTGGCCCCAAGTGTACACATACCTTCTCTTAATTGTTCAAAAACTACTCTGGATGCAACTGTATAATTAAGATCCTTGATCAGTTGACTTTACCATAGGGAGATAGACAGATGGGCCTGACCTAATCATAGGAGCTCTTTACCTCTGTTCTAGAAGTCAGAGTAAGTCAAAGGTTCAAAAGCTGAGGGAGATTTGATGTTGGAGAAGTATGCCTTTGCTAGAGATGGCAAGGAACTTTGAGTGGCCTCTAAGAGCTGTCACTCAGCCCTACGAGCCCAAGGCACTGAATTCTGACACAGCCACGTGACCTTGGTAGAGAACCCCAAGCTTCAGATAACAGTGCAGTTTATTTTTTAAAAATGTTTATTTTATTTACTTGTGGCTGTGCTGGCTCTCAGTTGCTTCACACAGGCTTTCTCTAGTTGCAGTGAGTGGAGGCTGCTCTCTAGTTGCTGTGTGAGGGCTTCTCATTGCAATGGCTTCTCCTGTTGTGGAGCTCAGCCTCTGGGTCCCTCGGGCTTCAGCACTTGTGGCTTGTGGGCTCTAAAGTGCAGACTCAGTAATTGTGGCACATGGGCTTAGTCGCTTAGCATGTGGGATCTTCCCGAACCAGGGGTTGAACCAGTGTCCCTTGCACTGCAAGGCAGATTCTTAACCACTGGACCACCAGGCAAGCTGGGTAGTGCAGTTTTAAGCCAAGCAAGATGCTGAACAGAAACTCCAGACTGCCTAGCTACAGAGCTGTGGGTTGATAAACTTTGTTTGAAGCCACTGAGCTTGTGATACTTTGTTACTCAGCATAGATAGCAAATACAACCAGTTTAAGATGGTGTGAGGCTTGAGCTCTGTCCCACCACTCCTCATCATCCCTGTGACTTTTCCCAGCCTGGCTATTGCTGCCTTAGTCCCTCTACTGGTTACTCTGCCATGTCAAACCATGACCTTCCTTGTCATTTTCTTATTCCAGCCACCACAGGGACTGTCATTTCAGCACCCCATTTTGTAAGCTGCAGACATCTTCAGTTTCACAGGCTATGTGTTTTCTGGGACACCTAAACTATGCCTGAAGAACGAGAAAGCAGGCATAGACAGTATATGAAGGAACAAGCCTGGGACTGCCCTGGTGGTCCAGTGGCCTGGACTGTGAGCTCCCGTTGCAGGGAGCCTGGGTTTGATCCCTGGTCAGGGAACTAGATCCCACATGTCACAACTAAAAAATATCCCAAGTGCCACAATGAAAATTGAAGTTCCCACGAGCTGCACTAAGACCTGATGCAGCCAAATGAAATTTTTTTAAAAAAGGAACAAGCATGAGAGCATGCATGCATGCACTGGATGCCAATAAAACTTCATTTACAAGAACAAGCTGTGGGCCATGCTGCCCTCAGACCCTGTTTCCCCTCTGGT
>NW_011494732.1:4862021-4863943 GCF_000754665.1 Bison bison bison | reverse complement strand
CTAATGAACTATATTACTCTGACCAGATCAAGGCTGCTGACTTTGGCATTCTTTCTGCTCCATCCTTAGGAGTCTATTTCCAACTTATAAAAAGCAGGTTTGGGGTTGATGTATCATTACAGAATGCCCTGGGAATATCTAGGCTTATCTCTGCCTGTCAGGGACTTTTGAAATGTTTTGCTTCTATTTGATTCCATTCATGTGAAAGGTAGAGGCCCCTTGGAGCGTGAAGATGGAGACACAACTCCATCCTTTATAAACAAACTCAGGTCTTGTTCAGTCTGTGCATCACAAGGTAGGGGTCACAGCTGGAAGCATTTTCCCCAGGAAATTCAGGGTTGTCAAAGGCATTTATCCAGTATTTTATTGTAATTGGTTAATTTATGCTTTATTTACCTTGTGAATATGATCTGAAAGTTAGCACTGGGGGAAGGCTGCCTTTTTATGTTCTACATTGTCAGAAAAATATATGTCTCTTTGGCAAAAAAAAAAATTTTTTTTTAAGTGAGAAACGGAGCTTTGGAATAAATTTTCCACTGCTTAGGCTGAGGCCCACTCCTACCCCCAGGCCCCCCCAGCCCCATCTCCCTGCCCCCCGTCACCATGATCTGTGTTCCTTTAAGTCAAACAAAACTAGTTTTTGCCGAGCACATTCAAATGTTTCACCTTAGACGGCAGAACTTGGAACTAATCTTCCGGGATCAGCGTTGCTGCAAATCAGGCCAAGAGCCATTGGAATAACCCACCTCGTGGTTGGAAAACGCTGATTCCTCCGAGGAAAATAACACACAGACCCAGTAGCCCGCTTGCCTTGTTGACGCAGCGAGTCTAGGCCTGCGCCTCGTCCTTCCTGCACGTGGGCCCACAGATGGGAAATGCATCTCTCCCGCCTCCGTCGGGGGGCTGCCAAGGAGAATTTGCATGTTAGGCCTCTCATCATTTCCAATTGTTCTCCAAATAAAACAGGCCCTGGAGCTGAGGCGAATGCCTTCCAAGGCACTTTTCCACTGGGTATGGGTCCAGAATAAATATTAAGAGAAATCTGCCCCTCCAAGCACTTCTCGGAGATAGTTTTTCATTCAGACCAGTCAGAAGCCAAAGAGAGCAGGGCGCGTCCAAACCAAAGGCAGCATGCTGCCCCTCCACTTCTCCCCTGGCCAGACCCCATCATCTGTTACCTGGTGATACTGGGCTGGGGCTCTCTCTGTCTTCCTACTCTTATCTCTCTCTTCCCCTCCCTTCTCTCTCCAGCCTTGCCCTCTCTCCCACCCACCCACCTTTCCTTCTCTTTCAGTGACAAGCCCATCCCCTTTTGTAAAAAAAAAAAAAAAAACACACAAACTTTTTATCTTGCCATAATGATAGACTCTGCAGAAAGCTGCAAAAATATTAATAGTATAGACCATCCTGGGTACCTTGTATTTGGCTTTCCCCTACAGTTTCATCTTCCTTGACAGTAGTGTGAAAGTGAAAGTTGCTGTTGTGTCTGATCCTGTGCAACCTCATGGACTGTGGCCCGTCAGGCTTCTCTGTCCATGGAATTCTCCAGGCAAGAACACTGGAGTGGGTAGCCATTCCCTTCTCCAGGGCATCTTGATCCAAGGAGCAAACCCGGGTCTCCTGCATTGCATGCAGATTCTTTACCATCTGAACCACCAGGGAAACCCATGACAATAGCACATTATCAAAACCAGGACATCACAGCAGCACAATGTCTACGTCTAATTCCATGTCTAAGACCTTCATTTTTTTCTTTTTTTTCTTTTTAAACTTTATATAATTGTATTAGTTTTGCCAAATATCAAAATGAATCCGCCACAGGTATACATGTGTTCCCCATCCTAGACCCTCCTCCCTCCTCCCTCCCCATACCCTGTCTCTGGGTCATCCCAGTGCACTAGCCCCAAGCATCCAATATCGTG
>NW_011494732.1:4861002-4861799 GCF_000754665.1 Bison bison bison | reverse complement strand
ATATTGGGGTACACGTGTCTCTTTCCCTTCTGGTTTCCTCAGTGTGTATGCCCAGCAGTGGGATTGCTGGATCATAAGGCAGTTCTATTTCCAGTTTTTTAAGGAATCTCCACACTGTTCTCCATAGTGGCTGTACTAGTTTGCATTCCCACCAACAGTGTAAGAGGGTTCCCTTTTCTCCACACCCTCTCCAGCATTTATTACTTGTAGACTTTTGGATCACAGCCATTCTGACTGGTGTGAAATGGTACCTCATAGTGGTCTTGATTTGCATTTCTCTGATAATGAGTGATGTTGAGCATCTTTTCATGTGTTTGTTAGCCATCTGTATGTCTTCTTTGGAGAAATGTCTATTTAGTTCTTTGGCCCATTTTTTGATTGGGTCATTTATTTTTCTGGAGTTGAGCTGTAGGAGTTGCTTGTATATTTTTGAGATTAGTTGTTTGTCAGTTGCTTCATTTGCTATTATTTTCTCCCATTCTGAAGGCTGTCTTTTCACCTTGCTAATAGTTTCCTTTGATGTGCAGAAGCTTTTAAGCTTAATTACGTCCCATTTGTTTATTTTTGATTTTATTTCCAATATTCTGGGAGGTGGGTCATAGAGGATCCTGCTGTGATGTATGTCAGAGAGTGTTTTGCCTATGTTCTCCTCTAGGAGTTTTATAGTTTCTGGTCTTATGTTTAGATCTTTAATCCATTTTGAGTTTATTTTTGTGTATGGTGTTAGAAAGTGTTCTAGTTTCATTCTTTTACAAGTGGTTGACCAGATTTCCCAGCACCACTTGTTAAAGAGATTG
>NW_011494732.1:4860230-4860902 GCF_000754665.1 Bison bison bison | reverse complement strand
GGTGTCCATATGTGTGTGGATTTATCTCTGGGCTTTCTTTTTTGTTCCATTGATCTATATTTCTGTCTTTGTGCCAGTACCATACTGTCTTGATAACTGTGGCTTTGTAGTAGAGCCTGAAGTCAGGTAGGTTGATTCCTCCAGTTCCATTTTTCTTTCTCAAGATCACTTTGGCTATTCGAGGTTTTTTCTATTTCCATACAAATTGTGAAATTATTTGTTCTAGCTCTGTGAAGAATACTGTTGGTAGCTTGATAGGGATTGCATTGAATCTATAAATTGCTTTGGGTAGTATACTCATTTTCACTATATTGATTCTTCCAATCCATGAACATGGTATATTCCTCCATCTATTAGTGCCCTCTTTGATTTCTTTCACCAGTGTTTTATAGTTTTCTATATATAGGTCTTTAGTTTCTTTAGGTAGATATATTCCTAAGTATTTTATTCTTTCTGTTGCAATGGTGAATGGAATTGTTTCCTTAATTTCTCTTTCTGTTTTCTCATTATTAGTGTATAGGAATGCAAGGGATTTCTGTGTGTTGATTTTATATCCTGCAACTTTACTATAGTCATTGATTATTTCTAGTAATTTTCTGGTGGAGTCTTTAGGGTTTTCTATGTAGAGGATCATGTCATCTGCAAATAGTGAGAGTTTTACTTCTTCTTTTC
>NW_011494732.1:4857519-4860130 GCF_000754665.1 Bison bison bison | reverse complement strand
CTTGTTCCTGACTTTAGAGGAAATGCTTTCAATTTTTCACCATTGAGGATAATGTTTGCTGTGGGTTTGTCATATATAGCTTTTATTATGTTGAGGTATGTTCCTTCTATTCCTGCTTTCTGGAGAGTTTTTATCATAAATGGATGTTGAATTTTGTCAAAGGCTTTCTCTGCATCTATTGAGATAATCATATGGTTTTTATTTTTCAATTTGTTAATGTGGTGTATTACATTGATTGATTTGCGGATATTGAAGAATCCTTGCATCCCTGGGAGAAAGCCCACTTGGTCATGGTGTATGATCTTTTTAATGTGTTGTTGGATTCTGATTGCTAGAATTTTGTTAAGGATTTTTGCATCTATGTTCATCAGTGATATTGGCCTGTAGTTTTCTTTTTTTGTGGGATCTTTGTCAGGTTTTGGTATTAGGGTGATGGTGGCCTCATAGAATGAGTTTGGAAGTTTACCTTCCTCTGCAATTTTTTGAAAGAGTTTGAGCAGGATAGGTGTTAGCTCTTCTCTAAATTTTTGGTAGAATTCAGAAGCCATCTGGACCTGGGCTTTTGTTTGCTGGAAGATTCTTGATTACAGTTTCAATTTCCGTGCTTGTGATGGGTCTGTTAAGATTTTCTATTTCTTCCTGGTCGAGTTTTGGAAAGTTGTACTTTTCTAAGAATTTGTCCATTTCTTGGACGTTGTCCATTTTATTGGCATATAATTGTTGATAGTAGTCTTTTATGATCCTTTGTATTTCTGTGTTGTCTGTTGTGATCTCTCCATTTTCGTTTCTAATTTTATTGATTTGATTTTTCTCCCTTTGTTTCTTGATAAGTCTGGCTAATGGTTTGTCAATTTTATTTATCCTTTCAAAGAACCAGCTTTTGGTTTTGTTGATTTTTGCTATGGTCTCTTTTGTTTCTTTTGCATTTATTTCTGCTCTAATTTTTAAGATTTCTTTCCTTCTACTAACCCTGGGGTTCTTCATTTCTTCCTTTTCTAGTTGCTTTAGGTGTAGAGTTAGGTTATTTATTTGACTTTTTTCTTGTTTCTTGAGGTGTGCCTGTATTGCTATGAACTTTCCCCTTAGGACTGCTTTTACCGTATCCCACAGGTTTTGGGCTGTTATGTTTTCATTTTCATTTGTTTCTATGCAAATTTTGATTTCTTTTTTGATTTCTTCTGTGATTTGTTGGTTATTCAGCAGCGTGTTGTTCAGCCTCCATATGTTGGAATTTTTAATAGTTTTTCTCCTGTAATTGAGATCTAATCTTACTGCATTGTGGTCAGAAAAGATGCTTGGAATGATTTCTATTTTTTTGAATTTACCAAGGCTAGCTTTATGGCCCAGGATGTGATCTATCCTGGAGAAGGTTCCATGTGCGCTTGAGAAAAAGGTGAAATTCATTGTTTTGGGATGAAATGTCCTATAGATATCAATTAGGTCTAACTGGTCTGTTGTATCTTTTAAAGTTTGTGTTTCCTTGTTAATTTTCTGTTTAGTTGATCTATCCATAGGTGTGAGTGGGGTATTAAAGTCTCCCACTATCATTGTGTTATTGTTAATTTCTCCTTTCATACTTGTTAGCATTTGTCTTACATACTGCGGTGCTCCCATGTTGGGTGCATATATATTTATAATTGTTATATCTTCTTCTTGGATTGATCCTTTGATCATTATGTAGTGACCTTCTTTGTCTCTTTTCACAGCCTTTGTTTTAAAGTCTAATTTATCTGATATGAGTATTGCTACTCCTGCTTTCTTTTGGTCCCTATTTGCATGGAAAATCTTTTTCCAGCCCTTCACTTTCAGTCTGTATGTGTCCCCTGTTTTGAGGTGGGTCTCTTGTAGACAACATATGTAGGGGTCTTGTTTTTGTATCCATTCAGCCAGTCTTTGTCTTTTGGTTGGGGCATTCAACCCATTTACGTTTAAGGTAATTACTGATAAGTATGATCCCGTTGCCATTTACTTTATTGTTTTGGGTTCGAGTTTATACACCATTTTTGTGTTTCCTGTCTAGAGAGTATCCTTTAGTATTTGTTGGAGAGCTGGTTTGGTGGTGCAGAATTCTCTCAGCTTTTGCTTGTTTGAAAAGCTTTTGATTTCTCCTTCATACTTGAATGAGATCCTTGCTGGGTACAATAATCTGGGCTGTAGGTTATTTTCTTTCATCATTTTAAGTATGTCTTGCCATTCCCTCCTGGCTTGAAGAGTTTCTATTGAAAGATCAGCTGTTATCCTTATGGGAATTCCCTTGTATGTTATTTGTTGTTTTTCCCTTGCTGCTTTTAATATTTGTTCTTTGTGTTTGATCTTTGTTAATTTGATTAATATGTGTCTTGGGGTGTTTCTCCTTGGGTTTATCCTGTTTGGGACTCTCTGGGTTTCTTGGACTTGGGTGATTATTTCCTTCCCCATTTTAGGGAAGTTTTCCACTATTATCTCCTCAAGTATTTTCTCATGGTCTTTCTTTTTGTCTTCTTCTTCTGGAACCCCTATGATTCGAATGTTGTAGCGTTTAATATTGTCCTGGAGGTCTCTGAGATTGTCCTCATTTCTTTTAATTCGTTTTTCTTTTATCCTCTCTGATTCATTTATTTCTACCATTCTA
>NW_011494732.1:4851293-4857419 GCF_000754665.1 Bison bison bison | reverse complement strand
TACTATTTGTTGCCTCCAGAGTGTTTTTAATTTCATTTATTGCATTATTCATTATATATTGACTCTTTTTTATTTCTTCTAGGTCCTTGTTAAACCTTTCTTGCATCTTCTCAATCCTTGTCTCCAGGCTATTTATCTGTGATTCCATTTTAATTTCAAGATTTTGGATCAATTTCACTATCATTATTCAGAATTCTTTATCAGGTAGATTCCCTATCTCTTCCTCTTTTGTTTGGTTTGGTGGGCATTTATCCTGTTCCTTTATCTGCTGGGTATTCCTCTGTCTCTTCATCTTGTTTAAATTGCTGAGTTTGGGAGTCCTTTCTGTATTCTGGCAGTTTGTGGAGTTCTCTTTATTGTGGCGTTTCCTCGCTGTGTGTGGGTTTGTACAGGTGGCTTGTCAAGGTTTCCTGGTTAGGGAAGCTTGTGTCGGTGTTCTGGTGGGTGGAGCTGTATTTCTTCTCTTTGTTCAGTCGCGCTGTGGGGAGGGAGGGAGGGATGCTGCAAACAATTGAAAAAACAAAAGTTTTTAAAACTTTTTGGTCGACCCACATGGCATGTGGGTCTTAGTTCCCTGACCAGGAATCAAACAAGCACTCCCCTGCAGTAGAAGCATGGACTCTTAGCCACTGGACCACTGGGGAAGTCCCTAAGCCTTTCATCTTTGAATGCTCACTTTCCTGTAAGTTTGTTCCATTTTTAGGTTTTTTAAAATTATTGTTTTATTTTGGTTGCATGGGCTCAGCAGCATATAGCTTTAGTTGCTCCAAGTCATGTGAGATCTTAGTTCCCTGAACAAGGATGGAATCTGAATCCCTTACATTAGAAGGCAGATTCTTTACCACGGGCCCACCAGGAATGTCCCATTTTCAGGATCTTTAATTTACTCAAAGAACACGCATCTAATGTTTATATTCTCCTTGAGGTGGGGTGCTGTCTTTTCTCATCTGTTCACTTCCGGGGCATCCCAAGGGGCCTGGGCCCTCCTGCAAGGCAAACCCCCCAGGGGAAGAATTTGTAGCCCGAGTTCCAGATCTTGCTGGGCAGCCTTGGAAGTCCTCTTACACACTTTGTCTCTTGGTCCTCCATTTATTTTCATTTAATAAGTGAAAGGAGATGAAATTGAAACAGGTGCATGTTACTCCTGGGGAAGAGCTCTAATTGCAGATTTGATGAGAAAGCTGTTCAAACTGCGGCCTGAAATGAGTTTTGTGGCCCATCTGCATGCATCTGTCAGATGTGCAACCTTCCGTGATATGGGCGATGGTAGGCGAGCTGCACGCAAATAGGCAGGGGCTCCTGCAGGTGCTAAGGGAGAGCTCAGCCTGATCTTGGGGCCAGAAGTGGACTCCCAGTCTCCACACTCCTATGACCTGGTGTGGATGGGGCTCCCCCAACAAGGAATTCTCCAGCTCCCTGACACCAGCTAGGCATCCTGCAATTGAGCTCACCTTCCCACTCTGTCTATCAGAATACAGTGGTGGATCCCACAGGTGAAGGACTTAGTCCCATAAGACTGCCCCCACCCCAGCTTCAGATGCCAGTCACAAGTCCAGGTTGTCACCTGTGTTACCAAGTCCAAGCTAGCTCTGCTTTCCACCTGGCAGGCCAATAAATCTGAGACAAGGTGTTGAGGCAAGGAATAACGACTTTATTCAGAAAGATGGCAGACCAAGAAATGTCTCAGAATAACCATCTTGTTGGGGTCTGGATGCCAGGTTCTTTTATAGAACAGGAAAGAGGAGGAGGAAAGGAAGTAAAGTAAAAAGGTCATGCTGCTAAGCTGCTAAGTCACTTCAGTCATGTCCGACTCTGTGCGACCCCAAAGACGGCAGCCCACCAGGCTCCCCCGTCCCTGGGATTCTCCAGGTAAGAACACTGGAATGGGTTGCTATTTCCTTCTCCAATGCATGAAAGTGAAAAGTGAAAGTGAAGTCACTCAGTCGTGTGCAACCCTCAGCGACCCCATGGACTGCAGCCTTCCAGACTTCTCTGTCCACAGGATTTTCCAGGCAAGAGTACTGGAGTGGGGTGCCATTGCCTTCTCCTAAAAAGGTCATAAGTTTTGCAAATATCTCCTGGAATGGCCAGTCTCAGGGAGGACATGTGTTAATTTCTTCCTTCCTATAGCCATTCACAGGTGGACAGGGTCCGGATGACTCTGAAACAAAGGCACTTTGGTTTAATATTCAGCAGAGGGGCAGGGTTCCCTGAGGCAGGCCATTATGTATAGATAGTATCCTTTTAGTGAACACAAGCAACATAAGGAAAGGTTAAAGTCAAAGAAACAGACCCAACATGGAGTCAGATTTTGTTCTTCCCCGTAACACCTGTGCTTCTGATTGGCTCTTTTTTTTTAAGGATTGGCTGTGCTGAGTCTTTGTTGCTGCATGCAGGCTTTTCTCTGGAGCGGGGGCTACTCTTCGTGGCAGTGCTTGGGCTTTTCATTGCAGTAGCTTCTCACTGCTGTGGCGCACAGGCTCTAGGTTGCACGGGCTTCAGTAGTTGCAGCTTGTGGGCTCAGTAGTTTTGATTTCTGGGCTCTAGAGCACAGGTTCAGTAGTTGTGGCACGCAGACTTAGTTGCTCCGAGGCATGTGGAATCCTCCCAGACCAGAGATCAAACCTGTGCCTCCTGCATTTGCAGGTGGATTCTTTACCACTGAGCCATGAGAGAAGCCCTCTGACTGGCTCTAAATAGAAGGTTTCCACAAACCCCTGTTGAAGTTTGATGATTGCTAGAATGACTCACAAAACTCAGGAGAACATTGTGCTTACTAGATTACTGGTTATTATAAAAGGATACAACTCGGGAACAGCTAGATGGACGGAGGCATGGGGTAAGGTCTGTGGGAGGGGACCTGGGGGCTTCCACGCCCTCCTTGGTGTGTCATCCTTCCAGTGTCACCAAACCCAGAAGTTCTCTGAACCCCATCCTTTGGGGTTTTTACTGAGCCTCCATTACACAGTTATGATGGATGAAATCACTGGCCATTGGTGATATGTTCAACCTCCAGCCCTTTCCTCTCCTTGGAGGCGGGAATTCAGGAGGTGGGACTGAGTGGTCCAAGCCTCTAAGCACGTGGTTGGTTCCCCTGGCAACCAGCCCACATCCTGAGGGGCTTCCCAAAGTCTTCTCATTAACATAAACCATGGTCAGAAGGGGCTTGTTAAGAATAGCAAGCATAACTTTATCTCTCTTATCACTGAGGAAATTCCAAAGGTTTTAGGAGCTCTGTGCCAGGAACAGGGACGAAGATCAAATACATATTTCTTACTATAAATCACAGTATCATGAGATGGAATCTAGTTTTTTTTACATTCTAGTGAGAATAAAGTGGGTCTGTGAATTCTCAGGAATTTAAGCAGCTGTAGCTTCTGGCTCCTTCAATATTTAAGAGTGACCATTATTTTTTCCCAAGTATTTCTTTTAAAAAATTATTTTATTATTCTTATTGTTATTTTATCTATTTTTATTTTTTGGCTGTGCCACTGGGCATGTAGGATCTTAGTTCCCCAACCGGGGATTGAACCCATACCCCTGCAGTGGAAGCACAGAGTCCCAACCACTGGATGGCCAGGGAAGTCCTGTGACCTTTATTTCTGAGTTAAATTTGGGGCAGTATGTAAGGAGACAGGACCAAGGACCTGACCTGACCAGTTGGGTGGATTCAGGACTGGTGCTGTGGCCACTCTTGGCTCTCTTTCCACGGGTCTCTGTGTCCTTCACCAGGAATTAGCCAGAGGCACCTGGAGTGGGGTGTGGGGGAGCAGGGTGCATCATTCATCCATCTCTATGGGGCTCAGGGGGCTTCCGAACCTGGGGGGTAGCTGCAGAGGCCGGAGAAGCCTGCGGGTGATTTGTCCCAAATTCACCTTTCCGGAACGTTCAGCTGCAGCGGGTGAATGGATTTGAGGTTTTCTCTCTCCTCCTGAACAGTCTGTATACAAAAGCAAAGGAAACCAGGCTACTGGGGAGACAGTGCTTAATGATCTGGAAACAAGCACCGGTGTTTTTCTTGGCTAGGTGAGAATGGTTACCTTGATTGGAACTAGCCTTTCCGAAGCACATTTCAATCAAGGCTGCCTTTGTCTGGGTGGTGTGAGGGTGAGGTGATGGACTGGATCGCCCCCTGTGTGCGCTTCGAGCACCCTGACCTGCTGTGTGCGCAGCCCATGAAGGGCATGATGTTGAATCTGAATTTTTGCAAAAGGCTCTATTTCAATGGGATAATACTTCACAGAATCCATCTTTCTTTACACTTTCTGATTTAATCCATTGGTGGGCTTCCCTGGTGGCTCAGACAGTAAAGAATCTACCTGAAATGTGGGGAACCAGGGTTCAGTCTCTGGGTCAGGAAGATCCCCTGGAGAAAGGAATAGCAACCCACTCCAGGATTCTTGCCTGGAGAATCCCATGGACAGAGGAGTCTGGTGGGCTACAGTCCATGGGGTCGCAAAGAGCTGAACATGACTGAGTGACTAACACTTTCTTTTGACTTTTCTTTTAAGTAATACAGCATAAGGCACCCAGGAAACAACAGCTATAAACAAGCCTGGGATTCAGAAGGAAAGGCTTTGGTGGTGGTGCCTCCTGAAGTCTGAGGTCACTGATTCCTCAAGAGGATGCCAGCAGTGGGAATGATGGGTCAGGGTCTGAAAGATGTCAAAGCTTCAGAGTCAGGGGGAGAGTGACAGCTGTGTGACCTTGTACAAGTTACTTAACTTCTCTCTTTCCTCATCTGTAAAATGGAGTGTGAGAGGCAGAATAACGCCCCTCCCTCAAAGATGCATGCGGGCAAGCTAAGTCGCTTCAGTCGTGTGTGACTCTTTGCAACCCCATGGACTATAGCCCACAAGGTTCCTCTGTCCATGGGATTATCCAGGCAAGAAAACTGGGGTGGGTTGTCATACCTTCCTCCGGGGGCTCTTCCCAAGCCAGGAATTGAACCTGCGTCTCCTGCGGCTCCTATACTGCAGTCAGATTCTTTACTGCTGAGCCACTGGGGAAACCCCCCTCTCCTAATATGTGGGACCCGTGATGATGTTAGATAACAAGGCAAAGGGGAATTAAGATGGCAGCTGACTTGAACATGGTGAGATTATCCTAGATTTTCCAGGTGGAACCAACCAAAAGGGAGACAGGAGAGGAGCTTGAAGTGATGTGCTGGAGAGAGGAACCAGCTCGCCGTGGCTGGCTGGCTTTGAAGGCAGAACAAGAGGAAACATAAGCAAGCTAATGCAGGTGGCTTCTAGGAGCTGGAAAAAGCAAAGCTATGAATTCTCTCCCAGAGGCTCCCAGAAGGAAGACACCCTGCTGACACCGTTATTTCAGCCCAGTGAGACTGGGTTAAACTTCCAACTACAGAACTACAAGATAATACATTCGGCCACTTTAAGCCACTGAGTCTGTGATCATTTGTTACAGCAGCAAAAGGAAACTCCTTTTGTTACAGCAGCAAACGGAAATTATCCCTTGATTATTATGGGGGATAACCGTAGTACTTCTCTTGGAGTAGCTATACTGGGTGAATTATTACATGGAAAGCACTTGGAACAGTGCATGGGTCAGTATCACATTGATGATGATGATAATGATGGAGAAGATTGTTACTGGCCTAAATATACTTATCTTTTTTTTTTTTTTTAATTTATTTGGCCACGTTGGGTCTTAGTTGCAGCATTTGGGATCTTCATCCCGTCATGTGGGATCTTCTGTTGAGAGTCATGGCCCCTCTAATTGTGGTGCTCAGGCTCTGGAGCACATGGGCTCAATAGTTGTGGCTCACAGGCTTAGTTGCCCCACAGCATGTGGTTCCCTGACTGGGGATTGAACCCACACCCCTTGCGTTGCAAGGTAGATTCTTAACCCACTGGACCACCAGGGAAGTCCCTAAATATATTTATCTTGAGGGATGCCCACATTTGGAGTGTGAAGAGGAAGGGAGAGCCACAGCGGAAAGAGGGATACAAAGGAAAACCAGAAGGGTACAATGTCAGGGACATCTCAGGTGTGAGCAGGAGGTGGTGACGCCCAGTCTCGAAGTGTGGGAGGCGTGATAGCAGAGACCCCAGGGGCCTCGCCTAGCTGGGTGTGGTGGAGAAAGCACTGGACAGGACCCTGTCT
>NW_011494732.1:4841829-4851193 GCF_000754665.1 Bison bison bison | reverse complement strand
CACATGTGGCCCCAGAGTGCCAAGGAGGGGGTTCGCCTGAATCTAGATGGGCTGCAAGTGTAAAAGGCGTACTGGATTTCAAACACCCAGGATGCGAAAAAGCATGTAGGCAATCTCATTAATAATCTATGTTGAGGGACTTCCCTGGTGGTCGAGTGGCTAAGACTCCACCCTCCCAGTGCAGGGGACCCAGGGTTCAATCCTGGTCAGGGAACTAGATCCCAGACACCGCAACTAGGAGTTCGCACACCGCAACTAAAGATCCTGCACGCGGCAACAAGGATCAAACATCCTGTGAGCCACCACCAAGACCCGGCGCAACCAAGTAAATAAAATAAATTTAAAAAAAAATGTTGACTACATGTTGAGATGGTAAGATTTTGGAAATGTTGAGTTAGAT
Source organism: Bison bison bison (assembly GCF_000754665.1). Classification (NCBI taxonomy): domain Eukaryota; kingdom Metazoa; phylum Chordata; class Mammalia; order Artiodactyla; family Bovidae; genus Bison; species Bison bison. The sequence goes on along the minus strand of NW_011494732.1, from coordinate 4,850,793 downwards.
AACACCTAGTTTTTAAATTAGTCTCACTTTGAAAAAAATGTAGCTGCTAGAAAATTAAAAACTGCCTCTGTGGTTCGCACTAACACAGGGCTAGGATAACTATGTCACTAACTAGGGGTGTAAGCTCAGGCAAGGTTTCTCTACCCTGTGGGTTCTGTCCCTTTGTTTGTAAGACCAGGTGACTCTAAGTTCTGTTTTGGGTGTCCTGGGGTTTGGTGGCCAGAAGGTCTCTGAGAAGCATAGATGGAATCACTTTGCAGAAAGGTACATTGCAAGGGATGAGGGTCAAGGAGAGGCAAAGGGAAACCGAGGCCAGGACTGCATTTCTGTGGAGGCGGATGATGTGGGCTAGGAGAGAGACAAGCTGAGAATCATCGCTCACGCTCTCGCAGAGACCTGGGTAATTTATATCCGAGGAGCGGGAACAAATGTAGGGGGAGAGATTAGATCGACAGGAGAGAGGGTGAATTGATGGAGGAGCCTCATCGAGGGAGACGAGAAGAAGATTTAAGAGCTGGGCAGGAGGTAACCTTGGAGGGGGCCAGGAGAGAATAAGCGGGTGAGAAATAAATTAAACAATTAGCACGCTCATCCAAACTGTGCCTCAAAGGGCGAATGAAATAGAATTGGGTGTCTCACAGGACGAGGCAGCTAACAGGTGCTGGAGGGAGTCAGGAAGGGGAGAAAGTGCTGCGAGAAGGAAAATTAGAGTCGCCTGAGGAAAATGAATGCAGTGGAGCAGAAGGCAGACAGAGGAGTGGAGCCCGGGCTCCCGCAGAGAAGACACAGGCCTCCTGAGGCAGCATTTTGAAAGGCCCCACATGCCAAGATAAAGGTAACTGCAACCCAGACTCCAAAGGAAGGCAAAAATCGAGGACAAAAAATAAGCGTGTTTTACTCTCTGACCCTCATCAACCTATTTTTCCAGTGTTTGTTCCTCCTGAACCAGAAAGGACTCACAGTCTCTTAAAGTGAAGTCGCTCAATCGTGTCCGACTCTTTGAGACCCCGTGGACTGTAGCCCACCAGGCTCCTCCGTCCATGGGATTCTCCAGGCAAGAATACTGGAGTGGGTTGCCATTTCCTTCTCTTAAGTCCTTAATTCCACAGTCTCTTAATTCCTCCCAAATCTTTTTGAGGCCAGAGCGTCCTTTGCAAATCATCAATTCCCGTATCAGGGCTGAGAGGTACCTCCAGAACACCATCTCCAGCCAATACTGGATTGGATTTGAAATCTTACTTCCTGCCTCATTTCTTCTTCTTTTTTTTAAAGAATTAACTGATATTTATCTGGGCTGGGTCTTCGTTGCTGCACAGGCTCTTCTCGAGTTGCGGTGAGCGGGTCACTGCTCTTTAGTGCTTCTAACCTCGCTCCTTCCTCTTGCTGCGGAGCGCAGGCTGTAGGCCACTCGGGCTTCAGTAACTGCTGCGCCCAGGCTCAGTAGTGGCAGATCCCGGCCTCAAGAGCGCAGGCCCAATAGTTGTGCGCTCAGGCACACAGCCTTAGTTGCTCCGCAGCATGTGGGATCTTCCCAGATCAGGGATCAAACCTGTGTCTCCTGCACTGGCAGGCAGACCCTTTACCACTGAGCCACCATGGAAGCCCCTTGCCTCCGTTCTTAAGCTCGCTGTGAGAAATCATCATTTTTTTTCTCATGTTATTCTAGCTTTGGACACGAGGCTTAGTAAAATCACCACCATTGCTTTTTTTCTTTTTTGAGGGGAGGGGGTGGCCATGCGGCAAGGCGTGTGGGATTTAGTTCCTTGACTAGGGATTGAACCTGGGCCCCCTGCATTGGAAGCGCAGAGTCAACCTCTGAACCACCAGGGAAGTCCCATTGCTTTCTTATTTTTGACCCTTCTGCTCATTCTTGGACACCCCTTGGGGAAGCACTTCATCTTTGTCTCACTTGGAAGAGAGGAGGCACACGGTTGGTTCCACATCCTTGGGGTTATCTGGTGGGATAAATCAGAGACTGTACAACCTCTTGTGGGCATCTGTTCCATTCTATGGCTTTGGTGTGGAATCCCCTTACACTTTATTTATTTTGGGTCTAGGTCTTCCTTGCTGCGAGTGGCTTTCTCTAGTTGCAGTGAGCTAGGGCTGCTGTCTAGAGGTGGTGCTTGGGCTTCTCATGGAGGTGGCTTCTCCTGTTGCAGTGATTGGGCTCTAGAGCTCAGGCTCTTTCTTGTGCTGCATGGGCTGAGTTGCCCAGTGGCATGTGGAATATTCCTAGACTAGGGATCCAACCTGTGTCCCCTGCATTGGCAGGTGGATTCTCAACCACTGGACCACCAAGGAAGCCCCCCTTACTTTTTCTTACCCAGCCATTAACACCATATAACAGTTTTCCCCAGCTGGGAACCTTTTCTTCCATCTCCAAGAAAGACAGGGAAGCCTCGGCCCTATTTCCTTTTCTCTGTACCTCAAAATCTAAACCCCATCTTTCTCCTGTTGCCACCACAGTAAAGACAGATGGTCAGTGTTTCTTTTGCTGGCTTCTGACCCATCCCTCTGGCCAAATAAGATCTTGGCATTTGGGGGCCAAACCTGGGAGGTTTCTCTTCTCCAGCCCCACACCCTGACCACTCTCTGAAGTGTTGATTTTCCTGCTATTTTTAAGTTCAATCAGATTGGATTTCGTTTCAGGAAATACCTCACTGGTTCTGTCCCTCTTTCTCCCCACTGCCCTTTCTGGTGTCACTCCATCTGCTTTGGCTAAGGAGACCAGCTGAGGACTGAAACAATGTATCACTTGGAGCCAGGCGTGTAAAATGAGGACGCTTTTCTTTCCCAAAAAACCTTGGTGCCCCCAAATGGAAAAATCTAGCTCTCAAAACATGAGCCTGTTGGCTACTCTGGCTGAAAGATGCTGCCCGTGAGGAAGGAACGTGTGTTATTTTGCAAAGGCCAAAGGTTCTTTCAGAGGTTTCTTCTGTCCTCTGTGGTGGGAACTGGATGCTAAAAGCCAGTGACAGTTCATAATGGCGGCACCTGCATTTGGCTCCTTGCCAAATCAGGAGAGTCTCTGACATGTGTCGTTCATGGAAACACTGAGGAAACTGGACCACAGAGGGTTAAACGCCCAGTGTCACATGGCAGCTTGCCACAGTGATGGCACCAGCAGCCGGGGCTTCTGGCACCTGGGCACACTGGCCTGGGCCCTCTGGACTCTTCCGCTGGGAGATGGGGAAAAAGGAAGAAAGAGCTGGCTCATGGAATCTGGTCCCGATTTGCCTGGATCCCCCTGGTTTTCCACTTCTCATATTTTGGTGCTGCCTTTTTCAGAGTCAGCCTAAAGGCAGAGGTCTCCCCAACTGGCCTTTATTCTTCTTTCTTTTTTTTGGCCATGCTATGGAGCATGCAGGATCTTAGTTCCCCAACCAGGGACTGAACCCATGTCCCCTGCTTTGGAAGCATGGAATCTTAACCCCTAGACCGTCTGGGAAGTCTGATGGCCTTTCTGATGTTTGCATTACCTGCCTCTGTTGCTGGCTCTGTGAATGGGAAGGCCATCCATCTTAGATCTTGACCCTGGCTCTCTGATGTGAGGATAAATCTGGGGTCTTTGTCGCTTACCAACCTTCCAGGACTTCACGTAGGGGTAAAGCCCTTGGAGTGTCCCATCAACTCCCTGCAATGTGCAAGTTTCTGCCCCAGGGTCCTCTGTAAGAGATGGACATAGTTCCACTCAGCCATCTGACCCACTGCTCCAAGGTCCTCATTTCTCATAAGACTGAGGTCCTTCTGCCACTTGCTTGGTTCTTGACTCAGGTGTTGTTCTTGCTGACAAGACCAGTTGTCTCATATTCTTTGGGTACCTCCCTCTCTTGGATGCTGGTCCTGGATGGATCTGGCACATGGGCTCTGCTGGTGCTCAGCCTCCTTCTGACTCACTGTCCCCCTCCTCCACCCCCAGGACCAGGACGTCTGCCCAAGACGCTGCCTGCTCTTGGCCACATGGCATTGCCTTCAGGATAAACATCTCTGGCTGACACAAGATTGATGCCTCCTTAAAAGACTTCCCGTAGCTCGCACAATGCCCCCTTTGTAGGAATTCCTGTTTTACTGCAGGGCGACGGCTTGCTGAGACTGAGCTGCTCCTTACCAAGACTGTGGCCCCTCCCTCACCCCAAAGATTTCAAGAATCTGGAATTTGGAGCAGCCATGGTGCCTGCTTCTCAGTTGGGTTTCTGCTCTGAGTCTGGACAGAGTCCAGATTGGAGCCCTGAGCTGGGGTGTTCAGACCCCTTACAAAGGACTCTCCCCCAGGAAAGCCATCCAAGACACGGCTCCCAATCTCTTACTTTGGAGCTGGGAGCTCCCACCCCCATTAGCCTCAACTCTGCTCAAACCTCCAATGACACAGGCAGCTTGGACAATCCACATAAAGCAGCCTGGGCATCAATATCCAGGCAAGAAGGGGGGTCATTGCTTTTGCATTTTGCCCGGAAAGTATCTGAAAGGTACATTTCACCTTATTCTCTGGTGGCCTCCGTGAGGCAGAAGGTTGCTATCGGCAAGGGCAGGAATCTGTCACCCAGTGCTGTGACGGGTGGCAGGGAGCACATACATAAGACACAGGAGAGCAGAAAACACTCACTACATTCATCTCCTTTGTGTCCAGAGCTCCCTCGGGAGCTGGGTCGCACAGGAAAGCTGGCTCTGCTTCTACCCTCTCAAACTCCCGAATGTCTCTGCTAAAGATCAATTGCTTAGTTATCTCATAATTATAAAGCTAATGTGTGCTCACTGCAGGAAATGCAAAGGGGGTAATGGAAGGGAAGGATGACAAAAACCATCAGTCGACATCATCTCTCTCGTATCATCTCTCCCCTTGGACATGACCATCATTTAAATTTTTTTTTAAATGGAAGTGAAATTCACATGATGTAAAATTAACCATTTTAACGTGAGCAATTCAGGGACTTCCCTGGTGGCCCCGTGGCTAAGACTCTGAGTTACCAATGCAGGGGGCCCAGGTTCAATCCCTGGTCAGGGAACTAGATCTCGAATGCCCCAACGTAGATTGAAGAATCTGCATACCACAACCAAGACCAGGTGTGGCCAAACAAATAAATAAATAGTGAGTAATTTCAGTGGCATTTACTACATCCATAATGTTTTGCGACCAACACCTCTGCTGCTGCTGCTGCTAAGTCACTGCCCCAGAGACGGCAGCCCACCAGGCTCCGCCATCCCTGGGATTCTCCAGGCAAGAACTCTGGAGTCGGTTGCCATTTCCTTCTCCAAAACATGAAAGTGAAAAGTGAAAGTGAAGTCGCTCAGTCGTGTCCAACCCTCAGCAACCCCATGGACTGCAGCCTTCCAGGCTCCTCCGTCCATGGGATTGTCCAGGCAAGAGTACTGGAGTGGGGTGCCATTGCCTTCTCCACAAACACCTCTATCTAGTTCCAAAACCTTTCTATCACCCCATGAATCATAGCCCACCAGGCTCCTTTGTCCATGGAATTTTCCAGGCAAGAATACTGGAATGGTTGCCATTTCCTTCTCCAGGGGATCTTCTTGATCCAGGGGTCAGACCTGCTTCTCCTGCATTGGCAGGTGGATATTTTACCACTGAGCCACCTGGGAAGCCTCTAGGGGGTTACAGAATATTAACCTGTAACCGTGGGCTTCCCAGGGGCACTAGTAGTAAAGAACCCACCTGCTAATGCAGGAGATGTAGGAGACACAGGTTCAGTCCCTGAGTCGGGAAGATCTGTAATCCTCAAGAACCAAGGAGCCGGGTGGGCTACCGTCCATAGGGTTGCAGAGTCAGACATGGCTGAAGTGACTTTGCATGTACGCACAACCTGTATATTGCCTGGACTGAATTTCGGGCATATAGTATACTCCAATAAAAATTAATTTTAAAATGTATACATTAATACACATTTACATTAATTTTTTTAAAAAATGTATGTTACAAATATAACCACCTGTGTAACCTCTATCACAGTCAAGCTCTAGACTCTTTCCAGCACTCCAGAAAGGTCCTTTGAACACTTTTTCAGTTAGCCTCCCCTTTGTCCAATCCAAACAACCACTCTTCCAATTCCCACATCTTTTATTATCTGTTCTGAAGTTGCAGTAAATGGAATTGCCCAGTGTATTTTCTTCTTTGTTTATCCATCTTGCACTCTGCACTATCTTTTTTGAGATTCGTCTATGCTGCTTCATGAATCAGCAAAGTTTTTCTTTGTTGTTGCTGAGGAAGTACAATTCAATGGTATGAATAAAAAATAGCAGCATGAATATAAAATTCTATGAGTAGATAATTTATTCATTTGTTCTCCTATTGATGGATGTCTTACTGAGTTCTATTACAAACTATCTCCGACCTCACAAGCAATTGTGAAATATGTGCAATCTAGAAAAATGGTAGAGATCAACTTACATGCAAAGCAGAAACAGAGTCACAGATGTAGAGAACATAACCTCACAAGCCATTTTCAATGTCTGCCTCATGTCACTGGTTGGTCCTAACAGTTTGCATGTGTGGGTGCTCAGTTGCTCCAGTCATGCCCAACTCTTTGTGACCCCATGGATGGTAGCCCACCAGGCTCCTCTGTTCATGGGATTCTCCAGGCAAGAATACTGGCGTGGGTTGCCATGCCCTCCTCCAGGGGATATTTCAGACCCAGGTATCAAACCTGCTTCTCCTGCATCTTCTGCATTGCAGGTGGGTTCTTTTCCACTGAGCCACCAGGGAAGCCGTGTTTTATTATTTGTGGGCATTCATGTTCTTCTATTGGAATGAACATCCTTAAACACAAAGTTCTGTCCAGGATAGGTGCTTGCCACATTGAAGTTGAGAACATTTTAAAAGCCTTTGACACTTCTGTCTCAGCACCTGTATCTGTTTAAAGAACCTACGTCCTGGGTGGTCACATGACTCAGTTCTGGCTAATGAGCTCCAAGGGGAAATCCAATGGAGACTTCTGAGATTGTGTTGCTTTTCTTATTAAGTACCACTCCTCTTCCTCATTATTCTTTTCACCTTGCTTCCACCAGGGACTTGAGGCTGGAGGTGGAGCAACCACTTTGAGGCCTTGAAGAGATGTTCCCCAGTAAAGAGAAGGAAGCAGAAGAACATTCTATCTGAGAGGCTGGGCATCTTCCACTGGCTTCAGAGGCTGAATCTGGGACCAATAAATGGAAACTTCAATAAAGAAGGTATCATTTGTAGAAAGAAGTTATTCCAATTAGGAAGTCAGTGAGCTCCTTCCTTATCAACAGAGATATTTCCACAGGAATGGAACACCCATTTGGGGGATGGGGGAAGGGGCTTGTTGTTGTTTAGTCACTAACTCATGTCCGACTGTTTGCAACCCCATGGACCACCAGGCTCCTCTGTCCATGGGATTTTCCAGGCAAGAATACTGGAGTGGGTTGCCATTTCCTTCTCCAGGGGAACTTCCCAACCCAGGGATCAAACCCGGGTCTCCTGCGTTGGCAGGCAGATTCTTTACCAGGAAAAGGGGTACAAGCAGAAAATAGTGTGACCTCTGATGCTTCTCTTACTCTGAATTTGATGACCCAATTCTAATGGGTACATTTTCTGCCTTTGAGTCTGTCAAAGCAAAGTGGCCATAGAATGCCTCCCTTCCCTCTTTATCTTAAAAAGGACATTAGAATTCATCTTATTTCTTATAAGACTTCAGAAAGTTGATTTATCCTTTAAAATTAAGCCCAGATCCCTCTACCTCCCCCAAGTACACACTCATCAATCTCTCTTCTGTGAGGTTTTATTAGAAGGTCTTTTGTGTGTATTAAAAATGCAAAATATCTACCCAATGCCAAATTCCAGAAATGCACAAACATGAAAAGGTTTAGTTTGTAAAGGTTTCTTATGACAGCTGCCACAGTGGTCATTAGTATGTAAATTCCATTGGCTGAGAAGGTTGACTTTTGGTCATAAATCGCCTCTTTCCTCCTGATAATTCTGTCTGACAGCTACAGCTGTCTAGACAATGGAAAAATTAACACCATGAAGCAGAATAGTTTAGAAAACTTTGGAGCCAAATACTTAAAAACAAATTTTAAATCCAGGGTAAGAAATATGAGACCAATTAGTTAATTATTCAAGGAATCCCTCCAGAGTACCAACTTTGACTAGTAAGACCTTATGCTTGAGAAGCATTTTAATACTTTGACAAAGTACTTTTCCATCGGTTATCCTCTTTGATCCCTTGGAATGTGTGACTTTATTTCTGAGACCTTCCTCCATGGTTGTAAAGACCACCAAAATGTGACACCCCAGCTCCCTAGCATCACCATCACCTTCTCTTCTTTAACAAATTAGCTCTTTGGGAGAAAAATGGAACCTCAGCTCATTCAGATATGTCAATATGGGACCTACTTGAGAGAAAAGGAAATTATGTGCAACTATTTTTTTTTCTCCTTAACTCTTAAAATCCTTCTTTGGTTTTCCATTGCTTTGAGATCAAAGATCTTCCAGTTTTAACATGATTACCAAGACCTGCATGATTTGGCCACTGTCAACATCTTCCCAGTCTCATTTCTTGCTAATTTCCCTTGATCCATTTTCCCTCTGTCCAAACTGGCCTTTTTAAACTTCTTCCAATGACACCTCCTCTTTGACCTGTCCCCACCATCTTTTTGTACATCCCTTCACCTGGTAAATACCTCTTTATTAATAAAGGCACTTCCTCAGGGAAAGACCCTTCTCTCTTCTTCCCATACCATAGTAGATCAAGTTCTTCCAGATTAGAGGTAAATAAACCGCAGCTTTTGGGCCAAACCTGGCCCTTCATCTGCTTTTGCAAATAAAGTTTTGTGTGCACACCACCACGTTCATTGGTTTATGTATTGTCCATGTATTGTCTATGGATGGTTTCTTTTCCCTTTAACAAAAAAAATGTTCCCCAGAGTTATTGAAGTATGACTGACAAAACTGTATATATTTGGGTTGTATATATTAGCAAAACAGTATAATGT
>NW_011494732.1:4841202-4841729 GCF_000754665.1 Bison bison bison | reverse complement strand
TTTGCTATCTGTAGGCACTGTGAAATGAGCACCACAATCAAGCTAAAGAATCTATCCATCCTGAAATAGTTACTCTTTGTATGTGTGTGGTGAGAACACACGAGATCTACTCTCTTAGCAAATTTCAAGTATACAGTATGTTATTATTAACTATAGTCACTATGCTGTGCATTCGAGCTCCAGAACCACTCTCTGACCAGCATCTTCACTTGCTCCTAACCCCTGGTCCCTGGCAAGCATCATTCTACTCTCTGTTACTGTGACTTCGACTATTGTTTTAGATCCCTCATATACTTGGGTTCATGCTGTCTTTGTCTTTCTGTGCCTGACTTATTTCACTTAGTATCATGTCCTCCAGGTCCATCTCTGCTGTTGCATATGGTGGGATTTCCTTCTTTTGAAAGTCTGAGTAATATTCCGTTGTTTTATATATATATATATATGCTGCTGCTAAGTCGCTTCAGTCGTGTCCGACTCTGTGCGACCCCGTAGACGGCAGCCCATCAGGCTCCCCCGTCCCTGGGATT
>NW_011494732.1:4840375-4841102 GCF_000754665.1 Bison bison bison | reverse complement strand
GCAAAGAAATAGAGGAAAATAACAGAATGGGAAAGACTAGAGATCTCTTCAAGAAAATTAGAGATACCAAAGGAACATTTCACGCAAAGATGGGCACAATGAAGGACAGAAATGGTATGGACATAACAGAAGCAGAAGATATCAAGGAGAGGTGACAAGAATACACAGAAGAACTATACAAAAAAGGTTTTCATGACCCAGATAATCATGATGGTGAGATCACCCACCTAGAGTCAGACATCCTGGAATGTGAAGTCAGGTGGGCCTTAGGAAACATCACTATGAACAAAGCTAGTGGAGGTGATGGAATTCCAGTTGAGCTATTTCAAATCCTAGAAGATGATGCTGTGAAAGTGCTGCATTCAATATGCCAGGAAATTTGGCAGTGGCCATAGGACTGGAAAAGGTCAGTTTTCATTCTGATCCCAAAGAATCCCAAAGAGAGGCAATGCCAAAGAATGTTCAAACTACTGCACAATTGCACTCATCTCACATACTAGCAAAGGAATGCTCAAAATTCTCCAAGCCAGGGTTCAACAGTATGTGAACCATGAACGGCCAGATGTTCAAACTGGTTTTAGAAAAGGCAGAGGAACCAGAGATCAAATTGCCAACATCTACTGGATCATCAAAAAGCAAGAGAGTTCCAGAAAAACACCTACTTCTGCTTTATTGACTACACCAAAGCCTTTGACTGTGTGGATCACAATAAACTGTGGAAAATTCC
>NW_011494732.1:4839602-4840275 GCF_000754665.1 Bison bison bison | reverse complement strand
CAATGCATGAAAGTGAAAAGTGAAAGTGAAGTCGCTCAGTCATGTCTGACTCTTAGTGACCCCATGGACAGCAGCCCACCAGGCTCCTCCATCCATGGGATTTTCCAGGCAAGAGTGGGTTGCCACTGCCTTCTCCGATATATATATATATATATGTATATATATATATTTGTTTTCATTGATGCACACTTAGGCTGTTTCCATGTCTTGGCTCCTGTGAATAATGTTTGTGGCTGTTTTCTTGATACCATGGCAGAGTTGAGTAGTCGCAACAGAAACCATGTGGCCTACAGAGCCTACAGGACTTACTATCTGGCCCTTTATGCAGACGTTTGCAGACCCAGACCCCTGCTTTAGAGCGTTGATCTCAGTTTGCAATGATATAGTTGTTATTAAGATCATGTGGCAAATAGACTCAAGGGATTAGATCTAATAGAGTGCCTGAAGAACTACGGACAGAGGTTCATGACATTGTACAGGAGGCAGTGGTCAAGACCATCCCCAAGAAAAAGAAATGCAAAAAAGGCAAAATGGTTGTCTGAGGAGGTCTTACAAATAGCTGAGAAAAGCAGAAAAGCAAAAGGCAAAGGAGAAAAGGAAAGATATACCCATTTGAATGCAGGGTTCCCAAGAATAGCAAGGAGAGATGAGAAAGCCTTCCTCAGTAATCAAT
>NW_011494732.1:4829654-4839203 GCF_000754665.1 Bison bison bison | reverse complement strand
TCAGATGACACACCCTTATGGCAGAAAGCGAAGAAGAACTAAAGAGCCTCTTGATCAAAGTGAAAGAGGAGAGTGAAAGAGTTGGCTTAAAACTCAACATTCAGAAAACTAAGATCATGGCATCTGGTCCCATCACTTCATGGCAAATAGATGGGGAAACAATGGAAACAGTGAGAGAGTTTATTTTTGGGGGCTCCAAAATCACTGCAGATTGTGACTGCAGCCATGAAATTGAAAGACACTTGCTCCTTGGAAGAAAAGTCGTAACCAACCTAGACAGCATATTAAAAAGCAGAGACATTACTTTGCCAACAAAGGTCCATCTAGTCAAAGCTATGGTTTTTCCAATAATCATGCATGGATGCGAGAGTTGGACTATAAAGAAAGCTGAGCACTGAAGAATTGATGCTTTTGAACTTTGGTATTAGAGAAGACTCTTGAGAGTCCCTTGAACTGCAAGGAGATCCAACCAGTCCATCCTAAAGGAAATCAGTCCTGAAAATTCATTGAAAGGACTGATGCTGAAGCTGGAACTCCCATACTTTGACCACCTGATGCGAAGAGCCAAGTCATTGGAAAAGACCCTGATGCTGGGAAAGATTGAAGGTGGGAGGAGAAGGGGATGACGGAGGATGAGATGGTTGGATGGCATCATCGACTCAACGGACATGAGTCTGAGCAGGCTCCGGGAGTTGGTGAAGGACAGGGAAGCCTGGTGTGCTGCAGTCCATGGGGTCGCAAAGAATCAGACACGACTGAGAGACTGAACTGAACTGAAGATTATGTGATTATCTCTTACTTCTTTTAGACTTTGGCCTAGAATTGGACAGTTACTCAATTACATATTGTTGAATGAAAGGAAAAAAAATAACTGGAGAAAAATAGAGGAATTTAAAGAGGAGAATGAAAGTAAGAGAGAAAGAGAAAAAAGGAACAGTAGTTGGGCATATTATGAACATCTGTGATGCTACAGATCAGCTCTTTTGAGTAGTCATGCTCTGTCTTCAGAAATTCTCATTCAGTGGTTCTGGCTCTTTAAAAAAAATTATGTATTTGGCCACATAGGATCTTAGTTGTGACACGTGGCATCTTCACTGTGGCATGTGGGATCTTCTGTTGGGGCACACAGGCTCTAGCGTGCAGGCTCAGTAGTTATGGCACTCGGGACTAATTGCCCCACAGCATGTGAGATCTTAGTTCCCAGCCAGGGATTGAACCCAAGCCTTTTGCAGTGAAAGTTGTGTTCCTAACCACTGGACTGCCAGGGTACGCCCCAGATGGTTCTATTAAGTGCCTTTGTTTTGGACCTGCTTACTATGCAGCAGTAACTCACTGGAAAACACCGTGACTGAGCTAAGTGACAAAAAAGGTATCTCATGAAGGTTGGCTATTTATGGAAAGTCATTGAAATGGCCTCTTTGCTTCTCATGCATTTCTGCTTTGGCAGGGCAAACACTTTTATGCTCATTTTTCCAGATGAGGAAATTCAGTTCAGTTCAGTTCAGTCGCTCAGTCGTATCTGACTATTTGCAACCCCATGGACTGCAGCTCGCCAGGCTTCCCTGTCCATCACCAACTCCTGGAGCCTAGTAAAACTCATGTCCATTGAGTTGTGATGCCATCCAACCATCTCATCCTCTGTTGTCCCCTTCTCCTCCCGCCTGAGGAAATTAACACACGTTAAATTACTTCGATGAATGTATCGGGGACCTAACATATGCATTGTTTTGACACTGTACAGACTACAGAGCTACTTTGTTTTATAGCTGGTGGCGACACATGCGAATCTTTTATAATACAAGTCTTAAAATAGTGGGATGATAAGAATCTTTTAAAATCTCTCTCTGTTTCCAGGCCGGGGAAGCTGTGACTTTCTAACATTTAAGTAGGACATGGAGAGTGTTTTAAAGTAAGTTTCCAAAGGGACAGGACTGTATTCCTGGTGGTGGCTGCCAGGGAACATGCGTTGTGGAGAAGGATGACTTTGACAAATATATGGAACAGTATGAAGGGGCCAAGTTTCTGTTCCAGAAAAAAGCAATTGTTGGCAGTATGGGTTTAGATTCTACCTTGACTTTCCCCATCTCCACCTCTTTCCCTCCCTCCAAAAAGATTCTTTTCCTATTTTATATTTTTACAAGGAAATGAAAAGAATTGGCATGAAATGAATTATGTCTTTCCCAGCATACACTTGTCTTCTGCTTGACGGTGGCCAGGATTCATCCCAGGTGGAGCAGTGGTAAAGAATCCCCCTGCCAATGCAGGAGATGCAAGAGACTTTGGTTCGATCTCTGGGTTAGGAAGATCCCCTGGAGTAGGAAATAGCAGCCCACTCCAGTATGCTTGCCTGGAGAATTCCACAGACAGAAGAACCTGGTGGGCTGCAGTCCATGGAGCTGCAAAGAGTTGGACAGAACTGAGCGACTAAGCACAGGACTCGTCACAGCCATGCTTCCTTGTGGAGATGTCCTGTGTTGATGGGTGATGGGGGACCATGTGGGCCAGTGATTGGCAGTCTGTGAGTTTCCATGAGGGTCTGTGTTTGGAGGTTGATGGAGGGTTGTCTACGGTCTCAGGGTTTGAAGTGTGTGCTGATCTGAAGCAAAGGTAATAACCCACCATGGGGCAGTCATATATCCTGTTCCTCCCCTAAAACACAGCATCCTTGACTTGAGTCCGAGGAACAACTAACTGGGGGACAAATGTGTATATAGACACTGGTACCCTGGACATCTCAATAAGAATTGATACCCTGTAAGTCCATAAATAGCAACAGAGGTCTAGAAACAATGGTTGTTTTTTAAACTTTTTTTTTTGGCTGTGCGGCATGTGGAATCTTAGTTCCCTGACCAGGGTTTGAACTTGCACCGTCCTGCATTGGAAGCATGGCATCTTAACCCCTGGACTGCCAGGGAAGTCCACAACAGTTAGTTTTTTACAGTCGAAGTATCTGATGGAAGACCTTCAAAGGGTAGAGGTATCGTAAATTCCCAACAGAAGGATAATTTTGCAACAATAGTTTGGAGCCCGAAGGGGGAAAGATCTGGAGCTAAATGCACAGGGAGTTGGCAGAAATGCAGGCATAAAAATTCAACCTGCAAAGGCCACAGGAGTTTTCCAACTGAAGAGTGATTCTGAGCTGAAGTGAATGAACCAGAACTGAAAGTCTCAATTTCCTTCCTGCGTTGTAGGAAAATTGGGACTCTCAGTCCTCTCTGGGTTCCAGTGGAAATAATTGTCTGCTCGCTTTCAAATGGTGAAACCAAGAGTGGGACCATTTCATGCCCGAGGCTTTCTCTTGTGTCTCCTCCCATATCTTCTCATCACAGCCTTTTTCCAAGCCAAGCATCACCCAGCCACCCCTGCCCCCATCACTCCATGGTCACAGGACAATTTTAAGTTCCGTGAAAGTGACTTTGGTATTTGGTTTAGAAAAAAAAAATGGCTTATTTAACTCAATTTGAGCCTTCCCCAGGACAGTCCATGAAAAAATGCCAGAGGAAGGTGGGTCTCTGCCTTGACACCCAAGCAATGCAGCCTTGCCCCCTCAGATATGACAGTGCACCAGACCCATGGGACTTGAGATTTGGGGTCTGCTTCCAGTCTGCTGTTAAAAATGTCTTATCCTGGGGCTTCCCTGGTGGCTCACTAGTAAAGAATCTGCCTGCCAATGCAGGGGACCCGGGTTCGAGTCCTGATCTGGGAAGACCCTACATGCAGCAGGACAACTAAACCCGTGTGCCACAGCTACCGAGCCAGTGCTCTAGAGCCTGGGAGCTGCAGCTGCTGAGTGCATGTGCCTAGAGCCTGTGCTCCGCAACAAGAGAAGCCAGCTACTACAGTGAGGAGCTTGTGCCCTGCAATGAAGAGTAGCCTTGCTTGCATCCACTAGAGAAAGCTCGAGCACAGCAATGAAGACTCAGCACAGCCATAAATAAATTAATTAAAAACACAAGTGATTCCTTTTAAAATATTGCCTTGTTCCCTCATCTGACAGATATGCCAGTAGATGAGGTTAACAGAGAAGTAAGCTCCGTGTTCCTGGGAAGAATAGAACTTTACAAACCCCAGGCGCCACGATTAGTTGCATTAAGGTGGAAGCCATGCATGGCAGGCGTCCCTCAGACCCCCATCCCCTCCTCCTGAAACCTCAGTTCATGTCAGCGCAAAGCGGCAGAGGGCTCCTTTCCAGCCTCTGAGAAGGGTCAGAGGTGCCCCGAGAAACAGATCTCTGAAAATAGAATCAGATAGAGGAGATTCAAGTGCTTCTCTGGGACAATTAAGGAAGTCCTGGAAAAATCAATTTGTCCCCATGCCTTTGAAGCTGGCTGTGACAGAGGAAACTGAAATTCTGTTCTTCCAAATGGTAGGAAACCTCTGTGCTCTGGATGTCTGGTCCTGAAAGAGGCTGTATCTGGGGGAAGTACAGGGGAGGGGGGTGCCTCTGCTCAGGGAACCAATAATAGGGCTCCCAGAGGGGGTGTTTTGGGGATGCTTGGGGGCCAAGGGTTGACATATATACTTTAGGGCTGTGGGCTTTTTTTTTTTCTTTTTTACTTTTTAAAGTCTTTTATTGAATTTGTTACAATGTTGCTTCTGTGGTTTTTTGGCCACAAGGCATGTGGTATCTTAGCTCCCAGATCATGGATGGAACCCTTATTCCCTGCATTAGAAGGTGAAGTCTTAACCGCTGGAGCACCAGGGAAGTCCTAGGGTTCTGGTTTTTAAATGATGTTCTATGATGGTCCTACGGGGGAGGATGGGGGTGCCCAGGGGCCAGTAATGCCCTTGAACTTGGCGGTGGGCTGTAGGGGGACTGCCCTGGGTCTGGGACTTAGGGAGCTGACTCTGTCCAGGCTCTCCCCTCAGAGGACACGAGTCCAAGGGTGGGTGTGAGAGGAAGCCCCTCCCCTGCCCCACCCTCATCCCAGCCCTGGCTCCAGACAACTCCTGATACCCGGGACCCCAGATTTCCTGGTACCTGGAACCCCAGAATCCCTGACCAAATATCCTGGGCCTGGGATAGACCACCTTGCTGGTGTGTGGGTCTCCAGATGTGAGGGGTGGCCCACAAGCAGCTTCCAGGGGATGTGAGTGGGGCTGGGTGTGCAGAAGGCTCTTCGTGGTGCAGAATATATGATGTATACCTGCCATCCAGTACAGGTACATGCTGTGTGTGTGTGTGTGTGTGTGTGTATGAGTGTGAGTGTGTGTGTATGTGGATATGTGTGGGTGGGTATGTAGTTGAGAGTATATCCTATTTCCACTTCCCTCTGTTAAACTTTTTTTTGAAACTTTCTGTATTTTTTGGAGTATACTTGATTAATCATATTGTGTTAGTTTCATGTGTATAGCAAAGGGATTCAGTTTCCATTAAAATTTATTTAAACTGGAAGTTGGGTTTTTCTAACGCCCCGTTGGCACCTTTGGAGGTCATTCTATGCATCTCAGTGATTTAAAACTGAGCAGGTGTTAGAATTAGAGTTGGTTCTACAAACATGACCAGGGGTAGAAACACCAGAAAACACTTGGAGAGACGCTGGGCATCACCCAGAGGCAGCATGCTGTGGTCACTGCAGTGATTCCCTTGCTCATGAAGGAGGACTTTTTTTTTTTTTTTTTGGTTCTTTAAATTTCCACAGGGGCATCCCAGGAATTCAAGTGTGGAATGCTGTATACGCAGCTTTTCTGTTCCTCCCATGGGCATTCTAAGATGGGGTTGAGGGGTTTGTGTGGGTTAAGCAAGTGCTGCCTCAGCTTTTGTGCCCCACTTTCTCTGTGCCACTGTGGGGTCCAGGGGGCACCCGGTCTTTAGGCTCCAGAGAGAAGTGACTCCTACAAAGGAAGACTGAGTAGTTTGTGGAATAAGGGGTGTGTTGGGGGAGAGACTTGTGTGTATGTATTTATATTTATGTGTGTGTATGTGTGTGTGTATCTATGTATATGTGTGCATGAGTATGTGAGTATATATGTGTGTGTGCATGCACATGTGTAGTATCAGGAGATTTGTGATCTCTCATCACAGTCTCTAAAATCACAGATCGGACCATTCTGGAGGTGGCATTTTATTTCATTTTAATGTAATTTTTATTTAGTTTTTAAAATTTTAGACCCAGAGCAGCCAAAAATAAATAAATATACAGCTTTATGGTTTTTTAGTTTTTGCTTTAAAATATATTATTTTATTCAAACAAGTGTGTGGATAACACAGTATATTGCTTTATGTTGTTTTTTTTTTTTTTTAATATTGATTTGGCTGCACTGGGTCCTAGGTGCGGCACACAGAATCTTCTTCACTCTTCATTCAGCATGCAGGATCTTTAGCTGTGGCTTGTAAACTCTTAGGTGCAGCATGTGGGGTCTAGTTCCCTGACTAGGGATAGAACCTGCGCTCCCTGTGTTGGGAGCATGGAGTCTTAGCCACTGGACCACCAGGGAAGTTCCTTTTAAAAAAATATTTGTGGAGGTGGCATTTGAAAGACTACCTTATCCACTTCCTCTCTTAGGAACTAAGTACCAGACTGAGGAAGTGACTGTCCAAAGTTACCCGTGAATCAGAGCCCAGAGCCCTTCAGTTCAATTCAGTTCAGTCGCTCAGTCGTGTCTGACTCTGCAACCCCATGAATCGCAGCACGCCAGGCCTCCCTGTCCATCACCAACTCCCGGAGTTCACTCAGACTCATGTCCATTGAGTCAGTGATGCCATCCAGCCATCTCATCCTCTGTCGTCCCCTTCTCCTCCTGCCCCCAATCCCTCCCAGCATCAGAGTCTTTTCCAATGAGTCAACTCTTTGCATGAGGTGGCCAAAGTACTGGAGTTTCAGCTTTAGCATCATTCCTTCCAAAGAAATCCCAGGGCCGATCTCCTTCCCTCCCCAACCCTGAGAGAAGCCTCACGATCCTTCAGGCAACATCAATGGTTGAAGAGAGGAGCTGACATAGTACATCTCAGGAGTAATTTTTAACTTACTAGGGCTCTGCTTTGTTAATTTCCCAGACAAACTGGCTTCTGTCTGTTTCGGTTGCAAATGACAGAAACCCCAACTGGGTTAAGCACTAAAAATAATTTCTTGTCTCATCTCTCTGCAACTGCTGACTTTGAGCATAACTGGAAATAGGGGTCTAAACTATATAAGTAGGATGCTCTTTTTCCCCCTCTCTTTTTCTTCCTAATTCTTGGCCCCATCTTTTCCTCATTGAGTCCATCCTTGAGCTTTTCCTGGTGGCCCCTGGCACTTTCACCCCTGGCGGTCACAAGATGGCAGCACCAGATCTAGTGCTTCAGAAAAACAAAACAAAACAAACAGAGGAAGTTCCTTGGTCCCAGCATTCCGATCCACATCCCAGTGACTTCTCATTGGCTCCTATTCAGTCACATGACCATCCCCTGAACCAATCACTGTGGCCTTGGGTCCCTGGATCCCTGCATGAAACCCCATCTGTATCCTTTATTATTGGTGTTACTCAGGGACTGACACCATAGAAGGAAATTGAGAGCCTTTCCAAAAGAAAATGCATGAAAGTTGGGCAGCAAAAGCATCAGCTCTCTGCTTGATCAAATCCTATTATGATAAAATAAGGATATTTAAAGGCTCTCAAATTTGCCTAAACCAGGGGGTAGCCCAGGCCTTTGTTCACTGATCTACCTGCATGAGCAATGACCTTGATTTCCTAGGTCCATAATATTGACCCCATGTCTCCATGTTCTTTGAAATTTATAAAACCTTTTCACATCCAGGGTGGGGCCTGAGGGCAAAAAATAAAATTGCGTGTTTAATTAAATCAATTACTTAATATTCTAAAGCTTTATGATGATGTAAAGCACAAGTTTTATATACAGGGCACAAGAGGTTTTAATAGACTTGACTTGTGTTCCAAATTAAAACAATGTTAAATTCTTGAGTAACCCTAGCAGGGAGAAAGAAAGAAAAAAAAAAAAAAGAAAGAAAAGAAAAACCCTCTTATTTCCAAATCACTACCAGTGGAATTTTAAAAATTATTTACACACTTAGCCATGAGTCCCTTTATACATGATGGGTTTGGCAGGAAGGTCTGAGGCAATAATTTAAAACAGAGGTTGGGAATGTATATAAGGAACTCTCCCTCTTTTCCAAAATAAATGTACCGTCAGATCCACAAAGAGGTGACTTTTCCTAAGAAAAGACCATAACTCTGAGAGCCGGGGGCCTGTGGGTGCTGTCTGAATTAAGCTGACAGCACAATGTGCTTACTTTCTGTGGATTCTAGAATGAAGGGAACGATGATTCCTTGAGGTGCAGTGGAAAGAAAGACCTATCCCTTGTCACAGATTATTTCATTTGAATTTAGTCCGGACTTACATGCTTTGATGGAATTGTGAATACATGGTGGTGTTTTGTGGTTTGTTTGCTTAATTCACCACTCATTATCTTTTGAACTTTTTTAGAAAATGGCTTAAGGTATGTGGAAGCATTTTTTAAAATATTTATTTTATTATGTATTTGGCTGCATTGAGCCTTTGGCAAGTGGCATCTTCATTGCAAAGAGTCAGGCACGACTTAGAGACTGAACAACAACGTCTCTTCATTGCAGTGCAGGCTCTGTGTTGCGGCATATAGATTCTGTATCTGTGGCACTTGGGCTCTAGAGTGCACAGACTCAGTAGCTGCAGACCATGGACTTAGTTGCCCTGAGGTATATGGGATCTTAGTTCCCCGACCAGGGATCGAACCTGAGTCCCCGGCTTTGGAAGGTGGATTCGTAACCACTGGACCACCAGGAAAGTTCCTCTACTGAACTTTATATTGAGTTTTGTTCTAAAATAACAAGAAGACTCCATCCTCTGCCCAAGGATGTAGACATCCCAAAGACAAAAGACTGTGTCACGGATGAAGGGGCTAGGTCACCAGGTCCTTTCCAGTAAGGGAAGGGGTCAGTGTTGAATGGCTATTTGGTTATACAGAAATGGATTGGAAAGACTGCCAGCAGGGAAGGAAGAGATAGTCTCAAAGCCCCTAAACTGTTCTTGTTGCCTCTCAGAGTGAGCGTCTGGAGGGGATGCTGCCCAGGGCCCCACCTGTGTCTCTCAGTTGGCCATTGACTTGCTCACCTAGCTGCCACTGCCTGAAACCTCTTCTCTGAAACCTGGTAGGTCGCTTTGCCCAGCCAGCAAGCTGGAAGTGCTGGGGGACCTCCACCCAGTCAAAAGCCCTCAATCAATGTCTCTGGGCAACTGATGTATAAATCCTTAGTTCCTTCCCTCCTCGGGTAGCCTAACCCTTCTTTCAAAAAAAAAAAAGAACTTTTCTATTTTAGAATAACTTCTTTAGACTTACAGAAAATTTGCAAAATAGCACAGAGAGTTCTCATATACTCTTCACCCAGCTTCCCCTGATATTGAAATCTTACACATTTATTCAAAGATCAAAACTAGGAAATTGATGTTAATAGGATGCGATTAACTGAACAACAAACCTTACCCGATTTTCACAAGTTTTTCCACTAATGTCTTTTTACTGTTCCAAGATCCCTCCTGGGATCTCACAGTGCAGTGAGCTGGGGGGGGGGGGG
>NW_011494732.1:4816788-4829554 GCF_000754665.1 Bison bison bison | reverse complement strand
TTTCTTCTAACCTTGTGACAATGTCTGTCTTTTCTGGTCTGGCCTGACCTTGACATTTTTGAAGAGTGCAGGTCAGTGATTTTTGAGAATGGCCCTCGGTTTGTGTTGTCTGATGTTTTCCCATGTTTAAAACAGAGATACATTCACGTTTAAGTGTATTTAAGATGTGTCTCAATTTAAATTTAGAGATTTAAAATGAGATACATTTAATTTTTTATTTATTTATTTTATTGGCTGCACCGTGTGGCTTGGGCGATCTCAGTGGTCGGACCAGGGATCAAACTGTTGCCCCCTGCAGTGGAAGCATGGAGTCCTCACCACTGGACTGACAGGGAATTCCCTAACATGAGATTCACTTTATTTTCATTTATTTATTTTTTAAAGAGTATGTATTTACGTGGCTGCTCTGGGTCTTAGTTGCGGCCCACAGGACCTTTGGCTGTGGCATGCGAGCTCTCAGCCGTGGTATGTATGATGTAGTTCCCTGACCAGGGATCGAACCCCAGTCCCCTGCATTGGCAGGTCAGTGTCTCAGCCAGTGGACCACCAGAGAAGTCCCGAGATACATTTTAAAATGAGATACGTTTTTGGCAAGAAAGCCAGAGGGACAGTGTTGAGCTGTTCTCTGTGGCATCATAGCCGAGGCCAATGTGGTCCATAAGTCTTCCTGCTAGTGATGTTAACCTTGATCCCTTGGTTAAAGTAGCAACTTTCTCCTTTGTAACATCACCGTTTTCCCTTTGTAATGAATAATGCTACTGGGGGAGACCCTTGGAGACCTTGCAAATATCCTGTTTCTCCTCAAACTTTGGCCCAATGATTGTAGCATCCACTGGTGGGTCTTGCCTGTGGCAGTCAGGATTTGGGGAAGAACTCTGTAATAATAGCACATTGTTTTCTGCAGTAAGTTGTAGGAATAGTCACCCTGTGCTGTGCTGTGCTTAGTTGCTCAGTCATGTCAGACTCTTTGTGACTCCATGGACTGGAGTCTGCCAGGCTCCTCTGTCCATAGGATTTCCCAGGCAAGAATACTGGAGTGGGTTGCCATGCCCTACTCCAGGGGATCTTCCCAACCTAAGGATGGAACCCAGGTCTCCCGCATTGCAGGCAGATTCTTTACCATCTGAGCCACCAGAGAAGCCCAAGAATACTGGAATGGGTAGCCTATCCCTTCTCCAGGGGAACTTTGTGACCAGGAATATAACTGAAGTCTCCTGCATTGCAGGTGGATTCTTTCCCAGCAGAGCTACTTGAGAAGCCATCACACTAAGCTGGATAAATAAAAACCATGTCACATTACAGTGACCTGGCTCAGGTTTTGATGCAGATGAGTGATAAGGAAACTTTTAGTGTTCAGACCTGTTTGGACTTCAGATTTGTGGGTAAGGGGTTGTGGATTTGTATCTTCTTTCCTGACATTAGAAGTGAGTCTGATCTGGGAAACTGGCAGTATGATTCCTGCTTTGCTGAAGAGTGTGCATCTGATCTTTGACCAAATCGAGCAGAATCTGGTACAAAATGTTGCTTCTCTGTTTCTTGGAAGCCAAGTTGTGCTTTTGGAGCGGGGAAGAGGAACGCCTTTGTGGTAGGGGATGTGGGTGAGCTGGAGAGATACAGAACCAAAAGTTGAAAGTCATTGCGGGTTTGTCTTCCCTCCTCCCAGGGTCAGGCCAGATTCCCTGGAGCTGGTACAACCTCCCCTCCCCCAACCACCACCACCTTTATCATCCCTCTGGATTTAAGGCATCCAAGGTACCCTCCTAGAATGGCCCTGTTTCCTTGGAGGGTGTCTCAGAAATGGAGAAGCGGTTTGGCAAAGAAAGGGCTACTTCACTGCAAGGAACATACACACCCACTGTCCGTTTCTTTTCATTTAACCCCACAGTCCTCCAAAGGGTGTGCGCTGGGGACTACAATTCATTCAGCACCATTTAGAGAAGAACGGACTTGAAACATATAAATGGAACTTTGAAAACATAATGGAACACAGACCCTTCTCTTGCAGAAAAGACGTTTTAAATAAGAGGTCTTTCAGGTTCCCCCCTCCTGCCTCCATCTGATTTATAGGTTTGTGATTAACCATGACACTGACCAGTCAGACCCAAAGTGGATGCTGCTGGAGGTTCACTGGGGCCAGGCGGGCAATCTTGTCACAGAATCAGCTAGTCAGCGTTTGTACTCGTCCCCTGCCTCAGCTGTAATGAATTGCTGTGACTTAGAGGCTTAAACCAACATGCATTTATTATCTTGCGGTTCTGGAAGTCCGAAGTCTGGAAATGGGTCTCACTGAGCTAAAGTGGAGGTGTCAGCAGGGTTGGCTCCAAAGTTCTAGGGGAGAATCTGTCTCTTGACTCTTCCTGCTTCTAGAGCCTGTCCTGTCCTTTGGCTTGTGGCCCCTTCCTCCATCTTCAAAGCCAGCAATGGCCATTTGAGTCTTTTCTCATGCCACGTCCCTCTGTCCTTCTCTTCTTCCCTTTTCCATCTTTTAAGAACTCTTATGATTATAAGGGCCGCAACTGGACAGTCCAAAATTATGTTGTTATTGTAAGGTCAGTTGATTAGCCACCTTAATTCCACATGTAAACTTAATTCCTCTTTGCCCTGTAACCTAACAGATTGACAGGCTTGGGGAGTACTCCATGGACATCTTTGGAAGGCTGCTATTCTGCCTCCCCAAGGTGGAATGAACGAGTCACACGAGAGGACAGAAAGCCTCCGGCAAGGAGGTGAGAGACTACTATGTACCCAGGAAAATTCACCAGAATAATAGCTAACATTTATTAAATGCTTACCATGAACTTGACCCTTTTCAGACTTTATCTCATTTAATTCTGTGAAGTGGATACTATTCTACCCATGTTACAGAGGAGGAAAAGCAGAGGCTTATGAAATCAAATAAATTAACTAATTCAATTTTAATAGTCACATGTGGCCCATCGACAGATGAATGGATAATGATGTGGTACATATATGCGTGGGCTTCCCTGATAGCTCAGTTGGTAAAGAATCCACCTGCAATGCAGGAGATCCCAGTTCGATTCCTGTATTCCATATACATGATGAAATACTACTTGGTCATAAGAAAGAACAAAATAATGCCATTTGCAGCAACATGGACCTCGAGGTTATCGTGCTGAGTGAAGTAAGTCAGACAGAGACGAATATCCAATGATATCACTCATATATGGAATCTAAAAGAGTGATACAAATAAACTTACTTAAAACAGAAATGTACTCACAAACATAGAAAACAAACTTATGGTTACCAAAGGGGAAAGGAGGGAGGGATAAATTAAGAGTCTGGGATTAACAGATACATACTGCTATGCATAAAATATGTAAATCACAAGGACCTCTGGATAGCACAGGGAACTATCCCCAATATCGTCCAATAACCTATAACGGAAAAGAGTGTGAAAAAGAATGTATATAAACTGTAAGCCAACTATGTCGTTAGGTTGCTAAGTCCTGTCTGACCCTTTGAGGCTCCACGCACTGCAGCACACCAGGCTCCTCTGTCCTCCACTATCTCCTGGAGTTTGCTCAAATTCATGCCCACTGAGTCGGTGTTGCTATTTAACCATCTCATCCTCTGCCGACCCCTTCTTTTGCTTTCAATCTCTCCCAGCATCAGGGTCTTTTCCAGTGAGTCGGCTTTTTGCATCAGGTGGCCAAAGTATCAGAGCTTCAGCTTCAGCAACAGTCCTTCCAATGAATATTCAGGTTTGATTTCCTTTAGGGTCGAGTGGTTTGATCTCCTTGCATTCCAAGGGACTCTCAAGAGTCTTCTCCAACACCACAGTTCAAATGCTTCAATAAAAAAAAGTTACATATGGCTAGAGGTTACCGTAAAGAGCAGTGCAGCTGATAAATTAAAATTAATTAAATCAAAACTGAGCACAAATTAATTAAAGTGTGGGCTAGCCAATGTCTCAAGTGCTCCACACACAGCCCAGCCTGGATGC
Source organism: Bison bison bison (assembly GCF_000754665.1). Lineage (NCBI taxonomy): Eukaryota > Metazoa > Chordata > Mammalia > Artiodactyla > Bovidae > Bison > Bison bison. Next base: position 4,825,589 of record NW_011494732.1, on the reverse strand, counting down.
AAACCATTTCCTCGCCTGCAGAAAGTTCTGCCAGGCAGCACTGCTGGAGAGAGTAAACATCTTTCCCAACATCACACAATTAGATAGTGGGAGAGTCGGAGTTTGAACACAGTGCTTTTGGATCAAGAACGTGAGCTTGGAACCACTGCGTTAGACAGACACTGGGCGTCCACTTCTGTAATGGGGCGTTGAAATGCCTCGTACGCTGGGTACAGCTTTTTTACATCTTTGTCCATCTGCATTGAGCCCCTTCTTATGAATACATGGTTTCTGGTTCAAATGCATCTTGGCATTTTCATTCAGCCTTTGAATACTTGCACCTGCTCGAGTTCACTGCAGAAACCAAATGGGTCACCAAGGCTGTTCGGCACCCCCACTAGCTGCCTGGCACAAACTGGGCACCACCATCTTTCCCTTGCTCTTTTTCTTCATGTGTGTGTGTTCCAGTGCTGGATATTGTCACATATTTTTATTTTTATTTATTTTGCTGCATTGTCCAGCTTACAGGGTCTTAGTTCCCGGACTAGGGATCAAACCCAGGCCCCAGGCAGACCACCAGGGAACTCTCCTCCCCTGCTCTTTGATTAGCCTTCCAAGGGTGGATGGAAGCCTTCCAAGGGGAAGGGCATAGAGAGCCGAGGAGGATCACATCCAAGGAAAGAACAAGTTTTTATCAAGCTCCTTGCCCTGCAGTGTTGGCTACGTCAGAGGTGCTGGTCTGCTGATCTCTGTGTGGACACTCATTCAGTTTTTCTCCAACTTTTTCAGTGGAAATTTGCCAAAGAAGATGACCTGTTTGACTGTAAGAATAGCAACAACTTGTACTCAGGACACCTGGAATGTACCATGGCTCTAAGTGTGCCCATGAATGAAACTGTCACCCCCTGAGGCAGAAGTTCCGTCTCCAGTTTCCAGATGGAGACGTTGAGCTTTTCAGCCCCTCCCTGGGGTCACAGCTAGGAGTGATGGTGTAGGATTCAAACCCAGACTGCCTAGCTTCAAGTTCTGGGCCCTTCACCCTGTGCAATTTTTCCCCTACATCTTTTTAAAAAATTAATCAGCTAATTCATTTGTCATTATCATGTTTTGGTTGTGCTAGGTCTTCATTGTGGTGGCTTGTCTGGTTGCAGATCACAGGCGCTGGAACTCAAGCTTCAGTAGTTGTGGCACACGGGCTCAGTAGTTGTGGCACACGGGCTCAGTAGTTGTGGCACACGGGCTTAGTTGCTCCACGGCATGTGGACTCTTCCCGGACCAGGGATTGAACCCTTGTCCCCTGCATTGGCGGGTGGATTCCTATCCAGTATACACCAGGGAAGTCTCCCACTGTGTCTTGAATGTCACCCAGAGGTCATTTTGTTTCCTTTCTCAAGTGCCTGGCACTTGTGGATGGAACCAGAGGACCAGTCTGCCTGGTGTTAGCGAGGATGCTCCCCTCTGCAAGTGAGCTGGGCTACAGAAGGCATGGTAGGTGAGCCCAGGCCTGTCCACTGTCTCAAGGTGCCCTCTACCCTTCCCTCCTGGGTCTCTGCTCTGGGCCCCTGGAGGTCTCTGGGCAGGAGCAGCCTTGCCTGTGCCAAGCTCCAGGTTCCAGGGAGTGGAGTTGATGTGTTTCCTGAATCAAGGAGGAAAACCAGAGCTGGAAGGAATGAGAGGAACTGTGTCCCACCTAGCCCTTCATGCTCCTAGCCTTGAACAAGTGGGGACCAGATAAAGGCAGACTTCATCAGGATGCTCTCACACTGGGCCACCCAACCCCAGGGCTCCCAAGGATGCAACCCAAATGACATGCATATTTTGGGTACCTCATGCTTCCTGGCTGGCTCGGTGGTAAAGAACCCATCTGCCAATGCAGGAGATGCGGATTCGATCCCTGGGTGGGGAAGATCCCCTGGAGGAGGAAATGGCAACCCACTCCAGTATTCTTGCCTGGAAAATCCCATGGACAGAGGAGCCTGGCGGGCTACAGTCCATGGGGTAGCAAAGAGTTGAGCACAGCTAAGTGACTGAGCGCGCGTGCACGCACGCATGCACGCACACACACACACACACACACACACACACACACACGCCGCTTTAGCCACTGGCTTCATTACCACCCCCTGTTATCCAGGCCTCTGGGATATTTCTCTTCACTCCAAGAAAGCTCCTTTTGTGCTGCTGTGAATTCCCAACCACAAGGGCCAGTGTACAGAACAAACAAAGCAGCCTGAGGCAGACAGAACTTTCCAGAATTCCTGGCCTGGCCAGACCAGCTCCTTCCTGAGCAGTGCAGTGCATGCCACATTTCACAGTTTACAAAATGACTTTTTTTTTTTTTTGGGTTTTCACAAGGAAATTTTTCCAAGAAAGTTTTGAGAAAGATAAATGATGCTCCTACAGGATTTCATGGAAAATGTTCACCCGATTTTCTGAATTGCCTCTGGGAGTCCAATTGGGGCTGGCAGGTCCCTGTGGGCTGAAGGACAATTGTCCAGCCTCCAGGGGAAAGTTTCCGGCTGCCTGACTGAAATGCTGTCCAGAAGGACAGAGAAAAATATTTATTTTCAGCCTCGGGCGAAAATCTTAAATTCATAAATGTGTGAATTCCAGAGTCACGGAAGCAAAGTGTAAATTATTCAGGATTGTCTGTATTCTGCGGATAGATTGTGCAATGAGAGTGTTGAAACCAGAATGATAGGAATGAGAGAGATGCAGTTTATCTTATAAGAGTCACGCTTAAATAAATACTGGGGAGCGTTCAGGGCTATTTAAAATAAGACGTGGAGGTCTACCATGCAGCCACCTGATGCTGACTTCCCACTGCTGTTTCTACTTCCACTCTTGCCGTGTTTTGGCTCTGCTTCCATCTCTGGTATTTTCTTTCAGTTCATTTACTGTTCAAACAGCCCTTGATTTTCAGGTCACTTTCCATATTTAACCTTAACCCTTTCTTCCCCCATCTGTTAATCCAGAAAGCGCTTCACTATTGCTCTTTTTTCCTACTTACACTGAGCTGAATTTTTTTTTTAAATCTTAAAAGATGTCTTTAACCATTCAGAAATGCACAAAAATGGCAAAGAATTAAGAGGAAAACAAATCCACAGGAATGGTTCAGGTCTCATATAATTCCTGCTCACATTAAAAAAGTCCTAAATTTTATAAACACTTGAAAACGCGAACAGTACAAAGAAGTGCAACGTGGAAGATGAACATCTCCCCTCTTTCATGCAGACCCTCCTTTCTTGGCCTGCTTGATTTAGCAAAATAAGGCACAGGATATCCAGTTCAATGTGAATTGCAGATAAAGAGTATTTTTTAAAAATGTATTTGTTTGATAGTTGTGTCACGTGAACTCTGAGTCGTGGCCTATGGGATCTAGTTCATGATCAGGGACAGAACCCGTGCCCCCTTGCATTGGGAGCACAAAATCTTAGCCACAGGACCACCAGGGAAGTTCCATAAACAACATTTTTTTTTTTTTTTTAGTATAAGTATATCCTGCATATTGCCTGGGACACACTTATGCTAAAAATTCTTTTGTTGATCTGAAATTCAGTTTTAACTTGGCACCCTATCTTGTGCCTGGCAATCCTCTCCCTTCCCCACCTAGACCCTCTCCCCAGTGCACATCTGTGGGGTACATCCTAGCAGTAGGATTGAGGGTCAGAGGAATCTAGAATTGAGACGGGGTTGGAGAAATTTACTGTAGTAAATTGAGCACTGCAGTGAGCTTCATCCTGCTCATCTTCCTGGGAAATATTTTTTTCAAGTGCTGGCAACAGCTGGATCCTTACAACAAAGGAAACGGTCAGCACACTGAAAAGACAACCTATGGAGTAGGAGAAAGTATTTGCAAATCATCTATCTGATAAAGGGTTAATATCTAAAATAGCTAAAGAACTCCTACAGCTCAATAGCAAAAAATCAAATAACCTAATTTAAAAATGGGTGAAGGTCTCAACTAGATATTTTTCCAAGGAATATATACAGATGGTCAATAGGTACATGAAAAGATTTTTGCTCAGCATCACTAATCATCAAGAAAAGACAAATTAAAACCATAATGAAGTAGCACCTCACACCTGTTAGGATGTCTATCCACAAATGTTGGTGAGGATGTGGATAAAAGGGAACCTTTGTGCATGGCTTCCCTCATAGCTCAGTTGGTAAAGAATCTGCCTGGAATGAAGGAGACCCCAGTTTGATTCCTGGGTTGGGAAGATCCACTGGAGAAGGAAAAGGTTACCCACTCCAGTATTCTTGGGCTTCCCTTGTGGCTCAGCTGGTAAAGAATCTGCCTGCAATGCGGAAGACCTGGGTTTGATCCCTGGATTTGGAAGATCCCCTGGAGAAGGGAAAGGCTATCCACTCCAGTATTCTGGCCTGGAGAATTCCATGGACTATATAGTCCATGGTGTTGCGAAGAGTCAGACAGGACTGAGCGACTCTCACGTTCACTTTGTGCATTGTAGGTGGCAATGTAAATTGGTGCAGCCACTATGGAAAACAGTGTGGAGGTGCCTCAAAATATTTAAAATAGAACTACCATACGATCCAGCAACCCCACTTCCAGCCAAAGGAGTTGAAATCAGTATCTCAAAGCTGCAGCATTATTCTTATTATATGCTCGTGGCAGCATTATCCACAGTAGCCAAGACATGGAAGCGACCTAAATGTCCACTGACGAAAGAATGAATAAAGAAGCTGTGGCTTGTAATTCGATGAAAGGGTATTCAGCCATGAAAAAGGAGGAAATCCTGCCATTTGTGACAATGTGGATGAACTTGGAGGCTGTTACCCTAAATGAAACAAGCCAGGTATAGAAGGGCAAATACTGCATGATACCACTTATGTGATGAATCTAAAAGAATTGAACTCAGAAGCAGATGGTAGAATAGGGGTGGCCAGGGGCTGAGGGGAGGAGGACACAGCAAAGATTTGTCAAACGGCACAAAGTTTCAATTATACAAAAGGAATATTAATTCCTGGAGACTTCCTGTACACCACAGTACCTGCAGTTAACAATACTGATTTGTAGGTTTGAAACTTGGTTAAGAGGATAAGTTTAATAAGTGTTGTTATCACGCCCCAAAATAAAAGAGCAGGAAGACACTTTTGTAAGTGATGGATATGTTTATGGCATCTAATTGTGGAGATGGTTTCAAGGGTGTATACTTATTTCCAAACTCATCGAGAGTCGATGTGAAGATCAACAGTTTTTTTTTTTTTTTAAGGGGGTGGGGACTTCCCTGGTGGTCCAGGGGTTAAGAATCCTCCTTCCAGTGCAGGAGACTTGGGTTGAACTCTGGATGGGGAACTAAGATCCTCATGCTGAGGGGCAACTAAGCATGTGCTCGGCAACTAGAGATCCTGCATGCCGCAGCAGAGATTCTGCGTGCTGCAACTGAGACCTGACACAGCCAATAAGTAAATAAACATTTAAAAAGTTAAAAAGGCGGTGGATCATATTTAAGTGAGTGAGTGGAACAGGAAGACAATGAGTCACAAGATGGCAGTGTTTTAGGAAATGGATTTTATTTGGATCTAAGGTTTGAATGATATTGTGCATGTGTGTGTGCTAAGTCACTTCAGTGGTCTGACTCTTTGCAACCCCATGGGACTGTAACCTGCCAGGCTCCTCTGTCCACGGGATTCCTCCAGGCAAGAATACTGGAGAGGGTTGCCATGCCCTACCCCAGGGGGTCTTCCCGACCCAGGGATCAAAACTGCGTCTCCTGTGGCTCCTGCATTGCAGGCAGACTCTTTACCACTGAGCCACCAGAGAAGCCCTTGAATGATATTGGCCACACTGAATTCGTGAAATGAGAGGCTCTTACTGAATTTCATCTCAAAACATAAGATTTATTAGCGTTTGAAGAACTGATGTATTTAAAATTCTCATCAGTCCCAGGATCTGATCTTGCTTGTTTAGTGGACCCGGGAAGCAGCATCTCTTTTCCATCTTCTTGGTTTCCTCCCAACATCTGGATAATCTCTGGATCCTCTCTGGACGTTGGGCAGAAACCGCATGTCATTATCATCCCATTCGATCTGGTGTTCTCACCACCTGCTCCTCCAGTGGCAGGTCTGGTGAGTGTATTTACACACCTTCCACTGTTTGTTTTCAGATCAAATATGTGCGAAGGAAGCAAAGGCCTTTCCTTGTTTGCTTTGCCTTGTGAAGCCCAGTCAGGTGATGGGCTGGACACAGCACCTGAATGCACTCAGTGCCCCCACCCCCTCTCCCTTCCCCAGGACCCACCGAGAACCCTTGGCCCCTTAACCATGCTTTTCAAACTTTCTCAATAATCACAGTCCATTTCAATATTCCAATCCATTACACTCACACACATGTACGGAGGTGAGAGTCAAAATATTTAACATCTGGTGGGGCCAAGAGGCTGACCCATCAGAATTTGGTCTTAAAACGGAGCCAGGCCTGGAAACCCCCTGCTGTGCCAGAAGTTAACCCTTTTGTTGCTGAATCTGAAAGGGGTTGTGGGGAGAGGGTATCCCAGGGCAGCAGGAGGAGGACATGGTCAGGCAACAGTTGTCCCCCAACCAGTAGAAATGCATTTGAGTACTTTAACAATGGATATAGTTGTAATGCCGAATGCCAGCTGAATCTCAGCTTTGCATATGTATACATACCTGAAACAAAAGTTCGTAAAGCAATACTTAGCTTTTCTGCTGTGACACTCTCTGATGTTGTTCTGTTTCATTCTGTTTTGTTCCACTTCACCCCAGCCCATTCTTTTGCTTAAAAAAGTGCTGACCCAAAGCTTCTAAACTGATTTCACAACCCACTGATTGCTCAGGACCCACAGTTTGGAACACTTCTCTTTTCTGGTAGCTCTCAAACTTCTTCATGCCTAAGAAGTAGCTGGGAAGTGTGTTACAGATGTAGATAACCCACTCAAACCCTGCTGGGCTGCAGCCTTCATTTCAGAAGTCCTCCAAGGCCCCTAAGTGATGCTGATGAGGATGGTGTAAGAACCACTCTTGCAGAAACACATGTCCACCCTGGGATGTGAAACACAGACACACACACACACATGCACACACACACACACACACACACACACATCCTTTTCTGGATTCTCTGTGTTTTTCTATTTATCTATGTATCCAATCTGTATTGAAGGAGGGAAGATATTTTTAGTTGCAAACAAGGAAAACTCAATTGAAAGTGATTAAAACAATGCAATGGATTTATTGACTTATACTTGAGAAGTCTGGGGCTTCAGGCAAGGCAGGATCTCACAGCCCAGATGACACAGTAAGGACCAACTTTCTCTCTGCATTTGTCAGCTCTGCTTTCTTTGTCTCGGTGCTACCTTGGTCTGAATCCAGGAGCTCCAAGATTACATGCTTCCTTGGTCATATCCAACAGGAAAACGAGAATCTACGTAAACAGGCCCTCTGGAATTAGGCTAAGTTATCCTCATTTTTGATCTGATTTAAACACAGCATCGGGGTAGGAGAATGGAACATGGCTTATGCCAGTCAGACTCCATCCTAGAGCTGAGGATGAAGTCAGTCCCACATAGACCCTGGCTATTCGGGGTGCTCTTTGGGAAAGGGAGGTTAGATGCTCTGGATTGCAAAGAATCAACAGTTGCTGAGAATCTCCATTTGCTGAGACCATACCTCTTTTAAAGAAAACTTTTTATTTTGTATTGGGGTGTAGCCAATTAACATGTTGTGATAGTTTCAGGCGAACAGTGAAGGAACTTAGCCATACACATGCATGTATCCATTCTCCCCCAAACACCCCTCCCATCCAGACTGCCACATAACATGGGGCAGTGCTGTATACAGTGGGTCCTTTTTGGTATCCATTTTAAACATAGCAGTATGTACATGAGACCACACCTTTTTGATGATTACAGCTTTGTAGTGTGTTTTACCATCTTGTCACTGTCTTTTACACAATTTCATGGTTTTTAATTTTAGATGAATTTTAGCATCAGCCTTTTATTTATATTAGGAGGTTGCTTGGAATTGCATTGAAGTGCTAGATTAAAGTGGGGGTGAAATCAACATCTTTATAATGTTGAGCCTTTTTACCCAAAGAATAAGATAAGACTTTCCATTATTCAGGTCTACGCATATTCTCCAGTGAAGTTTTATAAGTGTTCTCACATTGGTCTTGGGCATTTCTTCTAACTTTATGCCTCAGTACTCTCTGATTTTGTTTTCTTACATAGATGGATCTTTTGGCCCCCTGATATTGTGTCACTGGTTGAGGCTGTCATAAAGGAAAGTTGTTGACGTTTGTGTATTTATCTTGTATCTGGCCACCCTATCAATGCTTCTTAGTTATAACACTTTTCCAGCTGGTTCTCCTCATGGGAATCTTTGCCCCCTTTCTCTCCTCAGATGTGCTACAGTTTGGCTTCCTCTCTTCTCCCAGGAGTCACAAGTAGTTTCTATTATTTTTAAGGTAACATTAAAAAAATTTAAATTTAGTGGCTGTGCTGGGTCTTCATTGCTGCACTCATGCTTTCCCCAGCTGCAGTGAGCGGGGGCGCCTCTCTAGCTGCAGTGCACAGTCTTCTCATTGCAGTGGCTTCTCTTGCTGCAGAGCACAGGCCGTAGAGCACAGGCTCAGTAGTTGTGGTGCACGGGCTTAGTTGCCCTGCAGCAAGTGGAATCTTCCTGGACCAGGGATCGAACCCATATCCCCTGCATTGGTAGGCTAATTCCTAACTGCTGGACCACCAGGGAAGTCCCACACGTGGTTTCTTGATCTTTAATTCCCTCCACATCTTCTTTTTCTTTCTAAAACTCTAAACATATGAATTTCATTCTTAGTT
>NW_011494732.1:4792412-4816688 GCF_000754665.1 Bison bison bison | reverse complement strand
TTGTTCCACTTTACTTTCCCTGTTTCATCCCACACCATCCACTCCCTACCAGAACCCCTCTATTCCACGAGTCAAAAACATATTCAGCATCTTCAGATTTCATGGGTAGTGTGAAGTGGACATTTTCCCCTAAACCTCTCTTAATATATAAAATTCTTTGTGGGATACCACTGAGGGCTATTATTTACAAGCTGCCAAACTTTGGGTAATAATTGTTCTCATACTTGGCATCCAGTTTAACTGCCTAATGGGGCCAGTGGAAATACCACTGTGTGTCGGGAGAGAGGAACTCTTTCAGAGGTTGGGGGAGGTTGTAATTTGGCCCTCCTCTTTAAAGCTCCAATAAATATTTTCCTGCCTCTGCTTTTAGAGATAGAGAAGCAAGTATTTCATCCCCAAACTATTAGATTTTTTTAAATTGCATATTTTACTCTCTGCAACAGGTCAAATAGCATAAAAACAGGTAGGTAGTTGCAGAAGTTCAAGTAATGTAAAGGTGTTAATAATTCCCTCTTACGGATAATGTGAGATGTAATAATAGCCACCCAGGTAACAGGCAGTAACAGTTTAGCGTGAGTCCTTCTATGCCATGTTTGTACTTATGAGCTTGTTTAGCTGTTTTTTTTTTAATCAAAGTATAGTTGGTTTACAATATTGTGTTAATTTCAGGTGTACAGCACACTTATTCAGTTATACATATGTGTGGAGATCTATATAATTTTTTCAATTCTTTTTCCCTTATAGTTTATTGCAAGACATTGAATATAATTCCTTGTGCTATACAGGAAATCCTTGTTGTTTATCTGTTTTATATACGGTAATGTATATCTGTTAATCCCATATTCCCAATTTAGTCCTTTCCTCCTTCCCCTTTGGTAAATATAAGTTTGTTTGCTATGTCTGTGAGTCTATTTTTGTTTTGTAAAGAAGTTCATTTGACCTATTTTTTAGATTCTGCATATGTGATATCATAAAATTTCTTTCTCTCTCTAACTTACTTCACTTATTACAATCATCTCCAGCTCCATCCATTATTGGTTTCAATTTTAAAAAACAAATTTGTTGTTGTTCAGTTGCTCAATCACATCTGACTCTTTGTGACCCCATGACTGCAGACTTCTCTGTTCTTCACCATCTCCCGGAGCTGGCTCAAACTCATGTCCATTGAGTCAGTGATGCCATCCAACCATCTCATCCTCTGTCATCCCCTTCTCCTCCTGCCTTCTATCTTTCCCAGCATCAGGGTCTTTTCTAATGAGTCAGTTCTTTGCATCAGGTGACCAAAGTATTGGAGCTTTAGCTTAAGCTTCAGCATCAGTCCTTCCAATGAATATTCAGGACTGATTTCCTTTAGGATTGACTGGTTGGATCTCCTGGCAGTCCAAGGGACTCTCAAATCTTCTCCAACACCACAGTTCATAAGCATCAATTCTTTGGCACTCAGCTTTCTTTACGGTCCAACTCTCACATCTATACATGATTATTGGAAAAACCATATCTTTGACTAGACAGACCTTTGTCACCAAAGTGATGTCTCTACTTTTTAGTATGCTGTCTAGGTATGTCATAGCTTTTCTTCCAAGGAGCAAGCATCTTTTAATGTCAAAGCTGCAGTCATCATCTGCAGTGATTTTGGAGCCCAAGAAAATAAAGTCTGTCACTGTTTCCATTGTTTCCCCATCTATTTGCCATGAAGTGATGGGACCAGATGCCATGATCTTAGTTTTTTTGACTACTGAGTTTTAATCCAGCTTTTTCATTCTCTTCTTTCACCTTCATCAAGAGACTCTTTAATTCTTCTTTGCTTTCTGCCATAAGGGTGGTGTCATCTGCATATCTGAGGTTATTGATATTTCTCCTGGGAATCTTGATTCCAGCTTGTGCTTCATCCAGCCAGGCATTTCACATGATGTACTCTGCATATAAGTTAAATAAGCAGGGTAACAAGTTACAGCCTTGACGTACTCCTTTTCCAATTTTGAACCAGTCGATTGTTCCATGTCCCATTCTAACTGTTGCTTCCTGACCTGCATACAGGTTTCTCAGGAGGGAGGTAAAGTGGTCTGGTATTCCCATCTCTTTAAGAATTTTCCACAGTTTGCTGTGATCCACACAGTCAGTATTCTAGTCACATTACAACTTGTTATTGTTTTTAACGCTTTCACTTTTGGAATAGTTTTAGATTTGTAGGCAATTTGCAGAGCTTTCATATAGCCCTCACCCAGTCTCTCCCATGGTACATTTGCCAAAACCAAGACACCAGCTCCAACACATTACTATTAACTAAGTGAAGTGAAGTGAAGTTGCTCAGTCATGTCTGACTCTTTGCGACCCCATGGGGTATTGCCCTCCTCCATCCATAGAATTTTCCAGGCAAGAGTACTGGAGTGGATTGCCATTTCCTTCTCCTGGGGATCTTCCTGATCCAGGGATTGATCCCAGGTCTCCCTCATTGCAGGCAGATGCTTTACTGTCTGAGCCACCAAGGAAGCCCCATTTAACTATAGCCCCATTTTACTATTAACTAAACTTCACCCTTTATTCATATGTCACCAGTTTCCCCCCTAAATCCCCTCCAGGACACTACACTGCATTCAGTCATCATGCCTGCTTAGCCTCCTCCAATCTGGTTCCTTAGTCCTTTTGTGTCTTTCATGACCTTGACACTTTTGAAGAATACTGGCCGATTATTTTGTAGAATGCCCCTATATGTGTCTTTGATTTATTTCTCTTGCTTAGACTGTGAATGGTTTTGAGGGAGGAAGAACACAGAGACAAATTCTTATCACATCATGTCAGCAGTGCATATGATCAGCCTATCACTGATGAGGTTAACCTTGATTGCATGCTGATTTTTTAAACTTAATTTTTAATGTAATTTTAAAAAATTGACTGTACCAGGTCTTTGCTGCAACACACAGGTTCTTTAGTTTGCAACATGCAAGCTCCAGTTCCCTGACCATGGATTGAACCCAGGCCCCCTGCACTGGGGGTGAGGAGTCACAACAATTAGGGAAGTCCTTTTTTTTTTTTTAACTGCCTCTTCAAGAGTCCCTTGGACTGCAAGGAGATCCAAACAGTCCATTCTGAAGGAGATCAGCCCTGGGATTTCTTTGGAAGGAATGATGCTAAAGCTTTGGCCACCTCATGCAAAGAGTTGACTCATTGGAAAAGACTCTGATGCTGGGAGGGATTAGGGGCAAGAGGAGAAGGGGACGACAGAGGATGAGATGGCTGGATGGCATCACTGACTCGATGGACGTGAGTCTGAGTGAACTCCGGGAGTTGGTGATGGACAGGGAGGCCTGGCGTGCTGCGATTTTTGGGGTCGCAAAGAGTCGGACACGACTGAGCGACTGATCTGATCTGATCAGATCAACACATTTGCCTTGTGCATTCATTTTAACAGCTGCATAATATTCCACAGCATTGATGAAACATGGGTCATTCAAATCTTCCAAAGTTCTCATATAAATGTGAAAACTCTCAATACCTGGATAAATGATTCTCAGTAAGTGTGCTGAACTGGAAAGATACCCGTATGTTTACTGTGGGTGAGATTTAAAACTTGATGATGTTTTAATGGGGTGGGGTGGTCCCAGTGCAGGGGGGGAAGTGCTAGACAGTAGCAGGTGTCCCCAAGGAGGGGAAGATGAGTCCACAGAGGTCAATGGAACCAAGAGGGGGAACCTCCAAGAAGTACATAAATAACTGTGAGAATGGTTGGGTCATAATGATGTCTTGAACCCAGACAAGGAAAGAAAATTATTATAATTGGTGGAAGGCAGAGAGGGTCCAGTGGGGCAAAGATGCACCATGGGGAAGACTTTGAAAGGACCAGGAGAAAGCCTAGCTTGATCCAGGCACTGGAAGTAAGGCAGCGACAGAAGAAGGAACCTAAGGAGGTCAGGGCTCTGCCTTTTGTCACATCATCATGTACCACCTCCAAGGGGACAAGCCAGCCTATTGGAACATCCTCTTGGACAACACGCATGCTACTCCTGGTGGGTGGGAGGTAGGTCCTGCAGAAGCAATGGATCCATATAGTTTCTAGATGTTCTTTGTTTCATGTGTAGGGCTGGGATTCCCCCTTCCCTTCCACTAGATGGAGGCCATCTATCCTCCCTCTTAGGAAATCTGGAGCCTATGTTCCATCATGACTTTGTCACTGAGATGTGTTTTCATGCGCAGTTGACAGTCATCCAGCTTTGGAAAATGAAAAGTTGAGGGTCACTGCAATTTCCTCTTTCTCAACCAAAGAGGTGCTTGGACGTTTGTGGCAGGGAACTCCCTCTGCCAGCCCCTTAGCTCCTGCCTGACTCCTTTTCTTCTCCACCTGGCCCCACCACTCCCATCCCAAGCAGACAGAAACCAGATCCCGACCCCCCAATCCCCCACCCCCATCACCCCCACACAATGACATTTCAAATCAGGAACACATGAGACTTTGTCTAAAAAGTAACTGATGTCAGAGGAAGCACGGTGCCAATTCAGTGATCTCCATCCCTCCTGGAGGACAAAGCTGATTGCAGACCTAGCAACTGCATTTTTCTCTAACATGCGTATATCATAGGTGTTTCCCGAAGGCAAATCCACCGTCAGCCAGTCTTTCTGATATGCGGTCAAATCTCTCAGTGGTGGTGCTTTGCTGCTTCTCCAATCTGGTCCTGTGGACCTTCTGCCAACAGAAACATATCCTGGTTTCTTAAAATGTTCTTACATGGTTCCGTGGGGCTACTCTGCACATCGCCATTGGACTTTATCAAGCAGCCTCGTGCCTGAGTGGTTACTAGCTGCAGCATCAGCGGTTCTTGGACTATCAGCTCTCACCCTACCTGTTGGAAGGAGAGTGTCTGTGTCCCTTTCCGATGTTTTGATGAGAATGTGTTAGTCACTCAGTCATGTCCGACTCTGTGATCCCATGGACTGTAGCCCACCAGGCTGCTCTGTTCATGGGATTCTCTAGGCAAGAATCCTGGAGTGGGTAGCCATGCTGTCTTCCAGGGGATCTTCCCGACCCACGGATCAAACCCTGCATTGCAGGTTCTCCTGCATTGCAGGCAGATTCTTTACTGTCTGAGCCACCAGGGACTAGCTTATTAGGCAGATGGGCTTAGGATAAACTGGTTCTACCACTTCCTAGCTAGGGAGCCTCAGGTGGCTTCCTGAGAAGCCTCACCAAGTTGTTAGTATATAATGGGCACCTGAAAAGCCAGCATTAGAAATAACACCCAGCTTCCATCATTCTTGGGAAGATCAGAGGAGGTGAGGAAGAGGAAACACCGAGGACAGTCCTTGGCACATGCTGAAGGCTTAACACACTTTTTTTTTCTTTTCTTATTTTGTAACAGTGCCAGGTTTGCGGGTGGGATCTAAGCATACCCAGTTCTGTTCGGGGCCAGCTGTGAGATTTTGTGCAAGTGGTCCTATGGTCTAGGATTTAGGACTGATTATGGGATGATATGGTGACATTATTTGGGATTCTATGAGATGTTCTGCGTCTTAAGGGCTCAGATGTCTGTTTCTTTGGAGCAGTGTTTCCATATCACTACATGGGAAGGAGATGAGAGAAACCTAGTACAAGCTCTCTCCCTGTCTGTCTGTATCTTTGTATGTTGTCCATATGTCCATCTCAATCTCTCCTGTCTCTGGCTCCCTCTTTCAGACCCACTACTGAATCAGCCTAAACTTTCCCTGGCCCCGTGCGTCTTCTGTGTGACACCAGTCTTTTCTAAGCCCAGGCAGAGCTCAGAGTTTGTTGCACAAACACCTCAAACGTCTGCACGTGCTTGTCTCTGAATCAAGGCAAGCCAGGAACTTGCACCCATTTTTGTTTTACTGTATCATTATTGATGTTTGATCAGTTACAGACTGGCAAGGCAAAGCTCTGTGTGGCAAGGCGAAAGAATTGGTAAAAGATGAAGTTCACGTATTTTGCATTTAGAGCACGTAGTTTACCTAGGCTCCTCTGTCCATGGAATTTCCCAGGCAAGGATACTGGAATGGGTTGCCATTTCCTTCTCCAAGGGATCTTCCCAACCCAGGGATTGAACCTGTGTCTCTTACATTGCAAGCGTATTTACCGCTGAGCCACCATGGAAGAGCACCTAGCCTGCAAAGAAGCTGAATATTGAACTCATCGGCTTGAAAGTTTGTAAGGGTAGGGTAGATGGAACGTGTCAGTAAGGAAGATGCCTGAGGCAGAATATACTAATTTTCCGCCTAATAGCTGTGTGCCTCTTCCATGCCCACCCCTCCCCCCACCCAGGGTGGGTAAATCCTGATCCACTGATGCAAACATGTGGCTCCATCCCTTTTGCCCGTTTCTGATTTATACATGGACATGTGACCAGTTCCAGCCAATGGGGTGTGAGAAGTCTCCTGGGGGTTCCGGGAAAGGATTTTTTGCTCCTATAAAGAGACACAAGGAGGAAGCAGCCCTCTTTCCACGTCTGGATGTTGTGTGTGGATGTTGGCCTGGAGCTGTGACAGCCACCTTGAGGGGTGACTTTGAAGATGACAGTCAGAAAGAGAAAGAATCTGAGTCCTTGATGCCATCAATGAGCTGCTGAATTAATCTACCCTGGGACCACTCTGCCTCTGGATGTCTCCCTCAGGGAGATGTTCAGTGTCTCCAACATTGAAACACTTTTGTTTGGGCTTCCTGCTACTTCCAAAGACATGCATGCTGACTGATTCAATAACTCCAAATCACGTGGGGCAGAAGTAAGAGGTGTGACAACTGGTTAGCTGGTTGTGACCAAGTAGAATCCCATACTAGTTGCCACCCATTATCACCTGCTGCATCAACCTGTGCCCGTAGAAGAAGAAGTCTGCTGCCTTTAAAATTAACATTTATTTGGCTGTGCCTCATCTTAGTTGTGGCATGGTGGGTCTTTAGTTGTAGCCTGTGGAATCCAGTTCCCTGACCAGGGATTGAACCTGGGCCCCCTGCATTGAGAGCACAGAGTCTTAACTGCGGAACCACCAGGGAAGTCCCATCCCCTGCCTTTCTTTATAGCCTGATCATAAGCACACGCCTTCCCCAGCCTCCGTGAAGGAAATGAACTTCACAAGGACCCCATGGGGGAGTTTCAAGAGGAGCTCCCCACAGAAGCAGCAGAACAGGAAGAAATCACTCAGTATCTTTCCTCAGACCTTCTAACCTGAAGGCCACCTTCTCATCTGAAGGCCACCTTCTCTATTCGATGGAGGAAACATAAATACCAGCAACGTGAGATTGTCTTTGGGAACCAATGAGCTAACGATTGTTAAGTGCTGAGGGCAGTGTCTGGCACATAATAAGCAATCAGTAAGGGATTTCCCTGGTGATCCAGGGGTTAAGACTCCACGCTGCCAATGCAGGGTGCACGGGTTTGATCCCTGGTGGGGGAACTAAGATCCTACAAGCTACACAGAGCAGCCAAAAAAGAAAAAAAAAAGAACTCATAAGCAATCAGTAAACATAGCTATTGTTATGACTAATCCTTCTCTTTGACATGTGATGTCTTAAGCAGGAACGCATTTAGCCCTTCATGACGCTCAGTCAACCTGTAATGCTTGAGGCCAGGATCACTGGGGCCATACTGGAGGCTGGCTGCCACACAGGGACTCTATTGGCCACTTATATATGTTGTTTCTAAACCTCATTCTCAAGTATTAGAGGGATGTCTTCTAATCCTGGAATCCCTCAAGGGAGCCAACTTGAGAGATGTCTCCTAAGAGGACTAAAGACCTTGACAAGGAAGGGGGAAAGGGTAACGGGACAGGGAAAAGAAAAAGTAAGAAGAGGTGGACAGAGAGCAGAAGGGAAGGAAGGAGGGGAGAAAGAAAAAGCAGCCCACGTCCAGGAGAGGGGAGCAGCGGGTCCACGGGGGCCATCCTTGCTCTGGTTTGCAGAGAACATTCCCTGGGGTGGGGTTGGGGGCTGGGTTCAGATGTGGTCATCACTGGTCTTTAATTCCTGGCAGGCTTCCTGCCCTAGAAACAATGGGGTGTCCTAATTGAGAGCAACCAAGACGCAAAGGCTTTTGCCACATATATTGTTTCCAGGGTCTCCTTCTCCCTGTGGCTTCTGTTTTTCTTATTAAACACTGCTTCTAAATTGGTAGCGGAAAGAAAGACAGTGAGACGGCCCAGGGAAAGCATGAGTCTTCCCAGTCCTGGGCTCACACCCCGCGAAGGAGAGCCACAGGTCTCCGCATCCAGAGATGCTTTCTGGCCGTGTGGCTTAGAAATGGCCTGGCACGCAGAGCTGGGCCTTTCATCCAAGTGTCCAGATTAATGTTACCTCTGAGTGTTCGAAGGAGCCATGAGGTCTGACTTACTCACAGCCCTTTCTTCCTGGCTGAACCCCCATAGGTCTCTCTGTTGTTCTATCCAGGGAGCTTCTCAGCAGGAAGAGAGAAGCCTGTTGTAAAAAATTTCGTGAATTGATGTCAGCTCAGCCGCCACGAGGAATACTGGGCTACATGAGGCATGTCCTGGGACCCTAACATCTTTTCCACCAATTCCTGAGCAGGAAAGTAAAGGGAAGAGGTAGGAATTTACATTCTCTGACAAAGTACAGAGGCTGCAATGAGATAAAACACACCAGCCAAGGCAGTGGGAGCTGGCCCAGAGGCTTGGACTTGCTGCTTGCCTCCTGGGAATAAGTCCCCGGAAAATCTAGGACCACCCCCACCCCCACCCCGCCCACCTCGGGCATCCCAGGGTTAATGCTACAAGGCCCAGGTCTTGCACGTGACTTTGGGGTGCCCTGGGGAGCTGGCAGCTGGTCTGTGAGGGTCATCACATTCCCAACAGTAGCTGTGTCTCCACCCACACGGAGCTGTCACATTTAAATGTGAATTCTCTGTCCTTTCCAAGCTCAAGGTCAAGGCTCTCCCCATTCTGCACCCCCTCTCTCCCCTGGGGTTGGTCTGAGGTTAACCTCGGTATTGGTGATGAGGCATCATTTGAATGACTCTGGGAAAAACTCTCTGAGTCAGTGACATCTAGTTGCCTACCTAAATAGCCATTCTTTCCTTGTTCCTCAGAAGGAGTCCGGATACTGTGCCCAACCACAAACTGCATTTCTTGGCTTTCCTTGTGGCTGAGTCTGCCCTTGAGACTGAGTTCTGAACCAGTGGAAGTGGAAGTGTGGCATGGCACTTCCAAGCAGTGTTCTTAAAGAGAGCTGACTCAGCTGGGAGGAGAGTCCTTTCTGGTCTTTCTTCCTATTGCCTGGAAGGTAGGCTTGATGGCTAGAGCTCCAGCAGCCACCTTGGACCATGAGATTGAGAGAGTCAGTTCCTAGGCAGGTTGATAGGGAGTCTAGGGGTCCCCAAGGAGAAAGGGGTCTGGAATTCTCAAGGAGGAAGAAAGGACAAACTTTTTTTCTTTCTCCACATTCCTTAGGATTATATACCAATAATGTATCCTGCCTAAGGACAGTCTTTGGATTCAACCTTCTGTTATCTTAAAATGTTAATTATGGGAGTAGACCTGGTCTTTACAAGGATGTATCTTGCCTGAAGACAGTGTTATCTTAAAATGTAAATTATGGGAGTAGGTCTGATGAGGTCTTTACAACCTCCAGATATTCTTTGGATTATATAACTTCATTGTTAACACTAGCAAGTGGGTACTCTTTCTGCCCCCTTCTGATGCCTGTGTCAGAAGCTTTCTCTATCTCCTTTATATTTTGATAAAACTTTATTACACAAAAGCTCTGAGCGATCAAGCCTCGTCTCTGGCCCCGGATTGAATTCTTCTCCTCCGGGGGCCAAGAATCCCGGTGTATTTGCGTGATTCAACAACAACCTTTCAAGATGACCTTGAGGATGGAAGCTTCATGTTGGGAGAATGAAACAGAAATATAGAAGGTGGCATCATATTGCCACCATGCCAGTCTTTGGCTGCCTATTTACGGGCTTCTTTTAAGTAAGGAAGAAATAAACTTGTATGCTGTTCAGTCTACTAATAGTTTGGATTTTCTGTTATTTACAGCCAAAACTATTCCTAGCTGATATACCTATCAAATTTCCCCTCTCTTATCCAGATGCCACTGTGCATGGAATTCACATATGAGAGAAGCATCCTTTTCTGTTATGTTTTCCCTTTCTGGGAACATCATCTCAGATTAAAGTAGAAGCAGGGGAACCAATGAAGTTCATCTTTGAACCTGTTGAGTTTATTTCTCTCCTCCCAGGCTTTTCCTCACACACTAGTTTGCTTTTAGCTTGCTGTCAAGGAATTTCTCCCTAGCTGGTAAGTCACTACATCTTATGGGATATTTGGTTTCAATCAATTTGTCATTTCCTACTAAGTTACTCCTATTAGTGACAAGCTTGTCATTATAAATCCTATCTTGAAAGAAATTCTTCCTTGATTCCACATACACTTATAACTATTGCCCGATTTCTCTGTTGCCCTTTATAGCAACACTTCCAGAAAGATCCATCTGTACCAGGACTGCCCATCTGGGAACTCCAAGAAGCAGCATTCATACCATGGCCTACATCAGGGGCACCTCTGTGCTGTGCAGTGTACGACTTGTAGATCTATAATGGGAGGCTTGGGCGATTCTCGGTGATTCCACTGCCTTAATTACCAGGCTCTCTTGAACCTAATCCTATCATGTATTTCTTTCACTACTCCAGATGAACAGCTCTTGTCAAGGTTCTCAGTGACATCCATCTTACCAAATCCCAAGGTAAATTCTCAGTCTTCCCCTTGCCCTGTTTAGCGGCCGGCAGCGTTTGTCAATCACACCTCCTTCCTTTTTGTTCTAATATTTATTGATTGTGTCTTTGGCTGCACCGGGGCTTCGTTGCTGCCCACAGGCTTTCTCTGGCCGTGGCAAGCGGGGGCTGCTCCTTGCTGTCGTGTGCAGGCTTCTCATTGTGGCGGCTTCTCGTGCTGTGGAGCACGGTCTCTGGGCACACGAGCTTAGTATGCGGCCTGAAGGCTCTGCAGCCAGGCCTCGGTTGTGGTGGTGCACGGGCTCGGTTGCTCTGTAGCATGTGGAATCTTCCCTGACCAGAGGTCAAACCCGTGTCCCCTGCATTTGCAGCTGCATTGTTATCCACTGCACCGCCAGGGAAGTCCATACCTCCTTCTTAAAACGCGTTCTTTCCCTGGCTTCCGAGGCTCTATTCTCCTACTGCACTAGTTATGAATTTTCGGCCTCATTGTCTTCCCCAAACATCACTGTTTATTGCTAAATTCTCAGCATAAAGAATAGTGTCTGGCACACGGCAAGCTTTCAATCAACATGGCAGGCACTGAATGAATGGAGGCATAGGGGATTGTATCTAAAGGAGTGAATGTCAAATAGTGGAATTTCAGGCACTGTGATAAGAGTGATGGTATTTTGGGGCAGTATAGTTATTTTTACTAACTTCTAAAATACCATGTGGGGGGCACAGGAAGCTATATTTTTTTCTTTACCTCAGAATAATAGGTCAGTTCTTGTGTCTAGGTGCTGGGTTGAAAGCACAGGAAATACATTTTTCACAATAGCCCGGATATGGAAGCAACCTAAATGTCCATCAAGGGATGAATGGATAGAGAAGACGCGTTATATACGCAATGGAATATTATTCAGACATAGAAAAAAAGGAAGTCCTGCCCTTTGTGACATCATGAATGGACCTTGAGGGCATTAGGCTGAGATAAGTCAGACAGAGAGAGAGAAAAACTGTATAATCTCATTTATATGTGGAATCGAGAAAAGTCGCAGTGTCATGAGTTTTATGAAGCAGAGGATAGAATGGTGGTTACCAGGGGCTGGGGGGTTGGCAGAATTAGGAGGATGTTGGCCAAAGGGTACAAACTCCCAATTATAAGACAAATATGGGGAATTCCCTGGTGGTCGTGTGGCTAAGACTCTATGCTCCCAATGCAGGGGGCCTGGGTTCAATCCCAGGTCAGGGAACTAGATCCCATATGCCGCAACTAAGAGTTCATATGCCTTGACTGAAAGATCCTGCGTGTCACAACTAGTACCTGGCACAACCCAGTAAAGAAAGAAATACATTTTTAAAAAAGAGACAAATTGGTTTTTCTGGAAATCTAATGTACACCATGGTGATCACATTATATACTTGAAGTTGCTAAGATAGTAGAGCTTTAATGTTCTCACCGTGAAAACAAAATGGTGGGACTGCCCTGGTGGTCCAGTGGTTAGGACTCCTCGCTGTCACTGTTGAGGGCCCAGCTTGCATCCTTGGTCAGAGAACTGAGATCCCATAAGCCTCGTGGTGTGACCAAGAAGAAAAGAAAAGAAGAGAAAAAATTAAAAAAAGGAAATGGCAATTATGGGATGGAATGGAGGTGTTGGCTAATGCTTTGGGGGTGATCATTTTGCAACATACAAGTGTAACAGATCAACACATTGTACTCTTGCCATGACATTGGGCTCACCCAGATAATTTTCCCATCCCAAGATCCTTAACTGAATCACACCTGCAAAAGCCCTTTTGCCACCTAAGGTCTGTGTGCTGTGCTTAGTCTCTCAGTTGAATCTGACTTTTTGTGACCCCGTGGACTGTAGCCCACCAGGCTCCTCTGTCCATGGGGATTCTCCAGGCAAGCATACTGGAGTGGGTTGCCATGCCCTCCTCCAGGAGATCTTCCCAACCTAAGGATTGAGCCCAGGTCTCCTGCATTGCAGGCAGATTCTTTATCAGCTGAGCCACCAGGGAAGCAAAGGGTCAGAAACAGTTGCTGAAACCCAGGATTGAACCAGGGACCTTTAGATCTTTAGTCTAACATTCTCCCAACTGAACTATTTTGGCCACCCATTCATAGGTCCATACACAATGCCATTTACAGATTTGGGGATTGGGCTGTGGACATCTTTGGGGAATTATATTATCTGCCACACTTCCTGATCCTGAATCTTAATAAAAAATATTCATTTATTTGACTGTACCGGGTCTTAGTTATGGCATGCAGGATCTTTGATCTGCATGTGGCATGTGGGATCTAGCTCCCAGACAGGGGACTGAACCCAGGCCCCCTGCCCTGGGAATTTGGAGTCTTAGCCACCCGGGAAGTCCCCTGATCCTGGATATTTACTCCGGTGTCACTTTCTCAGTGAGGCTTATGCTGACCACGCAGGCCTCCTGCTCTATCTTTTCTTCTAGCAAAGTATGCAATTGACTAATATCTGGTGAATATTCCCTGTTTCCCTCACTACACTGTCAGCTCCAGAAAGGCAGGAACTTGATCATTTTCTTCACTGCTTCCTCTCCAGAACCTGGCATATAGATGATGCTCAGTAAATATTGTTTAAATAAATGATAGAAAGAAAAAAATAAAAAACAACAACAGCCAACCCTTTTTTAACCTCAGTTTGAGCTCCTAAATGGAGAGTTCTCTCACATTCATTAAACTGGGTCAGGGAATTGATGCAACTGACCAGCCCTTTAAACCTTGTGTTGGGAGACTGAGAACCTCACCCAGGGTGTCCCAGGCTGCCACAGAGGCACAGAGGAGTCACGATAGCACAGTCGACAGAGGCCCAGAGGAGCTGAACAAGGATGCTCTTCATTGAAAGAGACTACGAGAGCGATTAGCCAGTGTTACCTACAAGTGCACCTAGCTCAGTCCCTCGATGGACGATTCCCGAGCTGGCCACCCTGAGCAGCTCTGGGATGCACGCTAACCTTGGGAGCAGTAGGCTGGGTGGCCCCGAGCAGCTGGCCCCGGGTCCCTGGCTTTCTCTGGTTCTGTTCTTTCTAACTTTCAACTTGTGGCTTGGGACCTTTTTTCCACTTTTCCAATGATAGTACCAGGAAATTCCTTGAACTTGAGCAATGATGTGTTACTTTCTTTCGAGAGGTAACTCTCAAAATCTCTGTTCTCTCCATTTCTGCCATCTCGGGAGCATTTGGCCATTTTTTAAGATGGAATCCGTTTTATTAGCCTTAATCATGTGCAGTTGTTTCTTCCAGCTCAGTGCTAGACTGTCAGGGCATCCTACAAAGGTTTGGCGGGACTTCTAGGGGAAACGCCTGCTGATGATAGAATAACACAGTGCCTTGGCCAACTGGATTCCAAAAATGCACCCTCTGACAGGGCTTCCCAGCCACTGAGGAGCAGCCGCTGGAGGCTCAGCCTGCAGCTGACCCTGGAAAAAGAGAAGAGAGAAAATGGGAGGAGTGAGGTGCACAGTTCCTGGAAGCTAGGTTTGGGTGTATCTGAATGAGATGGTTCATGTTCAAATCAGGGGAAGAAAAAGAACTCAAAATACAGAACAGCCGCAATGGAAAAGCAATGAAAAGAAACAATGAACCCTTCTAATGAGAAACCCACAAACACCCTGAGAATTCATTTCACTCTCCCCACCCCCTGGTTCATCATTTTGCTGGCTTTCAAATAGTTTTTTTATTGGTCAAGGTTTTATTTCGACCCATAAATTCTTCTTTTTGGCTACACATATATTTTGTGAAATGATTATTACAATCAGGTTAATTAACACATGCATATATCTCCTCCCTCTTGAGCATCCTACTTGAGCTTCCCACCCACTGCCCCTACTTCCCGCCCCTTCTAAGTCATCACAGAACACCAGGGGGCTTTCAAGTTTTGGGAGCAGTGAAAACTATATCACAGGATTGGGAGGCAGGACACTCAGGATCTAACCCAACTTTGCTCCAAAGATGAGCCACGTGACTTTGGGGAAATCACTTACCCTTTCCATCGTCATCTATACAACTAAGGACAAATAATTATTCTGGCTTCTGAGGTTAAGGGGAAACTCAAATGAGATAATATACATCATCATCATCACTATTGTGATTCCAGTATCAGAGACGGGGAAATGGGGCTGACTGGGGAAAAAGCCTGCGAACTTCATATCTTGGGTCTTTATTCTAACTTCCAGAAGCCTTGCTGCTTTCTTCCTTTAAAGTGTCTCATCAAAGTTAAACTTAATACATTTTAGGCAGTTGTTTAGAATTTGGAAGAGATTCACCAATGTAGCAGAACTTTCATACCTGAATCAAATAATGCCTTCTTTATAAAAGTTTAACTCCTCCAGGAGCACAACCTCTAACTGCAGGAGGTTCATGTCTTTATAAAAGATGAAGATTTGGATATAAGAAAAGGATTCTTAACTAGGGAGATGTTTAGAATAAGTATTTAAAGGTGTTCAAGTACATGGCTGGTACATTTTTTTCCAATGAATGAGGAAACAGTTTGGCAGAGGGGAAAGCAGTATTTCACCACTGAGGGGTCCAACTAGGACATCCCAAGTCCATGCCTTTGTCATGTGGCTTTGGAGTCCTTCCTATAAAGGTGCCATTTATCATTTGGAACTTTCTGCTCTAGGGTAAGATGCTTCACTACTTTGATTAAAAAATTTTTTTTAATATAGAATATTTATTTATTGGCTGTGCTGGGTCTTTATTGTTGCACTTGGGCTTTCTCTAGTTGAGGCAAGCAGGAGCTACTCTCTAGCTGCAGAACACAAACTTCTCATTGTGGTGGCTTCTCTCATTGTGGAGCATGGGCTCTAGGCATGTGGGCTTCCATAGTTGTAGAGCATGGTTTTAGTTGCCCCTTGGCATGTGGAATCCTCCCGGACCAGGGACCGAATCCATGTCCTCTGCATTTGGCAGGCGGATTCTTAACCACTGAACCACCAGGGAAGTCCCAAGACACTTAATTACTTTGGGTTTTGTTTTTTTTTTTAAATCCAATCAGTGAGGACAAAAAACCCAACCCATAGCAGTGTCGTGAGGGTTAGAAGCAATATATACAAATGGCCAGTAGAGTCCCTGTGTGGCAGCCAGCCTCCAGTATGGCTCCAGCGATCCTGGCCTCCTGGTGTTCCCCTCTGACACAGACCAGTGCAGAAACGTCGCTGCATGACTTCCAAAGCCAGGTCACAAAAGACACTGCTGCTTCCATCTTGTTCTCTCTTGGATCCTTTTCTCTGGGAAGAGCAGCTGCCCTGTCAGGAGGACACTCAAGCAGCCCTCTGGACAGGTCTACAAGGCGAGGAGCTGAGGTCTCCTGCCAACAGCCAGCACTATTTGGCCAGTCGCATGGAAGAGCCAACTTGAAAATGGACCCTCCAGCCCTGGTCAAGCCTTCAGATGTCCACAGCCCTGGCCAACCTCTTGGCTGCAATCACGTAGGAGACACTGAGCTAGAACCACCCAGTTAAGCCACTCCCAAATTCCTGACCCTCCCAAACTGGGTGAGACTGTATACGTGTTGTTATTTTAAGCTGCTAAGTTTTAGGGTAATTTGTAACACGGCAATAGGTAACTAATATGCACTGGCACATGGTTTATATGATAAATGATTGGTGATACCAACCGTTTGTTGAGTTTCCATTATGTGCCTCACATTCAGCTTGAGGCTCTAGAAATGAACCGTATATATTGGGTTGGCCAAAAAGTTCACTCGTGTTTTTCTATAAGATGTAATGGAAAAACCCAGACAAACTTTTTGGCCAACCCATTACATCATCCCTTCCTTTAAGATACTTAGATTAGCCAAGGGAAGAGTAATGGGCTCCAAGGTGGACACAGGTACCCTCAGTATGAAACCTGCCCCCTGGAAATACTGTTGAAGGAAAGTCCTCTGGAAATCCCAAGTAGGGGAACTATAATACCCGAATTGATTTTAATGTCTTTATGTAATGGCAACCTGTCTGCTTCTCTTACAGAAGAAAATTAGGAACAGAATTCCTTTTATTAAGCAAATTCTGATATCCTGCAATCTGACCAGAACAACACCCACCCACAGAATTTGCTGGGGTGTTGTTAGAGCCAGTGAGGCGGATTTAAATGACGCACTTGAGTTTGAATTATAAGTAAGAGCTGTGCATAGCTATGTGCTTAGGGTATAACCTCTGTCACCACCAGGTGGTGCCCTGGAGGCCTTGGCTTCCTCTTGGGGCTGTTGCCATTCTCAGTGGCTCTCTGGGTGTGGACATTTTTGGTATTTTTTGGTTGTCTTGCGGGATCTTTGTTCCCCTACCAGGGATGGAACCCGGGCTCTCGGCAGTGAAAGTGCAGAGTCCTGACCACTAGACCACCAGGGAATGCCTATGACTTGGATTAGCTTTGGGGGCAGGGGGGTCTCCAGACTGTTTCCCTGAAGTTGGCTTTACTGGCCTCTGGAGGTTCTACTTCCAGTGGTTTCAATAATAATAACAACAACACAATGAGAAGGCAGCCCTTTGTAGACCAGACACTAATATACATAATACATACTATATATGTACATAAAATATAACACAGTTGACCCTGGAACAACATGGGTTTGAACTGCATGGATTTCTTTCAATGATAAATACTGCAGTACTGCATGGGCTCATGGTTGCTTAAATCTGCTAATGTGGAATGGCAGATATGACAGCCCAATATAAGTCATGTGTGAATTTTCAACTTCATGGAGGTTTCTGGCATTCCTAAGCTCTGCTGTGGTTCAATTTATATGATATATAATATTTGGCATGAAAGTGAAAGTGAAGTCGCTCAGTTGTGTCCGACTCTTTGCGACCCCGTGGACTGTAGCCCACCAGGCTCCTCCGTCCATGGGATTCTCCAGGCAAGAATACTGGAGTGGGTTGCCATTTCCTTCTCCAGGAATATTTGGCATAGCATACTACATAATTGGGCTTCCTAGGTGGCGCTAGTGGTAAAAACCTGCCTGCCAATGCAGGAGACACAAGAGATGCGGGTTCAATCCCTCATTCAGGAAAATCCCCTGGAGAAGGGCATGGCAACCCACTCCAGTATTCTTGCGTGGAGAATCCCATGGACAGGGGAGCCTTGTGGGCTATAGTCCATAGGGTCACGGAGTCAGTCACAACTGAAATGACTTAGCATGTGTGCACTCTATAGTTGTGTATAGTAAGTATACTGTATATAATTTTATATATACTGTATGTGGTATGTAATATATAATCTGTGCAATAAGTGATTTCTGAATCATATGAAATATTTATTATTTTCAGTTTTTTCACATAGTATTATTTTATTAAGGCTTATCCATGTCCTTAAATACTCTTTGGAAACTTGATTTTAATTGCTATTTAATATTCAAGCACATGGATATACCACATCTTATTTGTTTACTATTCTTTTTTGGGATACTGAATTATTTCTCCTTTTTTAACATTACTATGTTGCAGTATAATTCACCTGTGTGAACCTTTGCTTACGTCTCTGATTATGTCCTGACAGTAGATTTCTAGAACTGGAATTACTGGACCAAAGTGTGAGGACATTTTCAGGGCTTCTTCTGTTACCACATTTTTTCTAGTGGAAAAGCCAAATTATAACCCCACCAGTGTCTGTATCCTCACTAACACTGTTTTTTAAAAAATTATTATGAAATTTTTTATTAGTTTGGTGAGCTTTTAAAATATATTGTCTTACTTATATATTTTTGCATATCTTTAATTATGCAGGTGAACTTTTTTCATTCATCTATTAAACATGTGCTTCCCTTCTTCTACAAAGGTCTTTTGTTCTCTGTTAGAATGATTGCCTATTTTCTTATTGTATGTGTGTGTGTGTGCTTTATTTATTTTTAATTGGAGGATAATTGCTTTACAATATTATGTTGGTTCTTATTTGTTTTTAAGGACTTTTTATATATAAAGGATATTGATCGTTGATCCATCATCAGTATATGATTTTAAATTTTATTTGTAACATTCTCCGGTGTTCTGAGGTTTTGCTTTAATATACCAAATCTATCAATCACAGATTTCTTTCACTGGTGCTAAAAAAGCTCTGTCTTATCCAGAAATCAAATAAGTATTCACCTTTATTTTCTCCCTGCTTGTTTTGGAGATTTATCATTATTATTATTTTGAATTTGCTTCTTGTATCCATCTGGATTTTATTTTGGTTTATGATGTTGAGGAGTCAACATTATTTTTTTCCCTAAGTACCTAACCAGTCGTCCCAGCACCAGTGACTAATCCCTTCTTTCTGCATTGATTTGTAATGCTACATTTATGGTATATTAAACTTTTATACAAGCTGGATCCTAGTACATATAAAATCTACATTTTTTGTACTGTTTATTCCTCCAGAGAGATGTTTTTAATATACAGAGTGGTCCATGCCATTTTCCTTCCACGACACGCCCAGCTCACCTCCTTTAGTATAAAATCCAGGCTGCCTGCCCCCACCCCGCCCACCAGTCTCCCCTGCTCTGTAGCTCTTGTCACACCAGGGGGGCCCAGTGACTCCACGATCCACCCACCTCATCAGACCTGGTCCTTTTTTCCTCCCACACCCCTGGCACCCTACATCCAACCACTCCACCATCCCTGGTGTGACCACTGGGCTTCTGCCTTGGAAATGGCAGCTTCCCAGTCACCACCCGCCCCCCCGCCCAAGCTCCCTACTCCCTACTTTGCCTTCCCTCTAGTCCATCCACAGGCAGCCATATCCATCTTTGTGTAAGCAAGCATCACGTGTGTGCATCCCCTAAACACATACCTTGAACAGAGCCTGGCAACCGTGAACTACTCACAGAAGAAAGCACACAGCCCCGAGCAATACCCTGCCCACGTTGCAATGCCCAGTGAACATGCACTAACGCACACTGGCGGGACCAGCATGGTGGGACCCGAGTTTTCTCCAGGTGCCAGGTATTCCAGCGCCCCGCCCCAGCCCATGTTCAAGTGTCTTCCTCTCCCGGGAACGCCCCCACCTCTCTTCCTGACATACTCACCCTTCCAGATGCAACCCTGGCTCTCACCTCTCCAGAGGCGTCCCTGGAGTAACCCGTGCCCTTTCTGTGCCTCCGAGGCCCCCGTGAGCTTTGGTGTCACAGTCACCTCTGTTCATTGCTCTCATGCTTGGATGTAAGAGGAGCCTGTGTTTTCCCAGCCATAAAGCGCATCATCCCAGGACAAACCATAGCTCCACCATCTGGGGCTCTGTGGCCCAGGGCAGGTTATTCAACCTCTCTATGCTCCACTCTGTAAAAGGACAAGGGTAACTTTGAGTGGTTATCGTGAGGATTAAATGAACTAATATCAGCAAAAGGCTTTGAACACTGCCTGGATTGCTAAGTGCCTTGTACTCAGGGTATTCTTCTTTTTTTACATAATTAGTTTTCTTCTTCCCACATCTTCAGGGCAGGTACACAGCACGTGGGTGTTAAATAAGGGAAACAAGGAGGGCAGAGGGGAAAAAGGAGGACAGAAGAGAGGCGGGCAGGATGGGGGTGTTGGCCTTCCCTGACCACCACCCCCCTCCTGGCTACTCCTGGACATCCCTTCCCTGACTGGTCACCCATGTCGCCCTGTACTATTGACTTTTTTTAATTTGAGAAGTAAAGTTGCTGCTAAGTTGCTTCAGTGGTGTCCAACTCTGTGCGACCCCATAGACGGCAGCCCATCAGGCTTCCCCGTCCCTGGGATTCCCCAGGCAAGAACACTGGAGTGGGTTGCCATTTCCTTCTCCAATGTATGAAAGTGAAAAGTGAAAGTGAAGTCGCGCAGTCATGTCCGACTCTTAGCGACCCCATGGACTGCAGCCTACCATGCTCCTCTGCCCATGGGATTTTCCAGGCAAGAGTACTGGAGTGGGTTGCCATTGCCTTCTCCGGAGATTTAAAGTAATTAATTAATTATTTTTGGGCTGCATTGGGTCTTAGTCGCGGCCCGAGAACTCTATCATTGTGGCGCTCGGGTTTTGTTGCCCCGCGCTATGTGGGATCTTAGTTCCCAGACCAAGGATCGAACCCCCACCCTCTGCACTGGAAGGAAGATTCTTAACCACTGGACCACCAGGGGAAGTCCCCTGTACTATTAATTCTTGGCACCTTATCCCCTGGTGGGAGGCGTCTTCCGCCTGTATCTTCAGTCTGACTGCCATGGGCACTCCAGAATGTTTGCTGAATTAAATCAAAACCAAGAACGGAGGGGCCATCTGTCCAGTAGGGGGCGCTCACTGCTGGGGATGCCCAGTTTGGGTCTACTCTCGGCGTGGGACCGGAGAGCTGACGACAGTAACAGCTAAGGAGCTTTGGTGTCGCGGCTACCTCCGTTCACTGCACTTACGCTTTGAGGTAGGAGGGGCCCGTGGTTTTCCCGCCGTAGAGAGCAGCGTTTGAGCCCTCACTGTGTCACACCCTGGGTTAGTCCCTCACCTGCTCTCAATCCTCACAGCAAGCCCAGGAGCTGGTTATAGGCACAACCTCCTTGTACAGATGAGGCGACAGAAGCACAGACAGGCAGAGTAACTTGCCCAAAACACACAGCTAGCATGTGTCAGAGCTGGCATTCCCAAACTTTTCCTTTCCTAACGGTGCGGGACACCTCAGTTGCGTAGACCTACCTACCCGGGCAGAAAGAGAGCTGCCTCCCTCTCCCAGGGCTTCAGGATTCAATCCCGAGGTGGGCTTTGAAACCACTGCAGCCTGAAGCTTTGAGGGCCCCACACCAATGCCCTGTGGCTATGTGGAGATCATAATAGTGCCTGGGGTCCAGTCTCAACAAACACTCAGTTGTATTTATAATATATAATACAGTAAGTCCCCCACATATGAATGAGTTCCATTCCAAGAGCACGTTCATAAGTCCAATTTGTAAATCCATCGAAGTTAGCCTGGGTACCCAACTAACACAATCAGCTATATAGTACTGTACTGTAATGGGTTTATAATACTTTTCACACAAATAGATCATTAAAAAAACAAAACATAAAAATAAAACATTTTTAATCTTAGAGTACAGGACCTTGAAAAGTGCAGTAGCACAGTACAACAGCTGGCATACAGGAGCTGGCCCTAAGTGAACAAGCAAGAAGAATTACTGACTGAAGGGGGAAGCGAGGTGGATGATGGCAGAGCTGACGGATTGTCTGCAACAGCAGATGGAGTTCAATTCAGTCGCTGAATCAAGTCCGACTCCTTGCGACCCCGTGAACCGCAGCACGCCAGGCCTCCCTGTCCATCACCAACTCCCGGAGTTCACCCAAACCCTTGTCCATCGAGTCGGTGATGCCATCCAGCCATCTCATCCTCTGTTGTCCCCTTCTCCTCCTGCCCTCAATCTTTCCTAGCATCAGGGTCTTTTCAAATGAGTCAGCTCTTCACATCAGGTAGCCAAAATATTGGAGTTTCAGCGTCAAAATCAGTATTCCAATGAATACCCAGCGTCAAAATCAGTATTCCAATGAATACCCAGGAGATCAGTGGAGAAGTAACTCCAAAAAAAATAAAGGGATGGAGCCAAAGCAAAAACAACACCCAGTTGTGAATGGGACTGGTGATAGAAGCAAGGTCTGATGCTGTAAAGAGCACTATTGCATAGGAACCTGGAATGTCAGGTCCATAAATCAAGGCAAATTGGAAGTGGTCAAACGGGAGATGGTAAGAGTGAACGTCGACATTCTAGGAATCAGCAAACTAAGGTGGACTGGAACGGGTGAATTTAACGCAGATGACCATTATATCTACTACTGTGGGCAGGAATCCCTTAGAAGAAATGGAGTAGCCATCATAGTCAACAGAAGAGTCCGAAATGCAGTACTTGGATGCAATCTCAAAAACAACAGAATGATCTCAGTTCGTTTCCAAGGCAAACCATTCAATATCACATATCCAAGTCTATGCCCCGACCAGTAATGCTGAAGAAGCTGAAGTTGAACAGTTCTATGAAGACCTACAAGACCTTCTAGAACTAACACCCAAAAAAGATGTCCTTTTCATTATAGGGGACTGGAATGCAAAAGTAGGAAGTCAAGAAACACCTGGGGTAAGAGGCATATTTTGCCTTGGAGTACAGAATGAAGCAGGGCAAAGGCTGAAAGAGTTCTGCCAAGAGAACACACTGGTCATAGCAAACACCCTCTTCCAACAACACAAGAGAAGACTCTACACATGGACATCACCAAATGGTCGACACTGAAATCAGACTGATTATATTCTTTGCAGCCAAAGATGGAGAAGCTCTATACAGTCAGCAAAAACAAGACCGGGAGCTGACTGTGGCTCAGATCATGAACTCCTTATTGCCAAATTCGGACTGAAATTGAAGAAAGTGGAGAAAACCATTACCTGAAGGTCATCCATTCAGGTATGACCTAAATCAAATCCCTTATGACTATACAGTGGAAGTGAGAAATAGATTTAAGGGACTAGATCTGATAGACAGAGTGCCTGATGAACTACGGACAGAGGTTTGAGACATTGTACAGGAAACAGGAATCAAGACCGTCCCCAAGAAAAAGAAATACAAAAAAGCAAAATGGCTGTCTGAGGAGGCCTTACAGTTCAGTTCAGTTCAGTCTCTCAGTCGTGTCCAACTCTTTGCGACCCCATGAATCGCAGCACACCAGGCCTCCCTGTCCATCACCTACTCCCATAGTTCCCTCAGACTCACGTCCATCGAGTCAGTAATGCCATCCAGCCATCTCATCCTCTGTCGTCCCCTTCTCCTCCTGCCCCCAACCCCTCCCAGCATCAGAGTCTTTTCCAATGAGTCAACTCTTTGCATGAGGTGGCCAAAGTACTGGATTTTCAGCTTTAGCATCATTCCTTCCAAAGAAGTCCCAGGGCTGATCTCCTTCAGAATGGACTGGTTGGATCTCCCTGCAGTCCAAGGGACTCTCAACAGTCTTCTCCAACACCACAGTTCAAAAGCATCAATTCTTCGGCGCTCAGCCTTCTTCACAGTCCAACTCTCACATCCATACATGACCACTAGGAAAACTATAGCCTTGACTAGATGGACCTTTGTTGGCAAAGTAATGTCTCTGCTTTTGAATATGCTATCTAGGTTGGTCATAACTTTTCTTCCAAGGAGTAAGTGTCTTTTAATTTCATGGCTGCAGTCACCATCTACAGATAGCTGTGAAAAGAAGGGACTCGAAAAGCAAAGGAGAAAAGGAAAGATATAAGCATCTGAATGCAGAGTTCCAAAGAATAGCAAGGAGAGATAAGAAAGACTTTCTCAGTGATCTATGCAAAGAAATAGAGGAAAACAATAGAATGGGAAAGACTAGAGATCTCTTCAAGAAAATTAGAGATACCAAGAACATTTCATGCAAAGATGGGCTCAATAAAGGACAGAAATGGTAGGGACCTAACAGAAGCAGAAGATATTAAGAAGAGGTGGCAAGAATACACAGAAGAACTGTACAAAAAAGATCTTCATGACCCAGATAATCATGATGGTGTGATCACTCACCTAGAGCCAGACATCCTGGAATGTGAAGTCAAGTGGGCCTTAGGAAGCATCACTATGAACAAAGTTAGTGGAGGTGATGGAATTCCAGTGGAGCTATTTCAAATCCT
>NW_011494732.1:4791503-4791828 GCF_000754665.1 Bison bison bison | reverse complement strand
TCTTTTGCCTTCAATCTTTCCCAGCATCAGGGTCTTTTCTGATGAGTCAGCTCTCCGCATCAAAGTGTTGGAGCTTCAGCTTCAGCATCAGTCCATCCAGTGAATATTCAGAGTTGACTTCCTTTCAGTTTGACTGGTTGGAAGCCCTTGCATTGTTTTTGCTATTGTTTCTGTACAAATTACCACAAACCGAATGGCTTAAAACAACATGAATTTGAGGGAAGGCGCCAAGATGGCGGAGGAGTAGGACGGGGAAAACACTTTCTCCCCCATAAATTCATCAAAAGAGCATTTAAACGTCGAGTAAATTCCACAAAACAACTTC
>NW_011494732.1:4756855-4791403 GCF_000754665.1 Bison bison bison | reverse complement strand
GTGAGAGTTGGACTGTGAAGAAAGCTGAGGGCCGAAGAATTGATGCTTTTGAACTGTGGTGTTGGAGAAGACTCTTGAGAGTCCTTTGGACTGCAAGGAGATCCAACCAGTCCATCCTAAAGGGGATCAGTCCTGGGTGTTCATTGGTAGGAGATGGAGGGCAAGCTGCAATTTTAGTCATTGCTGACATGATTGGACGTGCGAACGCATGTTCGCATCTTGGAAAGTTTGCAACCGGAAAGTTCGTATGTAGGGGACTTACTGTAATGACTAAATGTTGGCTACTACTGGCATGATTTTTGTGAGGTTAAAGTGTTCTCTGGAGAGACCCTTCACTCTCCGGAGACACTCTTGAGTTGATCATTCTGTCTTTACAAATAAAATGAACCTGTGGTGATGTTCTTTCCAGAGAGAAACTCCCAGCTCTAGCCTTCAATCGCCTCTTCTCAGCAAGCTTCTGGGTGAAAGCGTTCTGTTTCCTTTACTTTGCACGTCGCAAATGAGCGATACCCCTTCCCTCGCTGCCTAATTTATGCCCTGTTTCAAATTGCCCAGGTTCCACATACCAAGCAGTATTTCCTGATACTCGTTTCATCCCATGGGGTCTGTCTAGACCCCAGGATTACTGAGAATCAAGAGACAACCCTGAATTTTTTTTTTTTTTTAGCCTTCCCTTAAAAACCGCACAGTCTTCCCACATTCTCCTGTGGTCCCTTCAATTCTGGCTCCTTTCTGTAAGTGGAGGGAGAACCTTCTAAAGAAAAGTCATTGGATTTTGGGTTTGTTTTTTTTTTTTTTGGTTTGATTGTCGTTCCCTTCTCAGAAAGCATTTGAAATTGACTCTAACTCTCAAGTGTGTTTTGAGTTGAGTTCAACTTTTAACGTTCCGTGAAAATTTGGATTTAATTAGTTTCTCTTGAGTTCTGAAATCGTGTGATACTTTTATTTTCTGTTTCCTGGACTGCAGCCTTGCCACATTAGTGGAAAAACTGAAGGGGGGAATATTTTCTCGTAAGAATGAATGTGAAATGGATTGAAATTGTTACTTGAGGGGAAATGACTGATTTCTGGCCTCCAGGCCAGGCCCGCAAGACAGGGCGCTCTGACTCCACGGCACGCTGCCGGTGAATTGGACTGGAAACATTTGGACCCTAAAGTGGAACTTGTCACATGGTCTGATGGAGCCGACACTGGCAGTCCCTTCCGTGGGTTTGTTGCCGTGGAGACGAAGCCTGTGAGCTTGGGAGAATGTGGCTAGGTTCCACCGGGGATGCCAGGGGTGTGTTTGCTATTGTTGTTCAGTTGCTAAGTCGTGTCTGACTTCTCCTGACCCCATGGACTGCAGCACACCAGGCTTCCCTGTCCTGCTATCTCCCAGAGTTTGCTCTAATTTGTATCCATTGAGTCAGTGATACTATCTAACCATCTCATCCTCTGCTGCAGGCTTCTTCTTTTGCCTTCAATCTTTCCCAGCATCAGGGTCTTTTCTGATGAGTCAGCTCTCCGCATCAAAGTGTTGGAGCTTCAGCTTCAGCATCAGTCCATCCAGTGAATATTCAGAGTTGACTTCCTTTCAGTTTGACTGGTTGGAAGCCCTTGCATTGTTTTTGCTATTGTTTCTGTACAAATTACCACAAACCGAATGGCTTAAAACAACATGAATTTATCATCTTACATTTCTGGAGGTCAGAAGATCAAAACTGGGTCTCAT
This sequence comes from Bison bison bison, assembly GCF_000754665.1. Lineage (NCBI taxonomy): Eukaryota > Metazoa > Chordata > Mammalia > Artiodactyla > Bovidae > Bison > Bison bison. The sequence continues at coordinate 4,789,692 of NW_011494732.1, read as the reverse complement.
GGGGCTAAAATCAAGGTGTCAGCAGGGCTGTGTCCCTTCTGGAGGCACTAGGGGAGAACCCATCCCTGACGCTTTGGCATTTGGAGGCTGCCCACATTCCCCGGCTCGTGGCCACATCACTTCAAATTCCGCTTCTGTCCACACAGCTCCTTCTGTGACTCTGGGCCCTCCTTTCCTCTTATAAAAAGTCTTGTGATTACATGGGCCCATCCAGATAATCCAAGGGCTTCCCTGGTAATTCAGTTGGTAATGAATCCGCCTGCAATGCAGGAGACCCCGGTCCAATTCCTGGGTCAGGAAGATCCGCTGGAGACAGGATAGGCTACCCACTCCAGTATTCTGGCCTAGAGAATTCCATGGACTGTATAGTCCATGGGGTCACAAAGAGACATGACTGAGCGACTTTCACTTTCACTTTTCCCTTTCATCCAGATAATCCAGGAACGTCTCGCCGTCTCAGGGTTCTTAACTGAATCACAATCAAGTCACATCTTTGCTGTGTAAGGTTACATATTCTCAGGTTCTGGGTATTAGGTTGCAGACATCTTCGGGGTCCATTAGTCAGCCTTCCCCACGATGCTTGTCACTGCCTAGGGTTGAGACATCCCAGGAAGTGCTATCAGCATTAGGAAATGGGCCTTTCCTGGTCCCAAATCCAATTCACAGCCTCATTTTTTAAAAAGTATTTCTTTATTTTATTTGGTTGTGCTGAGTCTTAGCTGCAGCTGTGGGATCTTTAATTTTCATTGTGGCAGGTGGGATCTTTAGTCATGGCATGTGAGATATAGTTCCCTGAGCAGGAATCAAACCCAGACCCTCTCCATTGGGAGTGTGGAGTCTTAGCCACTGGATTGCTAGGGAAGTCCCTGCAGTCTTATTTCTAGGGTGAGTATAAGAGCTATCTGTTGGGACAGCAGTGATCCTTGAGGACATTTCCATAGCATTCCTGGAAGAGAGGAAGCTGGCTATGCCCAGATCCCGGAGCATTTCCTGGAGAAGGCCCCCAGGGTCTTTGGAGGTTTAGAGACCACAAATTGAATCCCCACTTAGTCAATTCGCCAGAATGGCTTTGAACTTCAGCTTCTTCAAGACCTGGGTGAAAAGCTCTGTCTCTCAGAGTCCTTGTGTGGATTAATGGAGATGAGTGTGAACATAATAAAGCACTCTGCATATGGAACATGGTCGTGATATCACTATCGAAGAATGATTATAATTGAAAAATGGAAAAAATTGGTCTGTATTACACCCTTCATTATGAAATGCAGAAATAATCAACCTTTTAGATTCTAGTTAAAAAACAAAAGCAAGCAAATCTCCTTAAGAGCCAGTTAGCCTGGTGGGAAAACCCAAGGATTCTCTACTTCTTTTAGGCCCTAATGGTGTTGACCACCTTTGTACAACTTTGCTTGTATAGGATAGATTTTCAGTGCCTGTGGGGTCAGTTTGAAAATGGTATGGAAAGTTGGGTGGGACATTTCCCCTTGACTCTGTGGCAGTCATGACATCTCAACTCCAGGCAAAGATCTGAACCTCAATGATTGGTTTATTTGGCCTGCCTACTTTTCTATTCACTACTTTTATCTCCTTTCTCCAAAATCTATCTACCTGGAGACCAGGTGGCTTAGGAAGAAAGCATTGTATGGTTTAGACATCCCTGTGGTCAAATCCCGTCCCTATTATTTGCTGTGTGATTTTGGGCCAGTTACTTAACGTTTCTGATCTTCTGAGTTCTAACTTATAGAAAATGAGAACCAGCAGGAAAGTGCTAATTGGTGCTCCTAAGATATGGAAGGTGGCCAGTGAGCGCTAGTTTCCCTCTGTCCTGTTGGGTGGTATTCCCTTATTCAGCATAATCTCACCAGATTTGAGTCGTAGTGGTCTGAGAAACTGAGTCTTGTTTTAAATCCTGGGGGTATATGTTTCTATCCTGGCTTTAATCCCAAATGGTTACATATTCTTGGACGAGCCATTAGCCTCTCTAGGCTTCAGTCTTCCTATCTGTAGAATGAGAACCAAACTGCCACTCTGCCTGTCTTATTCAGCTCAGGCTGCTATAACAAAATACCACAGATTTAAACAATAGACATTTGCCTCTCACAGTTCTGGAGGCTATAAGTTCAAGATCAAGGGGCTGGCAGATTCCATGTCTGGTGAGGACCTGATTCTTGGCTTGTAGACAACTGCTTTCTCTCTGTGTGCTCATATGGTCTGCACTTGAGGGCTTGAGGAAGAGAGGGTAAGAACAAGGGAGAAAAAGGAGAATGGGAAAGAGAGAGAATGATTTTGTTTCCTTTTTATACGGCCACTAATCCCCTCATGAGGGCCCCACCCTCATCTAACCCTAATGGTCTTCCAGAGGCCCCACCTCCAAATACCATCACATCGATTTTGGGTGAACCCATTCAACCCGTACTATTCATTTCATAAGGGGCCACAAGAAAATATTCATTGGAAGAACTGATGCTGAAGCTCCAATACTTTGGCTACCTTATATGAAGAGCCAACTCATTGGAAAAGACTGATGCTGGGAAAGATTGAGGGCAAAAGGAGAAGGGGGTGACAGGATGAGATGGTTGGATGGCGTCATTGACTAAACGGACATTAGTTTGAACAAACTCTGGGGGATAGTGAAGGACAGGGAAACCTGGCTTACTGAAGCCCATGGAGTCAAAGAGTCAGACATGGCTTAAGCAACTGAACAACTATACTAACTACAAGAAAATAAGGCATGGCTTTTGGAAAATAAAGTATAATGGAAAACCCACTGTTGAAGCAAAGAAAAGGATCGGTTTCCTAAAGCATTCAGGATACCCACGCATTATACATTTTCTAACAGCATTCATTTTTGCTGGAATGGAAATGAAATATATTGCTTTTAATTATCAACTCAAATATCCATCGTCCATCCATCGGTGATGCACACCTATCAAGCAGCCTGGGGAGTGTGCCAGCTCCTCAGGGAGTGTGAAGACCCTAACCATTCACACCCCCGGCCTCCACTTCTGCGGCCAGGCTCCCTTCTGCAGAGACAAGTGATCATCAGGGTGTTCTGGGCTGGGAGCCTGACCAAGGAGGAGAAAAGGTGGCCGGTCAGCTGGTTCACCTCACTTGGCTCCAAGAAGCAGGCACCAGAGTGACCAGCTTCTGAGGGACGATCCATCCCCGAGGTCACCGAGTGGATCCACACTGACTGCGTGGTCCTGGAGCGTCTTTTAACAGAGCAAGAACGGGGAAGAGGAAACTGGACACAGTGATGGGCTGAGCCAAGAGCGTGCTGACTTGGGAGGGTACCACCAAGGGGTACAGAACAAACTAGAAGCTGGCAGCTGCCACGATGCTGCCATGGCTGCAAGCAGGCTGTCCTGGTGACATACCCTTGGGATCCGACACAGATGGATTGTGGATGTCCTGGGAATGGGGGGCAGTTTGGGGCTTCTGTTTGAGTTTTTTAAAAATAGAACAAAAAAGTACACTAGCTTTGCTTGCGGAATCATCACAAGTTGGTTATGCTGACAGGAATGGGATCCCAGAATAGGAACCAGCTGGAGATTCATATGGAGAAAAACAAAGATCCGGATGATTTTTTTTTTTTTTTTGCCTGCTGGCACGTTAGCAAAACAAACAAGCAAACAAAGGGGGGGGTGGTGGGAAATGCTTCAGTGCGCTATTGAGGAATAGAAACTACAATGCATGTGGAGTCAAAGGGACCAGCTTTGCCCTTCCTGATTAGAAAGAACTGCAAGAGTCCTGACAACTAGGAATATGGGCTTCCGTCTGTCAAACCCAAGGGAAAAAGCATCTGTGATGCCATCAAATGGCAGGGTGGTGGGGCCAAGCAGAAAGGCGGTAAGTGGGTTCCATCATGGCGGGCATCATTTCAGTGACTTAGGGCTATTTCTGACCACAGAGAGGGTAGCCACCCCTGGCTGCACAGAGGCTGTATTCTGGGGGTTCCCGTAGACACTTTACACCTCTCTCCTCCATTGGAACCTCCCTTTCCTGCCCAGTCCAGCGCTTGAATTCACAGCAGTGAACCTGGCCTGAGGCAGAAGTGGGTGGGTGGTGGTCCTTGATTTCTGGGATGTCAAGTTAGAAGAAAGAAGGGTGAAGACAGGAACAGTGGTGGGAGTGCTACCCTTGGGGGCTTGTAGATTTTTTTATGCACTCTCTCTGGCATTGGAACGACTTCAGACTGTTTCAAATTATCTATGAATATATTTCCCTTTGGATTGTCAGGCAGCCAGGCAGAGAAGTGGAAGATGCCTCCTCAGCCAGCACAGCCCCTCCAGGAAAATCGCTGCCAGACGCAGGGAACTTGGCTCCAGGTTGGGTCTTAACAGCCAAGGCTCGGGCTTAAGCATCTGAAATGAGGGTTCTAATAGCAACCAGGTGGACTGGGAGGGGGACCAAAAAAGCCAGCACCCACCAAACACCAAACCTGAGCAGACATCTGGTCCCAGGAAGGCCCCAGAAAAGAAACCCTAGTATTTGATGAAATCATCCTACCATAGGAAAGATGGGGAACTTTACCTTCAAGAAGGAAAACACTTTTGAAAAAAAGACTTACTGCAGGAATAGGAAATGAATTGTAGAAAGCCTCTGTCTTGGGTTGACAACAGTGGCTTGCGGGATCTTAGTTCCCTGACCAGGGATCACACCTGTGCCCCCTGCAGTGGAAGAGCAGAATCCTAACCACTGGACCACAGGGAATTCTGAAGGACATATGATCCTAAAATAAAGTCAACATGATGTGGCACTGGATTGTAATGAAATGGAGTGGGCAGAAACAGTAAAGGAACTGGGTGTGTCTGAAAAGATCGTGAGAGAATTAACAATACACCCAAAGGATGGACACTGACTCTGGAAGCATCGGGAAACAATGGAAACTGTAGAAAACTCAGTCAGTGATGTTCAGGAAAAGGGAGGAAGCTGGTGGTTGTTGGCCAAGATCCATGCTCCCCACCTCTTCCATGGGAACAAACAAAACCTTTATTACTCTGTCTTCCTGGATCCCTGTGCACTTTTTGGGGGGCAGGCACTGGCCCCTCCAAGACCCAAAGAGGTGGATCTTGGTTGATGTAAGTCAACCACAGGGGTGTCATCCCCCTTTGCCGATGATTGTCTTAAGCCTGGTCCTGGGTGCCCCGCTGGCCAGTGACTCATGAGGTGGTCTCCGCAGGGAAAAGGTGGACAAGCTGGAGGCACATGGAAAGGCTCGCCCCTCTCTTCTACTGGACGTCACCTTGTCTGCATGTGATGCCGGGAACCATGTCCTCCAACTAGCCACCAAAGATGGTGGAGAAGAGAGGGAAGAACTTGGCTCCAGGCGCTGTGTCACCGATTAAGCAAACCTGGGACTATCTACCTCCCACCTTCTTATTAGGAGACCACAGAGGTTCTGATTGTTTAAGTCTCTGGTAGGGGGATTTCCTGCTCCCTGTTGCTAAAGACACCCATCTAGATAAGTTCGAGGAGCTCCCCTAAATGCAGAAGGAAAGAACACATGCAGAAAAGGTGATGAGATATGAATGACAGAAAAGTGACTCAGGCGGGGAGTGATGGCTGGTCCTGAGGGAGAAACCAGAGTAAAACCCAGAAGACTCAATACAGACTGAGAAAAGACACCAGTCTGCAAACTGATGATGACATTCTGTTGTAGGTCAAGGTCTTGGACAGATCCACAGTCAGAGGACAGCGACACATCGGGAAAAGGACAGAGGACATGGACAGAAGCCACAGAAAAATGCTGTTCAGATGGCCCGTGTGCTTGTGAAAAGATTCCCAGCCTCCTTCAAAGTAAGAGAAAGGCAAAAATGGAACCAAGATTGTGATGTCATTTCCATCAAGTTGGTAGGGACCGGAAGTAAGAAAGCATCCTTTTGGCTGGCTGGCTGGCAGGGATGCTCCTATATTACTGGTGGGAATGTAATGGGTCTTCAACCACACATGGGGGCGGGCAGATTGTTATCATTTGTCAACATGATAAAAGCACATATCCCTCCTGGGAATTTATCCCACAGAGACATGCACCAGTGGGAAATGGTGCTTAAATAGATAAATGATAGATAAAGCTGCACAGGGCAGTTTACCTCTAATACCTAATAGCAGGATACTGGCAACAACTTCAAGTCCATTCATAAAGGACCGGTTGCATAAATTACACTCCATTAAAAACTAGACAATTGTCTGTATACTAGTGTGGGTAGGTCTCCCAGATAGATATTTAGAAAGCAAGATGTGAATAGCACACTGCCATTTGTGAAAAAGCGTTTCCTTGGTAGCTCAGATGGTAAAGATACTGGCTGCAATGCAGGAAACTCAGGTTCAATCCCTGGGTCAGGAAGATCCCCTGGAGAAGGGAATGGCAACCCACTCCAGTACTCTTGCCTGGAGAATCCCATGGACAGACCACGGGGTCACAAAAAGTTGGACATGACTGAGCAACTAACACTTTCACTCTATCTGTGGAAAAGGTGGAGAAAAGGAACACACACACACACGTATTCATATTTGTTTGTTGTTGTGGACTCCAAATTCATATGTTGAAGTCTAACCCCCAGTGTGACTGTATTTGGAGAAAGGACCTTTAAGGAGATAATTTAAGTGAAAGCAGATCCTGAGAGTGGGGCTCAATCCAATATGGCTGATGTCCTTATAAGAAGAGGAAGACGCCAGGGGTGCACGTGCATAGAGAGGGGCCATGGGTGGGCACAGGAGAAGAAGGCTGTCTTCAAGCCAAGGAGAAGGACTTCAGGAGAAACCAACCCTGCCCGCAGGGTTTTGGTCTCAGACTTTAGCCTCCAGAATTGTGAGGGAACACATTTTTGTTATTTAAGGCACCCATTCTGTGACGTTTTATTATGACCCTTAGAAGACACTTGTATGAGCATGGAAAAGCTTTAGAAAGATGCCAAAGAAGCTACTAACAGAGGGTACCTTGTGAGGAGGGGGACTGGGGGGTTAAGAAAAGAGGAGTAATTTCTCACTGTATATCCTTCTATGCTCCCTTTCATATTAAAAACAGTTACAAGTAAAAAAAATACCCACTAGGAACCAATTAAATTTTTCTTAATATGATAAAGATGATTTATCATAAGCTTGACAACTAGTATCATATTAAATGGTGAAGCCATAAAGGCATTCCCATTAAAAATCAGGAGCAAGACAGGAATGCCTGGTAGCACAGCATTATTGAAAGTTCTGGATGGGCCAAGTAAGCCAATGCAATAAGACATGAATATTAGAAAGGGGATCCAGTGATGGAAAGGAAGACACATGTATCATTATTTGCAGATGATAGTCTTTATTACTATTATCATTTTTCAATATGGTGGCTGCAATGCATCTTTTATATATTTTTGTGATTTAGAACAATTTTAAAGGGGATCTTCTGTCATTCATTAATAAGCACAGACATAGGGAGGTGAATATAGGCAACATTTAAACTTAGGCAGCTATGAATCATATTTTTATATGTTAACTGCAATAATCCTTATTTGGGGGAATTTTAGACAGTGATTTAAGGAGACCGTATTTATTTAAAAAGAATGTTGGCGTTAAAGGGCAAATTCACAGGAGGCTGGGCCGTGAGATTAGTGGGAGGAGGCCTTTACTTGACAGCTTGCCCATGAATTTCTCCCACCTCTAAGAGGCTTTCAACAAGCTGGAACCTGAGTATTATATGCTAGGTAATTGGCTGTAATTAATTCCACAACCTTGGGCCCCTCACAGGATTGCCTTGCCAAATGAAAGCAAAACACGCTGAAGCAAACTCTTCCCTCCACCTAACTCCACTGAGTGGGACTAGAGCCCTCTGACAGTGGGGCTCCCACTGCCAAAAACCCACTGCAGACTGTGTAATAAAATGCCCTCGCTAGGGAAGCCCTGGCCCAGGAAGGGAGGCTGACGCTGCTCTTCACGATTGCTGTGTTCTTGATCCCACGGGCCCAGCCACAGCCATGTAAGCCCCACTGGGGCCCAGTTGGCCAAACCATTTTCATACTGTCTTTACTTTGCTCCCAGTAGAACAAAGCAGTAGCCTGAGGGCTTTGTTCCAGGTACGGATTCTCATGAGCTGCGAGGAGAGTGTGGCAGTGGAGGTCGGGTAAGGAGTGAGGTTGGGTGGATGTCTCAGTTCTAGTTGCTCAACTCCTGTGTCCCAGCCTTACCTGATCAGCCTCCCAAGATGCTGATCTCAAAAGATGGCAGTCAAGTTCCCCTATAGAGACTTCCCTCGTGGTCCAGTGGTTAAGAATCTGCCTTGCAATGCAGTGGACACGGTCAGAGAACAAAGATCCCATATGCCTCGGAGCAACTAAGTCTGTGTGCTGCAAGTACTGAGCCCTCACACTTTGGAGTCTGTGCAACACAACTAGAGGGTCTGGGCAGCTCAATGAAAGATCTTACATGCCACAACTAGACCCAGTGCAGCTAAATGCATAAATATAAAAAAGTTGCCCCATAATCTGTTCTACTCACTGTAGTCAGAATAATCTTTCAGAAACATAAATGGCATCATCCTCTGTTTAAAATCTCCCACTGGCTTTCCTTTGCTTTTAGTATCATGTCCATGGTCTTCTCTATGGTCTCCAAAGCTCTCCCTGATCTGCCCTTGTCTGTCTCTTCAAGTTTATCTTGCATCACTCACTTTAGCCCACTGACCTTGGTATTCCATAAGTGCAGAATGCTTGTCCCTTCATGTTCTGTTCCCTTCATCCAGAAGTTCTCCTAGGGTTCTACAGAGCTTTCTGTTTCTCATCAGAAAATCTCATCTCTGACCTTCTCCACTAACTTCTCCATCTGAGTTCTCCACTAACGACAGACCTCTCCGCACTTCTGTATAATTTATTGGTTTGCGTGTTTATTTCCTGTCTCCCAACCCCATCCCAAGAAGGCCTCTCCCATGAGAGCAGGGTCTTTGTCTTGATCACTGCTATGCTTCACACAGAGTAGGAAATAAAAAGACATGCTTAATTATTTTAACTGATTAAGAAAGAAATAGATGGACAAGGACTTCGTTTATGTATCAGTATAAGATCCAAACCCATGGGTTTACTAGGCAGGTAATTGAACTTCAGGTTTCTCATGCAAATATGCCCTTACCCCAAGGAGTAATTGACTTCAGGCTTCTCCTGCAAACATCCCCTTACCCCAAGGAGATCTAATTTTTAATTTGCAATTTTGGTTTTTTCTTTGAAAGAAGTCCTCGCTAACATCCTTCGGTCACCCCCAAGGCAATACTCGTGACATTTTCTCAGTCATTGGCAGACAGAGCTGTGGGGTGTGCTTGTTCTAGCTGAGGGCAAACAGGGCCATTCTGTCTTCTTGTCTCACCTCATGCTGTAAATAAGTATCCTTTTTGCAGTCTCTCTCTCTTTTTTGTTGCATTCTTGTGCTTTTTATAGGCAACTGCTATTTAAAATGGCCCCGTGTGTAGTCCTAACGCATTATTTAGTGTTCCTGAGTGCAAGAGGCTGTGATGCACCTTAAGCAGAAAATACCTGTCTTATGTAAACTTCATTCAGACGTGAGTGACAGCGCTGTCGGCTGTGCGTCCAGTGGTAATGAATCCGTAATATATAGTAATCAAATCATCTTTAAACAGAAACAAAAATCGATGCTTCCTCATTGTGGTGTTGCAAAAAGACTCTCAGGAGTCCCTTACAGCAAGGAGATCAAACCAGTCCATCCTAAAGGAAATCAACCCTGAATATTCTTTGGATATGATGCTGAAGCTGAAGCTCCAATACTTTGACCATCTGATGCAAAGAATTGACTCTTTGGAAAAGACCCTGATGCTGGGAAAGACTGAAGGCAAAAGGAGAAGGAGGCGGCAGAGGATGAGATGGTTAGATAGCATCACCAACTCAATGGACATGAATCTGAGCAAACTCTGGGAGACAGTGGAGGACAGAGGAGGCCGGCCTGTGGCAGTCCGTGGGGTTGCAGAGTTGGACGGCTTAGCGACTGAACAACAGCAACATATAAAACCAGTTTATGCTTCGACTGGTTGATGAAAATGTTGTGACCAGAGGCTTGCAGGAACCCAACCCCAGATCCTCCCATAGGCGCAGTAGTTTGGTACTTGCTAATTCTGTGTTTGCGATGACTTGATAGAACAGAACTTCCAGGAATAATGACAATCAACTGTTTTTCTTTCATGCCCCAATTGAATTACAGGTTCTCTGTGAGCCCGAGCTGCAGTTTCTTCGGCTTCAGGATGCCCAAGTGCAGGGTCAAGTTCAAGGGTCTAGTGCTCAGTAAGCACCGTTACTGACTGTGGGGTAGCGCCTTGGGCCGCACGGGTGCCCACAATCTCTGGGCAAACCTGTCAGAGTTGAGACTCCAAGGCTATGTGTGGTTTGGTTTCTGGAATGGACTGGAACATTCCATGTCTGCGAGTGGCCCTTCTTCCTGCAGCAATCTGGCGTCATTCTCCCCCCTGAGAGGGAAGTGATTACACAGCATACCTGTGGCTGATGCTGGGCTGTTAAGAGCCCCGTAAAACTAAGGTAAAACTAAGGCATAACTTGCCTGTTAGGCCACGCGCCTGAATGACTCTTTGCAAACATTTGCTGCAGGCTGATTAAGAGAAATATCCTTACTGTTTTGAATCAAATTCCTGTTAAAAGCAGAGGTTCAAGTTTCTTTCCCTTGGTTTCTCCCTGCCCCTGGCCCCTGGTCGCTTGTTAAACACTCCTCCCCACTCCCCTCCCCCACACAGCCTGCCTGGGGGCCACATCCTTTTTTACAGGACTTCAGGACTTCAGTGGCTCCTAAGGGCTTACATTCTCTCTCTTGCTTGCTGTAGGCTGCTGAGGGAGGGGGTCTGGGAGGGAACAGAAGCCCAGAGGACTCACTGGGGCCACGAAACCAGTGAACACAGGCTTGGCTTCTCTGTTGTCCACCCAGCTGGGGATGCCAGGTCAGCTTGTTTACAAGCGGAGGTTGACTGACTACAACCTTCTTTCTAGTGGGAGGGAGCCAGGGGGCTTAACAAAAGCTAGGGGGAGACTTGGAGGCCGTGGAGTTGGAGGAGGAGGAGGGAGGTGGGGAAGGCTCATTCTGGGAGCTGGAGTTTCCCCTGGATCTTGGGGGGAAGGACCTGTGCTTTCCACTTGTGTGTAGGTATGTGCGTGTACACACGTGAGTGTGTATGCCCCTATGTGCATAGATGTGCACATGAGTGTGTGCATTCAGTGTGTGATTGTGTGTGTGCCCTGCTTAAGTGAATGTGGGCATGCCTGTATCTGGGTGTGTGCACGAGTGCATCCACACTCTATGCATGTGTGCGTGCCTGTGCACTCCAGGGTGTGCGTGTGTGTGTATGTGCATCGACATGCATGTCGATGTTATGTGTGTGCTTATGAGTGCAGAGGTGTGCAATGGGCACATGTGTATCTTCAGTGTGCGTGCCTGTATGGTGTGCACTCCTGTGTGTGGGTATGCATGTCCATACATGTGTGTGTGTGTGTGTGTGTCTGCGTTTTGAGCATGTTGCTGGGGGTGAGCTGGCTTGGGCAGCAGCTCTTTGGCGCTGTGGGAGAGAAAGGGTGTGGTGGATCCAGGAGTTCAGCCACAGAAAAGAAAGTTGATAACCAAAGAATTTTGTTTGGATTCTTACAGGCAGGGAGGAAAAGCGCCCCTTACTGTAGACTCTACCTTCCTAATATAAAACAGAGACCAAGGGGTCCAGTTTTGTAAAAAGTGGGCTGGCCAAGGCCTATGCAAGAGACCATTTTCCCAGTAACTAAAGTCATAAAGAAACACAGAATGAGTTCCAGGCCTTTTTCTCCCAAGACTCCCCTTTCCCTCCAGAGGCTCCGAGCCCTGTGCTGTGGTGCGGCCGGTCATTCGTTTGCAAAGTCAACTCTGATGGACAGCTGCTGGCCACTCAGACTAATGTCAGACCCAGTGAGCCTCCGTGAGTGATAAGCCTTATTTGCTATGTCTGTTTGTCTAGACTCCACTTAAGAATCCTTTGGGAAGATAATTTGTGAGAGACTGGGGAAATTTGAATATGGACTGAGTGTTAGATGCTCTTAGGGAATTTAAAAAAATATTTATATATTTATTTATTTGGCTGCATTGAGTCTTAGTTGCGGCCTGAGAACTCTTAGTTGTGACATGTGGGATCTAGTTCCCTGACTAGGGATGGAACCTGGGCTGAGTTCATTGGGAATGCTGAGTCTTAGCCCCTGGGCCTCTAGGGAAATCACCGTATTGGGGAATTATATTAATTTAGTTATATATGATAAAGGAACTTCAGATATGTGGGAGAATCCTCTTATTCTTCTTGGAGATACATGGCACAGTATTTACTTGAAGTGCCATGTAATTTATCTATAATTTACTTTTTTTTAAATTTTATTTTATTTTTAAACTTTACAATATTGTATTAGTTTTGCCAAATATCGAAATGAATCCGCCACAGGTATACCTGTGTTCCCCATCCTGAACCCTCCTCCCTCCTCCCTCCCCAAACCCTCCCTCTGGGTCGTCCCAGTGCATCAGCCCCAAGCATCCAGTATCGTGCATCGAACCTGGAGGAAATCAGACACCGAAGAGACCAGCAAACAGAAGAAGCTATAATTTACTTTTAAGTGGTTTAGCGAGATAGAGAGAGGGCAAAATGTTAACAATTGTTAACTTTGGGTAATAGATGTATTTCTGTTTCTCTTTGTGCTTGAGAATGTCAACAGTAAAAGAAAAAAATTAATGCTTTTGGAGAACACTACTTAAAAAATAAATCTAACATGTTGCATGAAAAAAAAATTCTTTGATGTTTTCTAAAGCAGAGCCTTAGGATCAGAGAAGCTTCTTGTCTTTCCTGGTGCCAACCTGGAGTTGAGGCAGGTGGCAGGAATCAGCTTTGAGAACTGGATTGGTCCTGTGGGGACAGTGTGGGCAGCAGGCACTGCCTGGCTTCCTGATCTCTTCTACCCAAACACATCCCAAATGTTGAGTTAGGAGAGCAGTTGACCTTGACATTCAACACAAGCTATGGCCTCTTCCATATGTCTGGGAACCATTTCTCCGTAGAGTACAATATCACTCTGCTTCAGAAGTTTCATCTTCCCCAGGAAGCCGGATCCCAGATGGAATTCACTAGGAGTAGAGACTGCTTTTATCAGTCTTGACCTGTCCAAGTCCAAGCGTGGCAATGAACTGGCTGTGGGCCAGGGAGACAAGCATTACCACATTCAAGCTCACCCCAACCCTGTGAGATCGACACCATTCTAACTCCCACTTTACAGATTGGAAAACTAAGACCTGAGAGATCATTTACTATGTGAAATCACCTGGACAGGTGGAGCTGGCATTCACCCATGGGATCTGGTCTGTGGAATCCAGAACCAGCCTTACTGCCAAACATGTATGGTGGCTGTAGTGGCAGAGTCCATGCAGGGCCTGTGGCTTAATTCATGGAATACATGGGTCATTTTTCATTGGACTTTCTTATAACACAATTTCTTGAGAGCTGGAACAGCATCATCTCCACGAAACAGTCCACACCCTTAGGCTCCCGTCTGCCCTATTTGGTGCCCCTCCTTTTCCCCTGGACACAGGAAAATAAAGTCTCCAACAAGTTCAAGAAACTCCCCTTTATAAAACACACAACTTCCTCTATAAAGGCAAATGGTCTCTTTGCTCTTTTGTGACTTTTCCTCCATTTTAAGGCTTCCATGGTTATTTCTTTGATTTTGCTTAGATAAAAATGTTCCAAAGGTGTGCACATGTAGTGGAGTGGCAGGCATGGAGCCTTGTTTGGGGCCCCAAGCCCCCAGAATGCCACAGGATCTCCCCTACAATTTTGTTGGCTCCCATGTGCCCCAGAACATAACACATGTGCCATCAACACATTTTGATACATCTCCCAGGACTTAGTACTTTGCATACAAGCGGGCTTTCAAAAAACATTTGTTGAAGCAACACATACTGGTTAAAATGCCCGACAGTAGAAAGAATCATCAAGACGATGTCTCAGATGCCACCCTGGAGACAGTGTGAAAATCTGAGACCATCTGTCGGGTTTCTGGAAGGCCCAGAAAAAAAAAAGCCATCAATTTTCCTGAAATAGTACAAACAGGATTTCCTGGAGGGAGCCAAACCGAGGAGCAGGCTGCATTCTGGAAATGGAAAATGCAACCTTTGCTTGCCATTTGGGGCCGACTGGGTGGATTTCTGCTGGCAGCTGTGGAGGCTTCCTATGTCCGGTGGGGCCCCCGGTCACTCAGCAATGACCTCTGAGCAGGTGGGCACAGGAGAACTGAGAGACAATTCATCCACATGTAAAGGCCTGGATGTGAATATCAGTAAAATTGCCCTTTACCACAGGGGAGCCAGGGTTTGCCTGCCTCTGCCTTGGTGCCCCCTCCCTCTCTGCAGAAATGAGGTTACACAGTTGGGGTTCAAATCCAGGCTTCTCCAGTTACCAGATGTGTGACCTTGTGCAGGGTATGCTTTTTTAAAAAATTTATTTATTTGGCTGAGCTGGGACTTAATTGTGGCACGTGGAATCTAGTTCCCTGACCAGGGGTCAAACCTACGCCCCCTGCTCTGTGAGTGTGGAGTCTTAGCCATGGGACCACCAGGGAAGTCTCTGACATACCCTTCCTGTGCCTCAGTATTATCATCTATACAATGACCATTAGATTAGCGTCTGCCTCATGACGCTGTTTGGGGATGAACGGAGCTCATAAAAGGAAGGCATTTGAAACTGCCTGGCGCACTCCCTTGTTTGCCAAACATTAGCTGTTTGTGTTTCCACAGTCATGCTGCCCCTTCACTCCTGCCTGGAACCTCTCCGCCCCCGTGATTCCTCGTCTAGCCCCAGTGTCCCCCTCTTGCCCACCTATCCACCCTGAAGCCCAGGGGTCTGCTGACCACCCGGATCTAAGAGCCCAGTGTCTGAGTTTCCCAGGAGCTGCTGTAACAAATTACCACAGATCTGGAGGCTCCAAACAACAGAAGTGTCTTCCCTCACAGTTCTGAAGGCCAGCAGTCCAAAATCAAGGTGTTCACAGGGCTGTGTCCCCTCTGAAGGCCCCAGGGAAGCATCCTCCATGGCCTCTTTCAGCTTCTACGGACCCAGGTGTTCCTTGGCCTGGGGCTGCGTCACCCTGTCTCTGCCTTTGTCTGCACAGGACCTTCCCCTCCCCTCTCTTTGTCTTCCTTGGTGCCTCCTTTCTCTCCTTATAAAGATGGTTGTCATTTCATTTACTTTTGTATTTTGCCATGCCAAGGCACATATGGGATCTTAGTTCCTTGACCAGGAATTGAACCCGAGCCCCCTGCAGTGAAAATGTGGAGTCTTGACCACTGGACCGCCAGGGAAGTCCCTTGTCATTGGATTTAGGGCCCATTTGGATAATCCAGGATCCTCACATTTCTAGATCCTTAACTTAATCACATCTGCAAAGACTCTTTTTCCAAATAAGGTCATGTTCACAGCATCTCCTTGGGCACACCTTCTGCGGAGGCTATTGTTCATCCCACTGCAGCCGTCAACTTCCAGCTCAGGAATGTCATTGGAATCTGTCACTTTCTCTGCATCCCAGCGGTCTCCAGTTCAGACCTGATCATTTCTGTCTGAGCCTCTCAGAACTCCCCACTTTTTCATCCTGCCTTTGGTCTCTTTCTTTCCAAGCCATCGTCCCACTTTTGGAAGTTGTGTTTCCAATATGGCAGCCACCAGTCACATGTGACAACTGAGCACTTGAAATGTATCTAGCTGGACTTGAGTTGTGCTGTAAGTGTAAAGTATACATCCATTTCTTAAAATCAGTATAAAAAATAATGTAAAATACCCAGTAAAATTTTTAAATGGATCATGTATTGAAAATGATATTTTAGATATATTGGGGTAAATAAGATATATTGATATAATAAAAATGAGTTGCACCAGTTTTGTTTTACCTTTACCATTTTCTTCTAATTTTTGCAATTTTTATTTATTTATTTGGCAGTACCGTGTCTTAGTTGTGGCATGTGGGATCTTTAGTTGTGGCAAGCAAACTCTTAGTTACAGCTTGTGGGATCCAGTTCCCATACCAGAGCCCAGACAGGGAAGTCCCTCATTTTACCTTTTTTAACACGATGATTAGAACATTTACAAAGACAAATATGGCTCACCCTACATATCTATTGGACTGTGCTGGTCTGAAGTGTATCAGTCTCTGATTGTCTATCCATCTGTGTCCGTTGTCTATACCTGTGTAATAGGCCACTCCCCAAACTTAGTGGCTTAAAAATAACACATTTCTCGTGCTTTGGGAGGTTGGCTCAGAGGTCCCTGTTGGTGTCACTTGGATTCACTGTAGTGCATTCTATTGGATGATCTACTGGGCTGGAGACTCAAGATGGCCTTGGGTCATCGCAAGTAGCTGGCACTTGGCCTTGGGTCTCCATCCCGTGGCCTCCCGTCTTGCAGTTGGCTAGCCTGACTTTCTTGAATGGCACTCTTAGGGTAGCATTCCAAGAAGACGGAAGCTGCAAAGACTCTTTGGACTTTGTTTCCAATATGGCATCACCTCTGCCAGATCCTATTGGTTAAAGCAAGTCCCATGTCCAGCTCAGATTCAAGAGCGGGGAGAGGCAGACTCTACCTATGGGAAAGAGGAGGGACAAAATCGCATTGCAAATATCGAAAAGGTGCGTGTGTACTGGGAGGGGAAGAGCTACACCTACTGAAGCCTGCACACCCTAGAACCTGTGCTTCGAAACACAAGGAGTCACCGCAATGAGAAGCCCGCGCACTGCAATGAAGAGAAGCTCACAACTGGAGAAAGCCTGTGCTCAGCAAAGAAGACCCAGTGCAGCCAAAAGCAAATAAGTAAAATTAAATTAAAAAGTAAAAAGAGTAGAGTGTCTCTCTCCATCTCTCCTGCACCCCCTCCACCACCCCGCGGGGTCCAGAGAGTCCGGCATCCTGTCCCCATGATTGAGGCATATTCATGGAATTGTCTTTCTGAATTGCTTTACCCACATAAGGGCTTCCCAGGTGGCGCTGGTGGTAAAGAAACTGCCTGCTAATACAGGAGGCATAAGAGACGCGGGTTCAGCCCCTGGGTGGGGAAGATCCCCTGGAGAAGGGCCTGGCAACCCTCTCCAGTATTCTTGCCAGGAGAATCCCATGGACAGAGGAGCCTGGCGGGCTACAGTCCATGGGGTCACAAAGAGTCAAACACGACTAAAGCGGCTTGGTACACAAGCAGACACATAAATGCGTAGCACACCCTGCTCCCTTCCCTGGCTGCAGGGTTAGCCCAGTCTCTTTCAGGGAGACGCAGAGATGTTTGATAAATGCCCACATTTGCAAATTTTCAGACAACAGTCCCTTCAGATTCGCTTTAGAATAAACACAGCGGCGGACTGGGTTTTCTCCGGCTGAGCGAAACTGGAGAGACATTTCTGTTTGAAGCTTTTGAGTTGGCTGAGGGCTGAAAAGAAACACAAAGCGTCCAAAGTTCTGTCCCCAGGTTTGAGGCACATTCGTGGTTTCCCCCCACCCCACTTCGGATCACTTTATCAACATGCCGCAGGCACTGTTCCTGCTTTATTTTCTCAGGTGTCATGTAAACCCATCAGACTTCTAATAAGAAGGAAGCTGGCAGCCTTGCCTTAAAAAAGCACCCCCAACCCACCTTCACATACAGGGCTTTTCATAAGAGTATGAGGGTTATTGATGCAGCGTCCAGACAGACCAGCCGGCGAAGGCTTCCAACCTCAAAACATTCACAAAAATCACTTCTTTTTCTTGGATCAAAGGAGGGGGCTGAGTCGAGCTTTCAAGAAGATTTTAAGAAGGAGCTGGCAGGATGTGGTGGTTTATTCTTTCAGACAGGAGGACACACAGGAGAAGTAGTGTGATGGTGTGAAATGACCAAGAGAAGGGGCGAGGGGCGAAATCTGGGTTTCAGATAGAGGGCAGGGGAGGAGCCTGGCAGCTGAGGGTGGGCGCAAGGCGTCGAGGTGGCACCAGGGAGACGAAACAGGATCCGGAATCAGGCAGATTCATTCGTTCATTTATCCAGACCGGGGATCAGTGTTCCGATCACCTCTTTTTCATCCCATTGGTGAAGGTGGGATTCCCAGCCACAAATGGTATGAGGTGGCCGAACACGACATCCGCCAACTCCGGACAGAGGAAGTTGGCAGGAGTTTCTGAACCACCCACACTCACAGCCTTGGGGAGGACACCACCTAACACCCAGGGGTAATGGGAACCAGCCAGGGCTGCGGGTGGCAGGCTTCGTGGTAACGAGAGGATGAGATGCGCCACGGCTTCCAAGGCAGGATGTGATGGCTCCTCTGAATCGTGTCAGAGATTGAGGGGGGTGAGATCCATTAGAGGACCAGATGGCTGGGTGAGGAGCATGTCTGATAAGAGGAGGGACAGGCAGGCCTTCGAGGCTCTCAGGCTCAAAGCTATGAAGGCAGCACTTGAAAATGTAGGTCTTACGAACACTGTCAGCAAACTTTCTTTGGTAAAGGGGCAGCTAATAAATATTTTCAACTTTGAGAGCTAAGGGGCACCATCTACGATGCAGGTTCTTATGCAATAAGAGATAGAACACATTTCCACAATATTTTTATTGATAAAATTAAGAAAATAATCACCACAATTGAGTGCACTGTTTTATTTTTTCATACTATTTGGCTGTGTCGGGTCTTAGTTGCGGCATGAGAATCTTCATTGCATCACGTGAGTTCTTCCGTTGGGGCACACGGAATCTCTAGTTGCGGGTTGAGGGCTCAGTAATTGTGACTCGAGGGCTTAGTTGCTCTGTGGCATATGGGAACCTAGTTCCCCGACCAGGGATCGAATCCATGTCCTCTGCATTGCAAGGTGGGTTCTTAACCACTAGCCCACTGAGGAAGACCCCTTGAGTACAGTGTTTTATGATGTAAATCTAAAAATGAGAATGGAGTTCTTTTTTGGGGAAGGACAACATTTTTGCCCAACTGGAGTATAAAGTTAGTATTCCTTGTCACCAAATGGCTGGTACACATTCGTCTGTAAAATCCATTCTTAGCTCATAGGCCGCACAAAAACAGGCTGGATTTGTCCTGTGGGCTGTGCCTTGCTGATCTCTCACTTAGACAAATCTTTACCCTATTTTGGATGCTGCATTAGGCTATGGATGGATGAGGCAGTATCTCTGACTTCAGGAGGCTCGCAGTCTGATTAATGGGATGGACTCACGAAGAGCAGAGACAATATGATCAGTTCTGTGATACAGATACATTGGCAACTCTGCTTAGGGGATCCTAACGCTTCCTGGGAAGAAAGCTTCCCAGGAGAGGTGACTTTTGATGAGGTGAAGGCATGCATCCCAAGGCAAAGTCGGGGAAGGGAATCTAGGTAAGAGGCTGCCTTGTGCGAATATGAGAACCAGTGGGAGAGCCTGACCCACTTGGGGACCTCTGGGTCTTCAGAGGAATCTCAGCCCTCAGGAAGTGGGATAAGGGGGTGGGAACAATAGGAAGGACCTTTTATGGGGGACCTTAGGGCTGTACTGGTGTTTGTACCCCCTCAGAGGTTCACATTTGGGCCTTAGGGAGTGCACACTCACAGCTGTGAAAAAGCCAAATGGAAAGGATCAGAGATAGAGGTATGTTGCTGCAATAACCCCGGGAGAAATGAGGAAGACGTCCTAAGTCGGGGTGATGTGAGTGGAAAAAGGAATGAGATCAAAGAAGGTTTATAAAATGCAACCAACAGGAGTACTGTTACTAAGGTTCTGAGGGCCTTGGAAGCGGCAGGTGCAAGGTCCACAAAAGAAGAAACTGAAGGGACTTCCCTGGTAGTCCAGCGGTTAAGACTTCACCTTCCAATGCAGAGGGTGTGGGTTCGATCCCTAGTTGGGGAGCTAAGATCTCACACATCTTGTGGCCCAAAAATCAAAACATAAAACAGAAGCAATATTGTAACAAAGTCAGTAAAGACTTTTAAATGGTCCACAACAGAAAAAAAAAAATCTTAAAAAACCGAAGCAATGAAGGGACAGGGAGACAGGGGTGATGGCCATCAAGCAGACACTCCAGAGGTGGGACAGATCTGGATCCCACCACAGTCAGGTACGTGGACTCAGGAAGGAGATGCTGCAGCAGGTTGGAAGAGAGGACCCTCAATGTGAAAGAAGTCAAGGAAATTTGACCCGAGGATATTAGACGTTTGCTTATATGCAACAGAAAGCTGACGTAGCCCAGCACAGTGGAAGGAGTTGAGTGGGAGGCAGATTCTGGACTAGGTGCTGAACTCACTTAAGGTTTCCTATTATCTACTTCTGTGTAACGAGCATCCCCAAGCTTGGTGGCTAAAAACAACCATTGGCTATTATCTCCACAGTTCTGTAGGTCCCCTGGGCTCACTTGGGACACTCTTCCCCAGATGTTCATCTGGCTCCGTCCCTGGACTCTGGGCTCAGATGTCGCCCAGCAGGGCTTGCTCTGACCAGCCCCTCCCTGCCCTGCCTTATTCTGCCCCCGCCCTTAGACTTGGTATTGCAGTCTCATTTCTCTTGCCCCATGTTTTCTTGTTCCATTTCATCACCTTCTAACATTTAGTATAATTTATTCATGAAGTAGTTGTTCTTTCCTAATTCTCCTCATTCCCAGAACAGCTCCATGAGGACAGGAATCTTTGTCATTTCATTCATTGCTATATTCCAATACCTGGTGCCTGGGCAGTGCCCAGTAGACATGGGTTGAATGAATGAATAAATCCTCTAGGTTGCAGCCCACCTGTCACCCAATCAGAGAGGCTGTCTGTGGCCATCCCACCAAAACTCTTTTGCATTCAAATCTTTCTCATGAGGTAATCAGTTCAGTTCTCACTCAGTTGTGTCTGACTCTTTGCAACCCCATGGACTGCAGCATGCCAGGTTTCCCTGTCTATCACCAACTCCCGGAGCTTGCTCAAACCCATTGAGTTGGTGAAGCCTCATTTCATTGTCTCTTAAGTGGTACTTACTATGCTCCAATAATAATCCTGTGTATTTTTTAGATTACTTTATTCATTTAGATTTTTATAATTTTATTTACATTTATTTATTTTTGGCTGGACTGGATCTTTGTGCTGCTCAGGCTTTTCTCTAGTAGTGGCAAGAGGGGTCTACTCTCTAGTCGCGGTGTGAGAGCTTCTCGTTGCGGTGGCTTCTCTTATTGTGGAGCACAGGCTCTAGGCACACAGGCTCAACAGCTGTGGCTCCCCGGCTCTAGAGCACAGGCTCAATAGTTGTGGTGCATGGGCTTAGTTGCTCCATGCCATGTGGGATCTTCCCAGATAAGGGATCAAACCCATGCATTGGCAGACAGATTTCTTCCCACTGAGCCACCAGGTAAATGTGGCAGTTTATTGATTTACTGGTTTGCTGTCCATCCCCCTTGCTGGAAAGTGAGCACCGTGATGCCAGGAAGCTTCTGGGTCGGTTCAACACCAGACGTCTACTACAGCACCTGGCACAGAGCAGATACACAATAACTATTTTCTGGAAGTTACTATTGAATGCCCTGAACTATCCCCTGCCTCCCAATAAACCTTGAAACTATGCTCTCAGCCACACCTAACACAGGGCCTTGTGTACACAGGCCCTTGGTCAATATTTGCTGAATGAATGGTATTTCCGTTTACCTGCCTGGAGACAGAGCTGGGGTGGAAGGGTGTCAGTCAGACTCTGTTTCAGCCCAGTGGGTCTTTTGGATCAAGAAAGGACGAAGGCAGGGACCTGAGGTGCCCAAAGCCCCTCCTGCCCGGCCCGTCCACAATGTTGCTTTTCACATCTTTCGGATGCAGCCGTGTGCCAGCCCTTAGGAGCGGCGGGGCTGGGCCTTCCCACATGGTGAGACCCACAGTGGAGCCTTGTTCTCCTCCGTCCTCTGCCTGAACCCTGCTGGCTGAGCCAAGCCTTCCCTGGGGCCAGCTCAGCTCTGTTGCAGGCATTTAGTTGCCTGAGCCTGCTTTCTGTCTCATGGTAGTTTCATGGGAAGTGATGTGAGGCCGGGAGCACTTGGTTCATCACAGTTCCCCAGGAGAATAAGTCATGTGTCCCTGAAGATGCTGCTGCAGTCTGCTCCCCTCACTCCATGCACCAGTTATTCCCAATTCCCTGTAGAACCTGCTCATGTGCTCCAAACACATCCCTTTTCATCCTGGAAAAGTGTGACTCAGTGCTTAACATTCAGCTAAGAAGCCACCTCCTCCAGGAAGTTGTCCCTGAATGCTTCCCCCACATCCAGTGCCTCTTTTGTGACTTCTCAGGGCTTGCGCCTGTCTATTTGTTTATGTTTCACTGGATTATGAGTTCCCCTAGACAGGGCCTGGCATCTCCAGCCCCTAGTACAGTGATCCCCACACAGCAGGAAGCCAGTGTTTGCTTGTGAATGCAAGAATGAGTGTATGATGCTCTTGTGGCTGCCATTTTGGCACATTCTTTGGGGGCCTTGGTTTGCTAGTTTGTTCTATGAGAGCTGGTCTTATGGTTTTTCTGGAATCCTTTAGCCCAGTGGTTTTTAGCTGGGGGTGATATTTTTACTTCCGAGGGGATATTTGTCAATGTGTGGAAGTGTGTTTCGTTGTCACAAGTTGGGAGATAAAAAGTTAAAAAAAAAAAAAAAAGTGAAGTCGCTCAGTTGTGTCCGACCCTTTGCGACCCCACGGACTGTAGCCCACTGTAGGCTCCTCTGTCCATGGGATTCTCCAGGCAAGAATACTGGAGTGGGTTGCCATTTCCTTCTCCAGGAGATCTTCCCAACGCAGGAATTGAACCTGGGTCTCCTGCATTGTGGGCAGATGCTTTACCGTCTGAACCACCAGGGAAGCCCCAAGTTGGGAGGGAGGCATGTTACTGGCATCTAGTGCGTAGAGGCTGGGATACTGCTGAACATCCAGCAATGCACAGAATGGCCCCCACACAAAGAGTCACCTGGCTTAAAGTGTCAGTGCTTCAGGTGCTGAGGTTCAGAACCCAGCCATTTGTCTTTTCACTTCAGAGGTTCCCAGCTGAGACTGGCGCCACAAAATAGATGGTATCACCAAGGTCCTGGGAGTGTGAAGGAAGGTGGCAGCAAAGGATGACTAGTGTTTGTGCACATGGCTGACTTATTCTTTTGGGTATAATGTCCCCAAGTAAACAAGCTGTATAGTACAGGACGACCCCACCCCAGCTTATTTCCCAGAGGGTTTGTATCAGTCACACAGGCTGTGTAACAAAACATTCCCAAACATCATGGTTGGAAACAATAGTCATTTGTTATGACTCATGAGTCTGTTGGTCAGCTGGGCAGTTCTGCTGATTTGGGTTGGGCTTAGCTGGCCTCTGCCTATCTGGGGGCAGCTGATACCTCAGCTGGGGGATGACTGGTTGAACTTGGCTCAGCTGGGATGACTTGGCTCAGTTCCATGGATCCTTCCTCCTCCAGCAGACTAATAACCATCACTTCCACCACATCCTGTTGGCCAACACAAGTCACATGGCTGAGCTCAAATCAAAGGAAAAGGAAATAGATTCATTTCTTGAGGGGAGAGGCCACAAAGTGCTTTTGCCAAGGTGTGTGGATAGGAAGTGTGGCTAGGAAGAGCTGTTAATCAACTACAGCCTGTTTTGTTTATGCCCATCCCAACTCCTAACTTCCTTAACTCTACTAACAGCCTAGGGATGCACTGAGTCACCTTTGAAAGTGGCACTTATATTTCTTCAAGTCTTTGATATATTTATTCTATTAAATGATGACCAGTATGATCCAGGCCATCTTCTTGACATCTAACCCCCTCCCTACCCAGATGAAGAATCCCACTGAAACACACATACACACACATATTACACATCTCCACCTGGCTGGCTGGATATAACTCAACATATATCCAAAAAAAAGTCATCAGCTTTCCTAAATGTCAATTTCAGTTCATGGCATCACCAGCCAGAAATATCAGAATTATCCAGAATGCCTCACTCTTCTCTAACCCCCATTGCCAATCCAGCTTGTGTCCCAAGTCTGCTAATTTTACCTCCTGTTTTTCAAACCTCTTTTCTAGCACTGCCCACATTTGAAAGCTCTTCAGTCTCTCTGCTGGACATTGCAACAGCCTCGTTTTTTAAAAATTATTTATTTATTTTTGGTTATGCTGGGTCTTCGTTGCTGCGCTTGGACTTTCTCTAGTTGTAGCGAGCAGGGGCTACTCTCTAGTTGCGGTGTGCAGGCTTATCACTGCAGTGACTTGTTGCAGAGCACAGGCTGTAGGGTGTGCAGGCTCAGGAGTTGTGGTGCACAGGCTTAGTTGCTTCAAGGCATGTGGGATCTTCCCAGACCAGGCTTCAAACCTGTGTCCCCTGCATTGACAGGAAGATGCTTAACCACTGGACCACCAGGGAAGCCCCTGCAGCAGCCTCTTAATTGTGGCTCCACCTCCAGTCTTGTACCCTTCCTCCCACACCCCACATTAAATCAGTAAATCCATCCTTTACACCAGAGAGACATGCATGTAAGACACACCCTGACAACAGCACTTGATGAGACGTAAGACTTTTATGACCTTAAATGGACTTATAACCAAGAATGTCTGGATCATGTCCTGGGAGTCACTTCTCCTATTGAGGGGTCGTGCCCCAGGGCTGCTCTACATATAGGATATGCTATCAGAGAAGGAACTAACATCAGCTTTGTTGTTAGTGGAGTCAGTGCTTGTGATCAGATCAGCAGCTCCTTCTCCCTTGGAAAGGGGGATGGGGGTGGGCCTGGTGTTGGGAGAGAGGCTGCAGTTGTCTCCTTCCCTATTTTTGTCCTCACTGTGCCACTTACAGAACAATGGCTAAACTCTGTAGCCCTCTGTGCCAGTTACTTTTGCTGCATAACACACCACCCCAGGGAATTCCCTTGTAGTGCAGTGGTTTGAACTCGATGCCTTCACTCCTGGGTTCAATCCCTGCCCAGGGACCTAAGGTCTCGAAAGCTGCTCATTACCACCACCAAAAACAAACAAACACAACAACAACAATAACAAAACAAAAACGGCTCAAACCACTCCAAAGGTTCAAGGAATTAAAGAGGAGATAGCTTACCTCTTCTCCATGGTGTCTGGGGCCCAAGCTGGGAGGACCTGAAGGTTGGCGGGGACTTGATGACTCAGGTCTGAAATAACCTGAAGTCTTGCTCCCTCACACCTCTGTGAGCCGCTGCTGCTGCTTGGCTGGAACCTCGGTGGGGACTGTGAGCTGGGACACTTTTATGTGGCCTTTCCTTGTGGCTGCTTGGGCTTCCTTACAGCATGACAGCTGGTTCCCAAGAGCAAGCATCCAAAGAAAGCCAAGTAGAAGGTGCATCCTTTCATGACAGAACCTTGAAAGTGTTAGGTAGTTAGAATAGGGGAAAGGAGTCCAAAATGGCGGTGGCTAAGCCTTACAAACAGCTGTGAAAAGAAGAGAAGTGAAAAGCAAAGGAGCAAAGGAAAGATAGAAGCATCTGAATGCAGAGTTCCAAAGAATAGCAAGGAGAGATAAGAAAGACTTCCTCAGCAATCAATGCAAAGAAATAGAGGAAAACAACAGAATGGCAAAGACTAGAGATCTCTTCAAGAAAACTAGAGATACCAAGGGAACATTTCATGCAAAGATGGGCACAATAAAGGACAGAAATGGTATGGACCTAACAGAAGCAGAAGATATTAAGAAGAGGTGGCAAAAATACACAGAAGAACTGTACAAAAAAGATCTTCACGACCCAGATAATCACGATGGTGTGATCACTCACCTAGAGCCAGACATCCTGGAATGTGAAGTCAAGGGGGCCTTAGAAAGCATCACTACGAACAAAGCTAGTGGAGGTGATGGAATTCCAGTGGAGCTATTTCAAATCCTGAAAGATGATGCCGTGAAAGTGCTGCCAGCAAATTTGCCAGCAAATATGCCAGCAAATTTGGAAAACTCAGCAGTGGCCACAGGACTGGAAAAGGTCAGTTTTCATTCCAATCCCAAAGAAAGGCAATGCCAAAGAATGCTCAAATTACCGCACAATTGCACTCATCTCACATGCTAGTAAAGTGATGCTCAAAATTCTGCAAGCCAGGTTTCAGCAGTATGTGAACCGTGAACTTCCAGATGTTCAAGCTGGTTTTAGAAAAGGCAGAGGAACCAGAGATCAAATTGCCAATATCCACTGGATCATGGAAAAAAGAAGAGAGTTCCAGAAAAACATCTATTTCTGCTTTATTGACTATGCCAAAGCCTTTGACTGTGTGGATCACAATAAACTGTGGAAAATTCTGAAAGAGATGGGAATACCAGACCACCTGACCTGCCTCTTGAGAAACCTATATGCAGGTCAGGAAGCAATAGTTAGAACTGGACATGGAACAACAGACTGGTTCCAAATAGGAAAAGGAGTATGTCATGGCTGTATATTGTCACCCTGCTTATTTAACTTCTATGCAGAGTACATCATGAGAAATGCTGGGCTGGAAGAAGCACAAGCTGGAATCAAGATTGCTGGGAGAAATATCAATAACCTCAGATATGCAGGTGACACCACCCTTATGGCAGAATGTGAAGAGGAACTAAAGCCTCTTGATGAAAGTGAAAAAGAGGGGTGAAAAAGTTGGATTTAAGCCCAACATTCAGAAAAGTAAGATCATGGCATCTGGTCCCATCACTTCATGGGAAATAGATGGGGAAACAGTGTCAGACTTTATTTTGGGGGGCTCCAAAATCACCGCAGATGGTGATTGCAGCCATGAAATTAAAAGATGCTTATTCCTTGGAAGGAAAGTTATGACCAACCTAGATAGCATATTCAAAAGCAGAGACATTACTTTGCCAACAAAGGTCCGTCTAGTCAAGGCTATGGTTTTTCCAATGGTCATGTATGGATGTGAGAGTTGGACTGTGAAGAAAGCTGAGCGCCGAAGAATTGATGCTTTTGAACTGTGGTGTTGGAGAAGACTCTTGAGAGTCCCTTGGACTGCAAGGAGATCCAACCAGTCCATCCTAAAGGAGATCAGTCCTGGGTGTTCTTTGGAAGGACTGATGCTAAAGCTGAAACTCCAATACTCTGGCCACCTCATGTAAAGAGTTGACTCATTGGAAAAGACTCTGATGCTGGGAGGGGTTGGGGGCAGGAGGAGAAGGGGACGACAGAGGATGAGATGGCTGGATGGCATTACTGACTCTATGGACATGAATCTGAGTGAACTCCGGGAGTTGGTGATGGACAGGGAGGCCTGGCGTGCTGCAATTCATGGGGTCGCAAAGAGTCAGACAGGACTGAGCAACTGAACTAAATTGAAAGGACAAGGAAGAGAAAAGCCTGTGAAAATATAACAGAGGAAGGTCAAAGGAAGGTCTGAGGACCAGAGTGAGGACTTCAGGTAGAACAGCACTCCTGACTAAGCCCAATTTGCATAGGGCAGGCCCAGGGGGAAGAAAACATATAAAAGGAGGAGCCAAGCGCTCTTTCACACTCTCTCTCTACCCCCCACCCCCTCCACCCCGACCGCCGCACTCCTCCACTCTCTTCTCTTCTTCGAGGATGGATTCTCCTGCTATCTTCTAAATAAAATAGAGCTGTAACATTGATTTGTCTAAGAGCTATGACATGGTTTGTTCAAGACCTGAGAGCTGTGACGCGCCGAGGGCTTTAATGTCTGTCACTCCAAATCATTGTTGTGACAAGACAAGAACCGAGAAGCACACACTCGCCTGACAAAAGTAACAAAGCATCACTTCTCCCAGTATAAGAACTCCTAATTTTCAGCTAGGCATATGGACATCTGAAATAGAGACTACATTTCCCAGCCTCCCTTGCAGTGGGCAAGGGATTAAATTCTAGCCAGTGATTCAAGTGGAAGACGTATATGTAATTTTCCGGAAGTATCTTTCAAAGGAGAGGACACTCTGATATTTGTTCCTTCCTTCTTGCTGACTGGAATGAGGATATGATGGCCGGAGCTTTCATAGCCATTTTGTTTCTTGAGGAAGAAGTCCATGCAAAGAATGGAAGAGACACAAGATAGAAGGATTAAGATCCTTGGTGCTACTGCTAAGTCACCTCAGTTGTGTCTGACTCTGTGCAACCCCATAGATGGCAGCCCACTGGGCTCCCGCGTCCCTGGGATTCTCCAAGCAAGAACACTGGAGTGGGATGCCATTTCCTTCTCCAGTGCAGGAAAGTGAAAAGTGAAAGTGAAGTCGCTCAGTTGTGTCCGACTCTTAGCGGCCCCATGGACTGCAGCCTACCAGGCTCCTCCGTCCATGGGATTTTCCAGGCAAGAGTACTGGAGTGGGGTGCCATTGCCTTCTCCTGACTTAATCCTAAATTGCCTGACTGCAGATTTCTATTATATATTTATGTTATTTAAGGCACTCTTGTTTAGAATTTCTCAAAATGAGTATCTTAGGATGTGAATTTTGCAAGTTACCAATGTAAGTCCTCTTTAATTAATCTTACTGCTATAAACCTGGCATAGAGATATATGGTTTAGCAGTTGCACTTGGTGATGCTGCTTCTGTGGGAAAAAAAACACCTTCTATCTCTGAGTCTCCTTATCAGGCCCCCAGGGAGTTACCCAAAGCAGGTAGGGTGGGTTCTTGAGCCCTGCAGAGGTTACCGCCCGAGTTGCTCTGAGCTGGGCTGGAAACAGAACAGCAATGTCCTTAGCTGGAGCCCTGCGTCCCTGGGGCTTTGCCCAGGCTACACTGAAGCCGTCAGCCTCCGCCCTGCAAACACAGACTGTCACCTGGTGTGCCACGGCCCGGTGCAGAGGACACACTGCCCAGTGGAGAGTCCTCAGAAGTGGCCCCAGAAATCTATTGACCGCAGTAACTTCCCAACCCAAGCCAGTCAGCTATTCCCAGGTCATTTCCATTCCCCACACCAATAAAGCTTTCGCCAGTCTCGCTCCTATGTACAACCACCCAGCGATTCAGATCAATACCCCAGTTTGCCTCTCAGGCCCCGAGAGAACACACAGAAAGTGGAAAGTCATATTCTCAGATTTGACTCCAAGTGATTCTCTTGTCTACTTCACATGACTCTTCTGACTTTCTTAATTTTTTCCATCTTCAGAGGACAGTGAGGCTGTTGAGACCAACCACAGGTATCAGGGAAGTTAAAAGGCTCTGAGAACAGCAGGTCTGCACTTAAGCTCAGTACACTTTCAACCAAACTGTGTGCATTTTCCGAGGTGTTTCTTCCAGCCCAAGAACCGGGGACCCATCTCACTTTTCCCCTTTGCTCCATCACTACCCATGTTCCCTCAATCCACAAAGAAATGTTGTAGGTGACCATAGTTCTACGCTGAAACTTGGGGTCCGAACTTCGTTTCTTTTGGCTTTGAATTCCTGATTAACTCGTCCACACAAACCCAGGAAAGGAGGTCTACTTAAGGAAAGATGGGGCTTTGTTCTTCCTCTAAGCATTGTTCTCCTGAAAGGCAACCTCCATAATGAAAATCAGAAAGATTCATGCAAGACAAGAATTTAACTCCATCAGTATTCGGCTTTGGATGTCATCCTTGTTGCTTGGATATTGTCAATTGTCTGTTTGAACTGAAGCTGGCATGCATTTTAGAAACATTTAAAGCTCTTGTTTTGTTTTGTTTCCTGTTTCTCAGTGGCTTTAAACTTTTTAAGCACTAATGAGTCCAACTTGGGGAACCCAGTATTTATGAAGTCCAAATGAGCATCCTCTATAACAGTAGCTCTAAGTAAAAATCTTCTTGATCTTTCAAAACTGTGGGAAGGGAACTTAAAGGGACATTTTCAGAGTTAAATGACTTGAAAGGGGAAGCACCTCCAGCAGGAAAGCAAATTCCCAGGTTAATAATTTTCCAACATTCCTCTTTGCTATCTCGGGCCTGGATATTTCCAAGCGTGCGTGTGTGCTGAGTCACTTCAGTCGTGTCCAACTCTTTGTGACCTTATGGACCGTAGCCCACCAGGCTCCTCTGGGAAGCCCGGGTATTTGCATAGAGCTGTGCTCATATGTAACCACTAGGCACATGTGATTCTCTACATTTAAATTAAATAAAATTTAAAATTCAGTTCCTTAGTTCCACTGGCCACAAGTGGCTACCATATTGGACAGCACAGAAGTAGAACATTTCCATCACTGCAGAAAGTTCTGTGGGTCTGGGACTCACCTGGTGGTCCAGTGATTAGACTTCGCCTTCCAATGCAGGGGGTGTAGGTTTGATCCCTGGTCAGGGAGCTAAGATCTCTCATGCCTTGTGGCCAAAAAAACAAAACGTGAAACAAAACAATGTTGTAACAAATTCAATCAAGAGTTTAAAAATGGCCCATATAGGGCTTCCCTGGTGGTTCAGTGGTTAAGAATCTGCCTTGCAATGCAAAGGACACTGGTTTGATCCCCGGTTCAGGAAGATCCCACATGTCATGGAGCAACTAAGCCTGCGTGCCACAACTACTGAGGCAGTGTGCCGCAACTGCTGAAGCCTGTGTACCTAGAGCCTGTGCTCTGCAACAAGAGGAACCCATGCACCGCAACAAGAGAAAACCTACATTCAGCAGCAAAGACCCAGAATATCCGAGAAATAAAATTAAAATAAATGAATCTTTAAATAATGGTCCACATTAAAAAAAAAAATCTTAAAAAAAAATTCCATTGGTCAACACTGGTAGATAGACACTCTTCCCTTAACCAGTTTTCCTTCCCAATTATTTAGTGCTAATTACATTTTTCTAGAACCTTCTATGCAGGATTTTTTTGAAAACTATACTTATTTTTGTTTATTTGGCTGTGCCAGGTCTTAGTTATGGCATGTGAGATCTAGTTCCATGCTCAGGGGTTGAACCTGGGCCCCCTGCCTTGGAGCACAAGTCATAGCCGCTGGAGCACCAGTGGAGTCCCTCCATTTAGGATTAATTAAAGTCATTACCATGTAGACTTGGGGTTCTCACGTAATTTGAGGCACTTAAGGTGGCCTTGGAGGAATCTTATGTCATCCCACTGATAGATGGATCAAGATGAAGAAAGTGTGGCTTCCCCGGCTGTCTAAATTCTTTTCTGTGAACCCTTCAGGGAGATCACCTAGCCAAACCCTCCAACTAACCCTTCTCCTCCATGTGGTTAGCAGAAATCTGTGGAAATAGAGTTTCTTCTAAGATCTACCTCCCCATAAAATGTCTATAAGTGAAAAAAAAGTGACGTGATTCATACCAGCAACTTAACAATGAATATCTCTGGAGGATAATATGAGAATCTTACTTTCTTCTTCAAGCTCTTGTGTGTTTTTCAATGTATGATTTCCGTGTACTGCTTTTAAAATTAGAGAAAAACCAACAGCATTTTTTTTTATGTTTTAAAAGGATGAAATAACCTATAAAATAATAAATCCACACTTTTGAACAAATATATGGAGTCTTTTAACTCAAACAAGTGTTTTCCTTCAAAGGAATGACCTTGGGTTGTTTTATGCTTATTCTAGCAATGGCTATGCTATTAATATTACCTTTATAAATTCCTTTTCAAGGCAGCCTGTAAATTACACATGAAAATCAATCTTATTGAGGTATACCTGCTTTAATAATGACATCATTAACAAGATAAATTACCACACTTATTCACTACACTGAGCTCTGAATTACTTTAGGCAGTCTACAAAAAACCAAGCCCACCTCTGCTGAAGGTTGAAGATTTGTCAGAATCACAGATTTTTCACAAGAATAGACAAAGGGTTTTAAACGTTGTTCCAAAAAACAGTGGCTGCCAGACATGTGTTTCTTTTCTTCCTCTTACCCCCTTCACCTCTTTACTGTCTGCAGCGAACATAACCTTGTAAGCAATGTCAAAATAGCCACACATTCCCTTTTTCCAGAAGTAACATACATTTTTCATTGTCTTTTCATTGGAAAGTTGTAATCTCTTCCCAATGGGTCAACAGTTCCAGGGAACCTTCTCTGTCTGCATCACACTCTGGTCTGCCAAATGGAATCCAAAATGAGCTTCTTAGGTGGGGATTGAAGAAGAGACTTCAACCAGGGGGTGTGGATACAAAGAAACAGAGATCCTTTCCTGTCTGTGCCCATGGGTGCACACACACACACACACACGCACGCACGCACACAATGCGATGCAGGAGAGCAGGCTGAGAATATTAACTTGGCTTAGTCACTAAGTCATGTCCGACTCTTGCAACCCCATAGGCTGTAGTCTGCCAGGCTCCTCTGTCCATGGGATTTTCCAGGCAAGAATACTGAAGTGGGTTGCCATTTCCTTCTCCAGGGGATCTTCCTGACCCAAGGATTGAACCCCAGTTGCACTGCTGGCAGATTCTTCACTGACTGAGCTACCAAGGAATTGGAAGGGTCCTCAAACTACTTGGGTCCCTAAATTGGAGGGAATGGATATTCCTCTCTTTGCACCTCTTGGTTTGGGATCTACTAAATCATTTAATTTCTGTTCCAAAGGAGTATTTATCAGCAAGTTTTGAGCCTATCCAAATGATAAAAAAAAAAAAAATTCAGATTATCCCTCGTGCCGATACCTTATCCACTCAGCTGTTTTATAAAATATTCAAAAACTTACTAGAAAGCCCAGAGATAAATCCACGCACATATGGACACCTTATCTTTGACAAAGGAGGCAAGAATATACAATGGATTAAAGACAATCTCTTTAACAAGTGGTGCTGGGAAAACTGGTCAACCACTTGTAAAAGAATGAAACTAGAACACTTTCTAACACCATACACAAAAATAAACTCAAAATGGATTAAAGATCTAAACATAAGACCAGAAACTATAAAACTCCTAGAGGAGAACATAGGCAAAACACTCTCTGACATACATCACAGCAGGATCCTCTATGACCCACCTCCCAGAATA
>NW_011494732.1:4745769-4756644 GCF_000754665.1 Bison bison bison | reverse complement strand
TAAAAGCTTCTGCACATCAAAGGAAACTATCAGCAAGGTGAAAAGACAGCCTTCAGAATGGGAGAAAATAATAGCAAATGAAGCAACTGACAAACAACTAATCTCAAAAATATACAAGCAACTCCTACAGCTCAACTCCAGAAAAATAAATGACCCAATCAAAAAATGGGCCAAAGAACTAAATAGACATTTCTCCAAAGAAGACATACAGATGGCTAACAAACACATGAAAAGATGCTCAACATCACTCATTATCAGAGAAATGCAAATCAAGACCACTATGAGGTACCATTTCACACCAGTCAGAATGGCTGTGATCCAAAAGTCTACAAATGATAGATGTTGGAGAGGGTGTGGAGAAAAGGGAACCCTCTTACACTGTTGGTGGGAATGCAAACTAGTACAGCCACTATGGAGAACAGTGTGGAGATTCCTTAAAAAACTGGAAATACAACTGCCTTATGATCCAGCAATCCCACTGCTGGGCATACACACTGAGGAAACCAGAAGGGAAAGAGACACGTGTACCCCAATGTTCATCGCAGCACTGTTTATAATAGCCAGGACATGGAAGCAACCTAGATGTCCATCAGCAGATGAATGGATAAGAAAGCTGTGGTACATATACACAATGGAGTATTACTCAGCCATTAAAAAGAATTCATTTGAATCAGTTCTAATGAGGTGGATGAAACTGGAGCCTATTATACAGAGTGAAGTAAGCCAGAAGGAAAAACACCAATACAGTATACTAACGCATATATACGGAATTTAGAAAGTTGATAACAATAACCCTGTGTACGAGACAGCAAAAGAGACACTGATGTATGGGACAGTCTTATGGACTCTGTGGGAGAGGGAGAGGGTGGGAAGATTTGGGAGAATGACATTGAAACATGTAAAATATCATGTATGAAACGAGATGCCAGTCCAGGTTCAATGCACGATACTGGATGCTTGGGGCTAGTGCACTGGGACGACCCAGAGGGATGGTATGGGGAGGGAAGAGGGAGGAGGGTTCAGGATGGGGAGCACATGTATACCTGTGATGGATTCATTTTGATATTTGGCAAAACTAATACAATTATATAAACTTTAAAAATAAAATAAAAAAAAAAAACTTACTGACAGGAGATACAGTCTGGTAAGAAAGTTCTATTTTCTTTTCCCTGGATTTTTGTCTTATTAATTTTTTGACTTATCTTGTTGTATCTATTTTAATTGGAAACTAATATAATGATAACATTCATGTAGTAAAGCTGCAATAATTTGATCGTTTTATATTAAGCTAATCATATTTTTTGACATTTTCTTCCACTTACTATGAAATAAAAATGTCCATAATATTTTGTATTCATACATTAAAAAATATTCATACATTTTTAACTTGGCATGGTAAACATTTCCCCATGTTTCCACATAGTCTTCAAAATAACTTTATATTCAGTTCAGTTCAGTTCAGTCTCTCAGTTGTGTCCGACTCTTTGCGACCCCATGAACCGCAGCATGCCAGGCCTCCCTGTCCATCACCAACTTCCGGAGTCCACCCAAACCCACGTCCATTGAGTTGGTGATGCCATCCAACCATCTCATCCTCTCTCGTCCCCTTCTCCTCCTGCCCTCAATCTTTCCCAGCATCTTTTCAAATGAGTCAGCTCTTTACATCAGGTGGCCAAAGTATTGGAGTTTCAGCTTCAATATCAGTCCTTCCAATGAACACCCAGGACTGATCTCCTTCCATAAGATTTCATCATGATGCTGGACCATGAATTATGAAGCTATTATTCTCTTGCAGATGGTTTCTAAGCTTTTACTTTGTAGATTATGCTGCATTGAATATTTATGAACATGCATATTTTCTTTCTGTTCCTTAAATTGAGTCTTTGTGGATAATTTTTGTGTAAGAACTGTGAACTCTCAAATGAAGGTCTAATTCTTGCTTATGTAGTGTAAGTTTGGCAAGTCTGTGAGTTCTATGTAGTCAGTTCGTTGTTTATTTCCTTTCTTCATGAACTCGCAGATCTGTAATACACTCCCTTTTATTAATTTTCCTTATATTACTAACAGTTTTTATTCTATTCATTAATACTAATGTTATTTAGCTGATAGTTTATGAATCCTTATCTTGATTTCATCACAAACTAACTTCAATAATAGCCAATTTTATCTTGATAAATATTTTGCTTTATACATTGTGTTATTGAGTATCAATCCCTTTTCTTTCATATGAATTTGACTGAAGATCATTTGCCATTGTATTCTGCCTTTCTATTTGAGTTTTGTGTCTCTTCTGAATGACCAGTTTCAGACCCTATGCTTTTAATAAATAAATCTGGACTATTGACATTTATTTGTTATAAAACTGTTATTTGTTATAACAGTTTTGCTTTTCTTTTTGATTAATTGATTTTGTTTGCTCTTAGCTGGCTTCTACAGTCTCACATTCCTAGAACAAATTTAATTTGTGAACATTCTGTTTTCCATTATAAACTATGTTTAAAAGGCAAAGAACTGTATTTGAACATCATCCATGAGAGCTAGGCTCTTTTTTGCTATTAGTTTTTCCCATTGTTGGTTTAGGATGTGGCTCTTTTCAGGTCTGGTAAATCAGTTTTGACTCATCCCATTTACCTCTCAGCTTCTAAAATATTCTTGCTGTTCCCTCCTTCCTTCTCCTTTCCTTGAAAGTTTCAGCTTCAAAATAACCAAAACCAAAAAACTGCCTTTCTTGTAGTTTTAGTGAGGTTTTGGGAGGGAACAAAGTTAGATGTATATGTTCCATCAACCATCTTAACCCCAAAGTTTGCCATCCCAATTTACATTATTTATTTTGTCTAAACAACTCTGGTCATCACACATAACTTTTTCCAAAACAAGTGTTTTGAAATTCCTTTCCTCTTTCTTTAGTCTTTGGAGTTCTTGACAATGTCTTCCCTACTGACGTCTGACAAAATGATACCTAGGTGGTAAATTTTGTGGAAGTTTGTGAGCGTACGAATATCCTTCTGAAGCAGTCACGTTTGAAGAAAACAGCTTGGACCATTTCCTTAGCCATCATCACTCTCTTTAATGTTTTTGAAGATTGACTTTTGGTTTGGTCCTTGCAGCAGGAGGATCCCCAGAAATATCCTGCTTTGGGTGTCTTTGAGAGAAATCTGTCTTTTCTGCTTGGGAAGTTGAAGAACTTTCCATCCTTTCTCCTATTCTTCTTATCTCTGTAAATTTCTTCCTAAATCTTTGTCTATGCTTTTAGGATCTTCCATTTTACGGATTCTCCGCATCTGTGGTCTTGTGTGTTTACTGTTTTCCGTAACGATTTAGTGAAGTCGCTCAGTCGTGTCCGACTCTTTGTAACCCCATGGACTGTAGTTTACCAGGCTCCTCCGTCCATGGGATTTTCCAGGCAAGAATACTGGAGTGGGGTGCCATTTCCTTCTCCAGGACATCTTCGCAACCTAGGGATTGAACCCAGGTCTCCCACATTGTAGGGCAGATGCTTTACTGTCTGATACTACCCTGGTCTGCTCCTTGTCCTACTGTGATCATATCCTTGTTAATGCGGTAGTGGAAATTCTGCCCTTGGGGGCCAGATTAAGTAAGACACATACAGCATTTAGAACAGTGCCTGGCATGCGGTCAAAGCTCCTGAAAGGATTGTAATTCTTTCCTAAAACTGTTGGGTCTTCACTCTGGAGGTTCTCTGATTCATGGATGGATTGACCTCTGGGCATTTTCTCGGTCTTTTCTTTTTTCTTTTACTGGAAAACCTTTTCATTGGAGTCAGTTTCCTCCTCTTTCCCCCATAAAGTCAAATTTCATTGTAATCAATATGCCCATCTTACAAGATGAGTTCCACTAGGGTTGAGTTAGAGTCCTCCACATGCTAATTTTATGGAAGGTCATTGGCAAGTTTAGAATTAAGAGAGGGTTTGCTGGGGTGTTGAATAGCTAGATCTCAGTCAACCTGAGATCAAGAAAGCCAACCACCTGGAAAAACTAGAGGTCCCTTCTCCTCTCTTTAATGCTTTTGCTGTTAAAGTTTCGGAGTCTGAGGCAAGTTTTAGCAGAGACGGGATACCAAGCAGAATAATTCTGGATGTGAGGAGGGAGCAGTAAGCTGGTTTGGCTCTGTGCCATATTACCCTATTCCCTTTCCTGCCCGGAGCTTTGTCAGAGAGACCACCCCCCAAAGATGAGTTTGACATCCTGATCTCATCACAACTTGAGTCTGACTTTTCCAACAGGAATCCCATGTCACAAATAGGGTTGACAACACCCATGCAACAGAGCTATGAGTGAGCACAACCTCGGGTGCTGCTGGGTTGGTAGGATGGCTCTGGAAGAGCATATTACTGTGATGCTCGTGCTGATTTGCCTCGGACAGCTGGGTGGAAGCCCAGGACTCCCAGGTGGGAGAACAGGGTTTGTAGGAGGTGTCTATTTGCATGTAACTTACATACATTTCAACACCGCACCTGGTGCTCCCTTGCTATCACTGCACCTACGTGCGAGGCGCTCCACACATGTTTCTGGGAAGAAGGGAGGGAGGGGTTTTTCATTTCTCTCTTGTCTTCACTTCCTCAAGACACGTCAACTATATTATCTCATTGGATTCTTGCAAGAGGAAGGAGAAAGGATGATTTGTCACCAGCCTTATTTTATGGATAAGGAAACCAAAGGAGAATGGCTTGATGATTAGTCCAGAGAGGCAAAATAACCAACACAAAACCGACAGGGAAACTTGGTGTCACTTATTACAGATTGAAAATGGGAGCCTCGCCTATGTGGGGAAATGCTTGTGCTTTTTGAACGCCCTTCACCTGTGTATCTCAGCGGTCCTCTTGCTCATTCAGTGGGGGAGAGAGAGCAGGCGTGTCACCCTTTTTTGTCATGGAGGGCACGGGAGGGCCCAAGCATGGGCTCTTGTCTAACACTCGGAAATGAATTGTCCAAGGAGACACGCGTGCTGACAAAGCAAGAGACTTTATTGGGAAAGGTGCCCAGGTAGAGAGCGGCAGGGTGAGAGAACCCAGAAGGACTGCTCTGCCATGTGGCTCACAGGCTCAGATTTTATGGAATGGGGTTAGTTTCTGGGTTGTCTCTGGCAATCACTCTGACTCAGAGTCCTTCACGGTGGCACAGGCATCCCTCAGCCAACATGGATCCCAGCTAGACAGGCTCTGGAAGGACATGTGGACGAGCATCTCCTTTGTCCTTTGGCCTTTCCTGGATATCCCCTTTGGTGGCAGTCTGTTAGATCTACCTTCCTTTCCGGGACGTCCTGTGTAAGATAACTCATGCAAGAGGTTACTGTCTTGCCGAATCAGGGCGGGTAGTTTCAGTCAGTGGTTCCTCTAAGGTTTTTGCTGTTCAGTTGCTCAGTCGTGTCTGACTCTTTGCAGCCCCATGGACTGAAGCACACCAAGCTTCCCTGTCCTTCACCATCTCCCAGAGTTTGCTCAAACTCATGTCTGTTGAGTCAATGATGCCATCCAACAGTCTCATCCTCTGTTGTCCCCTTCTCCTCCTGTCCTCAATCTTTCCCAGTATCAGGGTCTTTTCCAATGAGTCGGCTCTTCACATCAGAGCCAAAGTATTGGAGCTTCCGCATCAGTCTATCCAGTGAATATTCTGGGTTGATTTCCTCTAGGATTGACTGGTGGTCCAAGGGATGCTCAAGAGTCTTCTCTAACACCACAGTTTGAAAGCAACAATTCTTCGGCACTCAGCCTTCTTTATAGTCCAACTCTCACATCCGTACATGACTACTGGAAACCTGGAATACAGCTCTCAACTGGGCTCAGAACCCTTGGCTGCCCTGCCGTGTGTAGCAGAGGTCGCAAACATCATTAGTCTTGGCACCAAAACAAAAGCTGAGGACTTTCTCTATCAGAATTACGAGAAGAAAAACACCCTCCCCCTTGGCTGGGGCTCGGTCCCTGCACTCTTCCATGGCAGGAGGGTGAGAAGGGCTTTGCCTTCAAACCAGCACCATTTTCTTCCCTTGGCTTATCCAGGTCATGTAGAGGAGTCTTGGTTTCTTCGTTTTCCTTTCACTTCCAGCTGCTGTCACATTGATTCGCAAAGTATGGCCCAGGGAAACCTTGAGGGAGTGCTTTTCAGGGGTCCACAAGGTCAATACTATTTTTATAATAGTATTAAGAGAATTGTCTTATTGCTCTCATGCTCTTGTGAATGCCCAGCAGAGTTTTCTAGAGGCAAAACAATATATCCATGATTATTTTAAAAGGCTGTTACAATTCTACTCCCTCCTTCCAACAATCTATCTATATGTGGCAGGATTTTCTTCATGTGCTTCAACCAAAATGATATATCACAACAGATAAGATGCAGACGCAGAGGTAAGAATCTAGCTATCTTTGGATTCCAGAAATTGAGATTTTCCTTGGATAAAAAGAAATTAAACCCATCAAAGAAACTTGCAAAGTGTAAACCAGTGCCACACTTCTCGCTGTATTTTTTGTTTTGGAAAAACTTACTCGTTCTGAAAAAGAGGATTATTTGTGTCAACATGTAATAGATAGGTTATTGTTATTTTAAAATGAATTCAGTTCAGTTCAGTTTAGTTCAGTCGCTCAGTTGTGTCTGACTCTTTGCGACCCCATGAATCGCAGCACGCCAGGCCTCCTTGTCCATCACCAACTCCCGGAGTTCACTCAGACTCACGTCCATCGAGTCAGTGATGCCATCCAGCCATCTCATCCTCTGTCGTCCCCTTCTCCTCCTGCCCCTAATTCCTCCCAGCATCAGAGTCTTTCCAATGAGTCAACCTCGCATAAGGTGGCCAAAGTTCTGGAGTTTCAGCTTTAGCATCATTCCTTCCAAAGAAATCCCAGGGCTGATCTCCTTCAGAATAGACTGGTTGGATCTCCTTGGAGTCCAAGGGACTCTCAAGAGTCTTCTCCAACACCACAGTTCAAAAGCATCAATTCTTCGGTGCTCAGCCTTCTTCACAGTCCAACTCTCACATCCATACATGACCACGGGAAAAACCATAGCCTTGACTAGATGGACATTTGTTGGCAAAGTAATGTCTCTGCTTTTCAATATGCTATCTATATGGATATTTTTTAAATTTCTCAATTTTAATTCTTAAAAAAAAAATTTATTTGGCTGCACTGGGTCTTAGTTGCAGCATGTGGGATCTAGTTCCCTGACCAGGGATCAAACCCGGGCCCCCAGCCTTGGGAGCTTGGTCACTGGACCACCAAGGAAGCCCATCAGTTTTAGTTCTTGATACAGTGAGTATCAACAGATACAGTGCGCGTGGAACACAAAGCTCTTAAGGAGTCCTCAGGAAGTTTAAAGAATGTAAAGAAGCCCTGTGCATTAGTGCCCCAGGGTTCCATCATGGATTGCCACAAACTTGGAGGCCAAACACAACAGAAATTTATTCTCTTAGAGTCCTGGTGGCCAGAAGTCCAAAATCGGTATCACTGGGCCCAAATCAGGGTGTTGGCAGAGCCACACTGCTTCCGAAGGCTCTAGCAGAGAATCTAGCTATGGTAGCTTCTGCCTTTCTTTGACTCGTGGCTACATCACTCCAGTCTCCACCTGCAGTTTCACCTGGTCTTCTGTTCTCTGTCTCAGATCTCCCCAGGCCTTTCTCTTATAAGAACACTTGTCAGGACTTCCCTGGTGGTCCTGTGGCTAAGACTCCAAGCTCCCAATGCAGGGGGCCTGGGTTTGATCCCTGGTCAGAACTAGATCCCACATGCTGCAACTAAAAATATTCACACCACAACTGAAAAAAAAAAAAAAACGATCCCTCATGCCACAGTAAAGATCAAAGGTCCTGCATGCTTTGACCCAGCATAGCCAAATAAATAAATATTGAAACACACACACACACTTGTCATTGGATTTAGGGTCAACCTGGACCATCCGGCATGATCTCATACCAAGATCCTTAACTTAATTATACCTACAAAGACCCTTTTCCCAAATAAGGTCATATTCACAGGCTCCAGGTATGTGGATGCTGACATATCTTTTGAGGGGCCACCCTTCAACTCAGGATGCCCTGTTACCAACCCATCTGAGAACTGCTGTCTTCTTTGTCTCATCCTCAGCCTCCCCAAACCTCCATTTGTTGATTTTTAAAGATAGTTAGGGATAAAGACTGCCCATCCCTCATGTGATCAACAAGCAAGAATTCCACTCTAGGCAAGTCTACATTTTCCCCCCATGCTCCTGCAAAACAGATACAATCTTTTAGCCATCTACCATCACTCTGGTTCCCTTAGAATTTTTCTGAAAATACTCTTTCTTCTCCTATCATCTCTGAAACTGCAGTGGTTGGAGGAGTGGGCGGAGGAACTCTGCCGTCAGTCTTACCCTCTGGAGCCCGCTTGGGTCACTTTGCCTCTAGGCAACATCTGATATTCTTTTATTGAAGAAAAAGAAGTTTCTCCAAATATCAAACTCTGCCCAAATACAGTTAGAGTGGCTTAAGTGAAGGAGGGTCAGAAACATACGGAATAAATTCCTTTCAAAATAAACATGGGTTTTAAGCAACAGTGGATTGGAGAGAGACTCAGTTTTAGGTTTTTGCTAGGACCCAAAATGTCAGTCAGGATTAGAGCAAAATATCGGTTGACTCCTTCCCCACAGTTCCATGATGGAGCAGTTAATAGTGCAAATTCTAGCTGCAGCCTCCTTGGGTTCAAGAACCTCTCTGGGAATCAATTTC
Organism: Bison bison bison; assembly: GCF_000754665.1. NCBI lineage: Eukaryota > Metazoa > Chordata > Mammalia > Artiodactyla > Bovidae > Bison > Bison bison. The sequence continues at coordinate 4,747,931 of NW_011494732.1, read as the reverse complement.
CTCATTTATATTGTGAAGAAATGAATTATTACCTACATTGTATCAGTCAGGATATGCTAGGTTATGCTGCAGTAACAAATGGCCCCCAAAATCTCAGTTGCTTATAACAAAGTATTATTTCTCACATTTACTCCACAGCCTTCCTGGGAAGCAGAAGGTTTTGCTCCCTTTCATCGTCAGTTCAGAACCAGGCTGATGGAGCGTCAATCTGGAACACTGCCAGCCTCCTGAAAGAGGGAATAGATTGTGAGACAAAACACTTACTGTCTCTTAAAGCTTTCACTCGGAAGTGGAAAACAACCCTGATGCTCACATTTCATTGACTAAAATGGGTCATATATAGCCACACCTAAGTACCACAGGGTGGGAATTATTGTTCTTCCTTGGATGGGCTGGGGTGACGATGGGGAGTCAGGGAACTAGGGGGAGGAGCAGGATATGCTACAGTGATACACTCTTCCATGGACTTTATAAGCTGTTGTAGGGATCACATGAGATAATAACGCACTCGGAGCCTCGGTACAGTGCTTGGCACATAATTGGCTGCACGCATAGGCACTCAGTCATGTCCAACTCTTTGCGACCCTTTGGACTGTAGCCCACCAGTCTCCTCTGTCCATGACATTTCCCAGGCAAGAATACTGGAGTAGGTTGCCATTTCCTCCCCTAGGGGATCTTCCCAACCCAGGGATCAAAGCCAGGTTTCCTGCATTGTAGGCAGATAATTTACCGCTGAGCTACTGGGGAAACCCCTGAATGAAGTTGAGGGGGTGAGTATTTATCCCCCATTTTCATATTGTGCATCTCTTTAAAAAGCAGACTCTCCTTCGATTCTTTGAGACCCAACACCTAGCCCAGTATCGAGCATACAACAGATACCTGATCAGGGTTTGTGGGCTGAATGAGTAAACGGATGAATGAATGAATGAGTCAGTCCTAGGAATGTGCTGGTAAACCTTAGTTGAATAACTGGCTCTATTGGGAAAAAAACAAAAGCAAAAAGCCTTGGTTTGTAGCGTTTACCAGTTTCCATGGTATAAAAACTATCACCATGACTGATCTTAAGCTACACATGAGATGTCGTGGCGGGCTCCCTGGGTGGCGTTAGCAGTAGAGAACTCGCTTGCCAGTGCAGGAGACAAGAGATGCGGGTTTGATCCCTGGTCTGGAAGATCCCCTGGAAGGGGGTATGGCAACCCACTCCAGTATTCTTGCCTGGAGAATTCCAAGGACAGAGTAGCCTGGTGGGCTATGGTCCATGTGGTCACAAAGAGATGCAACTGAAATGACTTAGCATGCATTCATGAGATGTCACTGCATGTAGCCCTGGGGCACAGTATAGCCTCCAGTGAGTTGCGGGAACCAGCTTTAACACGCCACTATTACCCTCCATGATATCCTTGCTCTCTATCAAGGAGGCACTTACTGAATCAAAAGGCAGTCTGTTCCATATTTGAACTGTTCTCATTATTACCAGACTCTTACATAAAATACAAACGATTGATGTCATCCTTAGAGAAGAAGGATTCCTCCTTCCTTAGAGCAGAAGATCAGAATTAGGAAAATATGTAGATTGTTTTGCTGTGTGACCTCAGACAAGTGCTTTACCCTCTCTGAGGCCCAAGGCCTGAGAATGACGAGAACATGAAAATCGCATAGGCTTAGCTTGACACAGAGGATAAATAATAGCCTGCTTCCCTGGTGGCTCGGATGGTAAAGAATCTGCCTTCAAGGCAGAAGACATCCCCTGGAGAAGGGAATGGCTCCCCACTGCAGTGTTCTTGCCTGGAGAATCCCACAGACAGAGGAGCCTGGTGTGCTACAGTCCATAGGGACACAGAGAGTCGGACACGACTGAGTGGCTGACATTTTCACCTTTTTCACATGCTGGATGGTCTGTGAGAGATGCTCTGTGGTTTGATTCGGACACATGCCCAGCTTAAGCTAAGGAGGACCCCCCCTGGCATGAAAATTTCTCTCTTGAGCACATCCATCATCACCACAAACCAGAACCGTGACACGTGCTTAGAAATCCTTTTACAAAAATTCCAAAACAGCCCAGCCCAGGGACCAAGCAGCAGGTAACCAAGAAAAACAAAAGAGAAAAACAATAATCGCCTTATTCTGGAAAGTTCAAATGTAGGCCAGAGCCTGTAAGTACA
>NW_011494732.1:4732400-4745669 GCF_000754665.1 Bison bison bison | reverse complement strand
TGAAAGGAATGGAAAATTTCGCTTGCTCACGTCTTTTTGTGAAAGCTCTCCTGGCGCCATTGTTGGCTCCGGCGTTGGGGGTGGGGAATGGGGTTGGGGCAGTCTCGTGTTGCAGGATGAATGTGAAAAGCACACGCAGCCCTCTCTGGCTTCCTAATCTCCAGATATTACAGATGACAGATGATGGTTGGATTCTATCCATGGTCCCTGCAGGGGCTGGACAGCCATGCTGGCTCTCCAGTCTGTGTCGGATGCTTGTGAAACTCAGGGAGTGTGCTCAGCACCCTGCTTGGCATGTGAAGGGGACCTAGTTCTCCCTGGGTGCGGGGGTCTGTCTGTAACCTTGGGAGTGAATGCCAGGCTCCAGTGGGGACAGCTGAGTTTCCTAGTCCCCAGGGAGTTAGAGAACCAGCAGGCGCTGTGGACACCCTAGAGACCTCTCTCCCAGGAGGTCTACTATTGTTTCCTTCATCTTATCCCTCTCCCCTGCTGCCCCAGGCATCAGTCCCTGGCATAGGAGCTGCAGGATAGGTTCATGTCCACCCCTGCTGTTCTCAGGAGTCGCCTGGAACCCTCCCCCTCACCTCGCACATCAGGAAACCTTGCGAGTTTTCTGTCTCACATCTCCCTCTGCCATCTGGCCAGGCCGCCTATTCCACTGGGAAAACCAACGAGGAAATCAGGCTTCTTACCCAACTATGTCACACACAGGCAAAGCTATGATTTTTCACCACAGAACAGCTTTGGATGAACTGGCAAGAGCTAGATTTAGATCCTCAGCGTCAAGCCCCTGGGATTTGGAAATGAACTTGCAAGTTATTCTTCTGTCCAGGAGATCCCAAGAAACAGAAGCATTTGCTCCTAGCCCACTCCTGAAAGTCACCATCACTGCTCACTGGGGTGGCAGTTACAGTCTCTCATAGTCTCCCCACTTCCTTTCTTGCATTTATTCTCCTTCCAATCACTAGAGTGGTCTTCAAAAGAAAAAAGTCAGAACAGAAAGGAGGCCAGAGTAACCAAGTGTCCCCTGTCGGGGGGATGATCACCCTAGATGAGAACCACTGCTCAGTGAAATGTGGTCTTTCCCCTCTTGTTTCCTTTCTTCATAGCAGTTGCTATGATCAATAATTCTTTTGCTTATTCATTTGTCTTCTGTTTATTGTCCGTAAAAGTGAAGTGAAAGCGTTAGTCACTCAGTCATGGCTGACTCTTCACGACCCCATGGACTATAGACCACTAGGCTCCTCTGTCCATGGAATTCTCCAGGCAAGAATACTGGAGTGGGTTGCCATGCCCTCCTCCAGGGGATCTTCCCAATCCAGGGATGGAACCCAGGTCTCCTGCATTGCCGGCAGATTCTTGACTGTATGAGCCACCAGGAAAGCCCTTTATTGTCTGAGGAGGTTTTCAAGCATGGCTGCATATTCTTTGACATCCTCTCTTTTCTACTTCCTCATCCCTTCAGATCCTTCTCCTGCGCTACCCCCTGCCACTCCCCCCGATACTGCCGTTTCCTCCTCTTCATAAATGCAGAGAGGAGTGATGGAATAAAGCAAGCTGAACACCAGAATTAAGATTCAGTTTTTTTTGTACGTTCTCAATCCTCATCCTGGGCTCTGTGCACAGGTTAGATGAACAGGTCTCAAGTCTTCCAGAGTTTACAATCCAGGGATGCTCTGCTCCATTCCAGTAGTGATACTCAAACTTGAGCGTGCATCAGAATCCCCCTGGAGGGCCTGTGGAAACACAGATTTCCAGCCCATGCCTGATTCAGCAGGTCTGGGTTAGGCTAGAGAAGCTGCATTTCTGTCAAGTTCCCAAGAGATGCTGCTGAGCTGGGGACCACACTCTGAGAACCGCTGGCCTGTTTTAAGTCCTGAGCACGAATGGTTTGCATGCTAGACTTCCTCCGTCTTAACTGCCTGCTTAATTTTGCGGGGGAGGGGTTGGGATAAAAGAATAGCAACCTTGGGAGTGTGAATGGAATTGCTGGTGCTACTTTCTCCCCCTGGGGTGAGAATTGAGATGCTGCAGGAAGAGGGGCAGCCTGGTGGCGGTCCGTGTCCCTGCTTTGCCAGAGGAAATGCCGCCCATGGCCTCACTTGGTGAGAGGTACCCCAACAGGCAAGGGCTCATTAGCAGGTCCAGTGATGGGTTCCCCAGCTCTGGAGAAACAGCCCAGCAAAACTACACAAATGTGGGAGCCTGTAAGAGACCTGGTTAATTACGCTGCCATTTGAAGGAACATAATCGTCCTTGCAATGGAGAAAAATTACAGGTTACCAGGCTGTCAGAGGTAGCTGTCAGAGGTAGCTGTCAGCCTGAGCATGAGCGACTTTTTAATTGAAAACGGTTTCTGTTCTGCTTTCTTGGGTTCACGGTTCTCTTATAGAAGGGTCACGTCACTCTACTGGAACACAGACGCCACCCAGAGAGGCGGTGTTAGGAATAAAATGGGCTTGTCTCAGTCCGCAAACAGCAGCAAATGTCAGGGCATGGGTGAATTATGAGCTATTCCAGGAGATATATTTGTTTTCCTTTCTAACCCCAAAGCTAATTGTAAGAAATGAAATTCATGTTTGTTTTTCTTTAGGTGTGTTTGAATTTACAAGTCTTAAGTCTTGTGGAACTAGGTCAACTAGACTTTGCATATGCTTACACTTTGGATGAAAATAGCCTTTATTTACATCTCTCTCCACTTCTTTCCAAAAAAGGAATGAGACTACAGTTTACAACAAAGGATCTCATTAAAAAAATTAAAATGAAAATGTTGGTATAACAGAAACAGTATATTAGGTCCAGTGAAAGAGGGTGTAACTATGCTGACAATAAGGATGAACCATTTCTGTGATGAAGCATATGACTCAGCCCCGAGCTTCCTGGTAGCCAGGTCAAAAAGGGAAACACAGGACATCTCATCTTTCTCATAATAGAATGAAACAGCAATTCTTTATTTCTGATACCAAATTCTATAAATTTCTTATATTGGGCTTTATATAAAGGATATCAAGTTACCATGCTCTGGACAACCATTTTTGAGTAAATGCAAATATAGGATTCCCATGATGGTTTCTTGAAATAATCTTGGATGAAAGCCGATATGGTGAAGGTAATTCCTCAAGGAGCTAATCTGACATGGTTCTTGTGTGATGACTCCTTGTGACCTCATTTGAGCTGAAAGTGGATCCTTCTTGGGGAGTGGAGGAAGGATAGTAATACTCCAGCAAACTGTGTGCTATTTTAGTTGCAAAGAAAAGAGACTTGCACTGGCTCTTTCAAGTAATGGGACCATTGCAAGGCTATGATAAATGCCAGTGCCTTCCAAATGCTTTTCATCACAGTGAGAGTAAACGCTGCAAGGTCCTACATGATCAGGCCCTGTCTGGGGCAATTCCTGCTTCAGGGCCTTTACACATACTATTCCTTCATGCAGAACACTCTTCCCTCAGTTGTTTGAGTGCTAGGCTCTGACTCATTCTTTAAATACGTGTCCAAATGTCCCCTCCTCCAGGAGGTCTTCCCTGACCACCTAACTAATATAGCCTTTCTCCCCTTCAAGTCATTGTCCATCATATTTATTTAATTTTGTCTTCAAAGCAGTTGTCATTTTGAAATGATTTCATTTACTTGTTCATTTTCTTTCTCTTCTCCTCATGAGATCAGGGATCGTGTCTCTTACTCCCTAGACAGTGCCAGGCAGTTAAAAACATACCTGAAAATGATGTGTTGAATGAATGAATGAATAAACATACAATGGATATTTGGCTGTCTCCAAATACCCAGAAAGTGAGCCCTGGTCAAGATCGTCATGTATAGTTGTAGATGTTGTACACTGCACAACTGCAGGAGGCACACAGCACCTTATGCATGGCACATTCAGTGTACACCCTATACAGCTATGTGCAGCAACCATGGGGTATTGCCTCTTGGAGATGGCAACTGGAAAGCCCAAATTCCCAAGAAAGTGCAAAGGCCCCAGCTGCAGGTCCCAGGGAGCTTCCCTCCAGGGCACATCCGTTGGCAGGATTCCACTAGTCTGTTTCAACTTTTCTCTCTGTGCCCGCTTGTGTATCCTCTCTCCATCATTCAGACACCCTGATCTTGGGCATAGCTTTGTCTTGCTCACGGCTCTCTAGTGCCCCTCCTGCCCATGTCTTCTGTCAACCTCATGCCTTTTGGTTCCTGTCACCAACCACCTAGTCCTCTCCACATTCCCAATTCAGATTCCCCAGAGGGAAAATCTTTCGGTCTCAGTTTTCCTATTTGGGTAGAATCTTCATGCTCAGCCTCCTCACTGGTTGCCAGCCAGCCGATGGCTTGGCCGCGGACACTGGGTTGTGCCCTCTGTTCAATCACCTGCCCCCACGAGGGGAAAAGTCTACAGTACAGAACAGGCTTCGCCCTGGAAAAGGTCTATAGGTGGAGTAGTCTCTCCCTCCTTGAATCAAAGGGCATATCACTGACTCGACCTACATTTCACCTGTCTGAGAAGAGCCAGGAAGAGGCCATGTGATAACAGACAACAGATCTGTTTGTCTGAAATCCAAACTGACCAGGGGCAGGGCTCCTATTCCATAGTGGAAACCAAACCAGGGAATTAGACTTTTCACGCACTGCACACACAGGGAGAGAGATGAATTGTCACTAAAAAGAGCAGTTTTGAATGAACCAGGAAGTGCTCGATCTAGAACCTGAGCACCACGCCCATGGGACATTCGTTTACAGGTTTTCTCAGAAGGATATTTCTGAAATCATCTTGCAGTTTATTCTGTTCTGCCTAGGAGTCCCCAACCAATAGAAGCATCTTGGTAAGCAAGAAAGCTACTTTCTCCTTCTGAGCCTCAATTATGCCAGTTTTCTTGGTGGGCATAGCCATCCTTGAGCCCACTTGAGAAAGCTTGGAGGCTTGGAGCTGGGCCATGAACATGGATCCCAGCCCTGCCCCAGCTTCAGTCACTGCCAAGGACAAACACTTGGGAAGTAGCAGTCTCTCCTGCTGTGTCATGGTCCTCTAAAGAGACATCCTCAAATCAGGCCTTATGGCCTACTCACAGTGAGTGCTTCTCTCTTATTCCCCATGTTAAGCCTGAGGAAAGGGAAGTCCAGAGAGGCAGAAGTTAAATGACTTGACCAGGGTCACCCAGCACCCACAAGGAGGCTCCAGTCTCCCTCCCTCTCTGAGCAGTGTTCTTTTCATGACATTATACTGGCTTTCTCTCTCTCTTTTAAAAAAATATTTATTTATCCATATGTTTATGTATATGTATATATGTGTTTGGCTGTGCCAGGTCCCACTGTGGCACACAGGATCCTCTATCTTCGTTGTGATGTGTGGAATCTATTCGTTGTGGCATGCAGAGTCTTTTCATACTGCTCATGGGGTTCTCAAGGCAAGAATGCTGAAGTGGTTTGCCATTCCCTTCTCCAAGGGACCACATTTTGTCAGAACTCCTCACCAGGAGAAGGGGACGAAAGAGGACAAGATGGTTAGATGACCTCACTAACTCAATGGACATGAGTTTGAGCAAGCTCCAGAGTTGGTGATGGACAGGGAAGCCTGGTATGCTGCAGTCCATGGGGTCTCAAAGAGTTGGACACGACTGAGCGACTGAGCAACAACAAATGCAGAATCTTCAGCTGGAGCATGCGAACTCCCAGTTCACGTGGGATCCAGTTCCCTGATTAAACCCAAGCTTTCACCATTGGACCACCAGGGAAGTCCCCATACTTTCTTTCTCATTGTAAGCTTTCCTTAGCACCACCTGTAACTTCCCAGAGAGAAAACTGATGTTGCTTATCCCTACAATGCTTGGCGAAAAAGCTAGCTTAAAACTCAACATTCAAAAAATGAAGATCGTGGCATCCAGTCCCATCACTTCATGGCAAATAGATGGGGAAACAATGGAAACAGTAAGAGACTTTATTTTTTGGGTCTCCAAAATCACTGCAGATGGTGAGTGCAGACATGAAATTAAAAGACGCTTGCTTCTTGGAAGAAAAGCTATGACGTACCTAGACAGCATATTAAAAATCAGAGACATTATTTTACCGACAAAGGTCCGTCTAGTCAAAGCTGTGGTTTTTTCAGTAGTCATGTATGGATGTGAGAGTTGGACCATAAAGAAAGCTGAGCACCAAAGAATTGATGCTTTTGAACTGTGGTGTTGGAGAAGACTCTTGAAAGTCCCTTGGACTTCAAGAATATCAAACCAGTCAATCCTAAAGGAAATCAGTTCTGAACATTCGCTGGAAGGACTGATGCAGAAGCTGAAACTCCAATAGTTTGGCCACCTGATGCGAAGAACTGACTCATTGGAAAAGACCCTGATGCTGGGACAGATTGAAGGCAGCAGGAGAAGGAGATGACAGAGGATGAGATGATTGAATGGCATCACCAATTCGATGGCCATGAGTTTGAGCAAGCTCCAGGAGTTGGTGAAGGACAGGGAGGCCTGGTGTGCTGCAGTCCATGGGGTCACAAAGAGTCAGACATGACTGAGCAACTGAACTGACTGACTGACAGTGCTTGGCATTGGTTTCCAAATGATGATTAAGGTTAGTTGAGATGAAACCAATCAGGGTATTTCTTCCTTAAAGCATTTTGGTGATAGCACCTCCCCCGCCCGGGGCCTTTGCACCTGCTGTGCCCGTTGCTTGGATTGTCCCAGGGCTTGTTCTCTGACTTTATTTTCCTTTTCAGATGTCATCTCTTTAAAGGGTCTTTCTTTAACCTTCTCATTTGGTTATCGCCTGTCTTGCATTTTTTTCTCACCATGTTTACCTTTGTGTATCAGCAATATGTTACCTGCTGCTATAATATTTATTTGTTTTTTCTTTTTAATATATTTATTTCATTATGCCGGGTCTTAGTTGCAGCATGTGGGATCTAGTTTCCTGCTCGGGGATCAAACCCAGGCCCCCAGCATTGGGAGCACAGAGTCTTAGCCACTGGACCACCAGGGAAGTCCAATATTTATTTGTTTATTTGCTCATTATCTACCTTGTCTACTGGAATGTTGACTGCATGAGGGCAGCTGGGACGTTGGTTTCTTCTCTCCTGTGTTCCCAGGTCCTTGAACAATGCCTGACACAGAACAGAAGTTAATAAATGTTTACTGAATGAATGAATGCCTAATCAATATTTATTTCCTCATTTGGACTTTCTGTTGAAGTGAAGAGATGGGTCCCTGCTGGTTCATCCAATGACAAGGCTCTGTCGGGTGACTGACTTGTCCCAGTTTCCTGGCACCTTCCCGGGCTTAGCACTGAAAGTCCAGTGTCCTTGGTCTCTGGCAGACAAGGAGGGTTGGCCACTAAAGGGCTATGATTTCATTAGCCCTGTCATTTAGGCTGTTAATAATAGCCACTAACTCTTATAGGGTCCTTACTGAGTGCCAGACTTTGCTGTAAGCGCTTTACATCCATCACTTTATTTAATCCTCAGGGTGGCCCCACTTGGCAGATGTGGAAACTGAGGCACAGAGCTTTAGGTAGTGGGGAGAGGCTTTGAGTCCATGCCCTTCACCTCAAAGTCCAGGCTGTTAGCCCCCTTCCCAGCCTCCTTCTTGATCAGTCTCTCAAGTCCCCAATCTCTGCCCTGCTGGCCATCACTGGCCAGAGAGAGGACCTCAAAGAAGCTGATCAAGGCAGGGCCGGCTGTCAGCTCACAGTCCCCAAGGCCCCAGCGGCTGCCAAGACTCCTTCGGCCCCATGAGCTCATGCGTATTTCGTTTTCACCACCTCAGCCCCTGGTAAAAATATATGTCTGTATAAATAAATAACTAAATAGAGTGGATAGAGTAATAGTAAGTGGCACAGACCATAAATAATTCTGTGAAATGAGGAACTTGGTGAGCGGTCGAGAGGACTCCTTTATAAGATCAAACGCTGACTGTAAATGCCAAGGAGGGAGTTTATGAGCTGAGAACGAGCCTGCCCTCCCCTGGCCTGGGACGGCTCCCCTGCTCCCAGTAGGATGGGGCTGTGGCAGGGTGCCCTGGCAGGAGCTACCTGACCCACCCGGGAGGGCTCCCCAGGGCGACAGCCATTGCCCGGGTCTGGGAGCCTGAGGATGGACGGAGCAGGGGTGCTAGTCCACCCCTTGCTTTACTCAGAGACATGTCTCTATTTTTTTTGCCGATTCAAAAAATTTCTTAAATTGGAATATAATTGCTTTACAATGTTGTGTTAGTTTCTGCTGCACAACAACATGAATCAACTATGCTGCTGCTGCTGCTAAATCGCTTCAGTCGTGAATCAACTATATGTGTGTGTGTGTGTGTGTGTGTGTGTATGGGCTTCCCTGGTAGCTCAGTTGGTAAAGAATCTGCCTGCAATGCAGGAGACCCCAGTTTGATTCCTGGGTTGGGAAGATCCCCTGGAGAAGGGAAAGGCTACCCACTCCAGTGTTCTGGCCTGGAGAATTCCATGGACTGTATAGTCCATGCGGTTGCAGAATCGGACACGACTGAGCAACTTTCACTTTCACGCTTTCACGTATGTATATATTCCTTCCCTCTTGAGCCTCCCTCCCCCTCCCACCCCACCCCTCTAGGTCATCACAGGGCACTGAGCTGAGCTCCCTGTGCTGGACAGCAGCCTCCCACTAGCTGCCTACGTTACACATGGCATACACATGGCAGTGTATATATGTCAATGCTAGTCTCTCAGCTGTTCCACCCTCTCCTTCCCCCACTGTATCCATAAGTCTTTATTCCTGCCCTGCAAATAGATTGACCTGTACCATTTTTCTAGATTCCACAAATATGCGTTAATGTATGATATTTGTTTTTCTCTTTCACTCAGAGACACACCTTATTCAACATACTCCTGTTTCTACTTATCCAGGTCCAAGTGATATGAGTATATTAGCCACTAGAATAAATTAAGAATTAAAAGCAAACATACAAGAAAAACTTCTGTATGCATCTTTCTAACCCCCTCCCCACAAAACAAAGGAGTCTTGCCCTCCCTCAAACTTTCCATGTTCATGGACTTTTTTATTATGGGTATTGAATATTCATACCCACCAGTGCCTACCTGAAAGGCCAACCCAAATGGAAAGGACCAGCCATACCACGTGAAAATGTGGAACACTCTCCTACAGTGTGGGTGGGAAGGGAAGAGTGCGGTCACTCGGGAAAGAGGTTGAGCAGTTTCTCAGAATGTTCAACACACACCAACCCTATGACCCAGCCATTCTATGAACATGTGCGTATGGCCACCAAAAATCACGTACTGGAATGTGCAGAGCAGGACTCTTTGAAACCGCCCTGAACTTGGGGCTCATCCAAAGTTCCTTCAGCAGGTGAACAGGACAAGTGGGGTCTCTATGCAAGGGGCCATCTGTGAGATCGACAGACATGTGCTACGCACAACTCGGAAAAACCACACACGTGGTGTTGAGCAGAACAGGGAGCGGGACCCGCTGACTGATTCCTTTGACATGGAGTTTGGGAGCCGGCATGCGTCCTCGAGTTGGGAGGCAAGGATGGTGGTTTCCTTGAGTGTACGCTGGGGCGGGGCCCAAGGCAGATATTTGGGGAACCGGGAAGGTGCTGGTCTTCCGTCTGGGTGCTGGTTATCTGGGTGTGTGCACTTGGTGAAAATCCAGTGAACTGTGTGTGTCTGATTTATACACTTTTCTGTGTATGGAAGTGAAAAGTGAAAGTGAAGTCGCTCAGTCGTGTCCGACTCTTTGCGACCCCGTGGACTGTAGCCCACCAGGCTCCTCCATCCATGGGATTCTTCAGGCAAGAATACTGGAGTGGGTTGCCATTTCCTTCTCCAGGGGATCTTCCAGATCCAGGGATCGAACCCAGGTCTCCTGCACTGCAGGCAGATGCTTTAACCTCTGAGTCACCAGGGAAGCCTTTCTGTGTATTAAATGAAATAAATAATTACATTTATTTTCAATTAAATAAAATAAATAAGAAATTTTAAAAAATTGTATTTACTAGACTCAGGTTCCATCCCTGGGCCGGGAAGACCAGACAGTTCCCCGATCAGGGATCATACCAACGTCCCCTGCATTGGAAAGCGATTCTTAACCACTGGACCACCAGGGAAGTCCCTCAGTGAAACATCTTTAAAAGTTAGGGAGTGCTTAAAAGAGGGAGACAAAGCGCAGGGGTGGCCCCGTGCTGTCCCGTGACTTGACTGGGGTGATGTCCTCTCTCTGCCCGCTCGCAGTCACAGATATGACAGCTCACCTGTTTTCCCTCCAACCTCAGGGGGAAAGTTTCCTTTGTCTCCGTGTGAAATCTGGCATCAATTCTACCGAAAAGCTGGCACACTGGCTGGGGCTGCGAGGTGCTCACATCCCCACGGTGGCTCGGATGTCCCAACATTGGACAGCAGTGATTGTTTGGCTGCCCAGAGTGGGCCTGTTTGCCCCGAACGCTGCCTTGGACCCCTGATCATGTCCTAGCTAGAAACTGCTGGCTGCTCCCCGTGCCCACTGGCCAGGGGTGGCCAGCCCCAGAGTCAAGGACAAAGACATTTTTAGAAGAGCAACTGAGAAACATTTTGGCAGCTTCTCAGGGTGTGCTCAGGCCTGTAACTTACCTCATGGTCTAACTGGAAGGTATTTGCAGCCCATAAAATTGACACGAGCCATCTTATTGCCAGTGTTATTCTTGGACTGAAATTTCATTTCAAAGACATTTGAAACCCAGGTACAGAATCCCCTAGTTCAGGTGTCTTCCTCCGGCTAGTCTGGTGAACACGTTGCAGGAATGTTACCTGGCTGGTTCACAGGGCCTGGAATTCACAGGGTGCGTACAAATTAGTTCAGAGAGATGCATTGCAGGGGCAGGGAGACTTCCCTGGTGGTCCAGTGGCTGAGACTCCATGTTTCCAATGCATGGGGCCCAGGTTTGATTCCTGGTCAGGGAACTAGATCCCATATGCCACAACTGAGAGTTTGCATGCCTCAACTAAGACCCAATGCAGCCAAATAAATAATAAATAAATATAATAAATATTTTAAAAATGAAAGTGCATTACGGAGTTTGCCAATTTTTAGGTGTATGGGAACACTCTCTGGTCCTGAGCCTTGATTAGAGTCAGCCTAGTGTGTTTGAGCTTAGATTCAAAGGATGGATAGAAGGTACTGGTGGTGAAGGAAAAGGAAGGACATTTCCAACAGATAGACTGGCACATACAAAGGCCCAGTGGCAGCAATAAGGAGGAAAGAACCCCAGGGTGGTCAGGGCACAGGGGGTGAAGGGAGTATGCAAAGGTGGGCAGGGCCCAGAGCCCACAGGGCCTTACAGCCACACTGAAGAGTCTCACTTTATCTCAAAGGCAATAGAAATCATTGAACAATCAAAGGGAGACAGAGCTGAGCTTGGGAGATATCCGCTCTTTGAAAGATCACTCTGCCTAAATTTCCACCATCTGCAAAGCTGTTCTGTGCTGAAAGAAGGAAAGGTGAGACACTTCCTGTCTCTCAGGAAGTGGACAACCCAGGTAGAGAAACAGAAAGGAACCCTGTGCTGTCCTCTAGAAAAAAGATGTGAGCCACAAATGCAAGACAAGTAGTTTAAAGTTTCTAGTACCCACATGTTTTAAGACGTGAGAAGAAACAGGTAAAATTAAAAATTTAAAATTATTGAATTGATTTGGCTGCACCTGGTCCTAGCTGCCGTACAGGAGATCTTCATTGCTACGTGCAGGGTCTTTAGTCGCAGCCTGTGGGATCTAGTTCCCTGACCAGGGATCGAACCCAGGCCCCCCACATTGGGAGTATGGAGTTTTAGCCACTAGACCACCACCAGGGAAGTGCTGAAATTAATTTTAATAAAATTTTAACATATTTTCATCAGTATATTTAACACATTTCCATCTCAACATTATTGATACAGAACGTTACTTTTATTGTTAGTGAGATATTTCACATTTTTCCACACTGCATCCTTAAAATCCTGTGTGTATCGTTTGTTCATGGCCCATCTCAGTTTGGAGTGGCCGCAGTGTGAGCATCTTACAGCTATGTGAGGTTAGTGGCAGCAGAATTGGACAGCGTGGATCAAAGTCATGGGTGCTGGCTTCCCCTGACCACTGCCTCGGATGAACACATCAGACAGGAAGGATGTGGAAGGTGGGAACGATTCTCCCAAATGAGAGCAGGATGGGGCAAAGTCCAAAGCGAAGAGGCACAGCAGCTGTCATGTGGGAGAGTGTGCACAGCATTGTGGTCTGTAGCAACCCCAGCTCAGAAAGACCCTAAATGTCCATCAGCAGATGGGAGAGATTGACTGATGGATTCGTGCAAAGGAACACCGGCTTCCATACCCATGTCCTGGCTAGATGAGAAATGCAGAAAATAACAAGTGTCGGTGAAGATGTGAGAGGCATTGGAAACTTTGTGCCTTATTGCTGGGAGTGTAAAATGGGGCAGCTGACGTGGAAAACAGTCTGGCCATTCTTCAGTGGGGTAAACGTAGAGTTACCATAGGAACCAGCAATTCTGCTCCTGAGTATACGCTCCAAAGATCTGAAAGCAGGTGTTCTAACAAACATGTGTACACAGATGTTCAGTCAGTTCCGTTCAGTCACTCAGTCATGTCTGATTCTTCGAGACCCCATGAATCGCAGCACGCCAGGCCTTCCTGTCCATCACCAACTCCCAGAGTTCACTCAGACTCACGTCCATCGAGTCAGTGATGCCATCCAGCCATCTCATCCTCTGTCGTCCCCTTCTCCTCCTGCCCACAATCCCTCCCAGCATCAGAGTCTTTTCCAATGAGTCAACTCTTCGCATGAGGTGCCCAAAGTATTGGAGTTTCAGCTTCAGCATCATTCCTTCCAAAGAATGCCTAGGACTGATCTCCTTTAAAATGGACTGGTTGGATCTCCTTGCAGTCCAAGGGACTCTCAAGAGTCTTCTCCAACACCACAGTTCAAAAGCACCAATTCTTCCGCGCTCAGCTTTCTTCATAGTCCAACTCTCACATCCATACATGACTACTAGAAAAACCATAGCCTTGATTACACAGAACTTTGTTGGCAAAGTAATGTCTCTGCTTTTGAATATGCTATCTAGGTTGGTCATAACTTTCCTTCCAAGGAGTAAGCGGCTTTTAATTTCATGGTTGCAATCACCATCTGCAGTGATTTTGGAGCCCAGAAAAACAAAATCTGACACTGTTTCCACTGTTTCCCCATCTATTTCCCATGAAGCGATGGGACCAGATGCCATGATCTTAGATTTCTGAATGTTGAACTTTAAGCCAACTTTTCACTCTCCACTTTCACTTTCATCAA
>NW_011494732.1:4725515-4731990 GCF_000754665.1 Bison bison bison | reverse complement strand
TGTTTTTATGGAACTCTCTTGCTTTTTCGATGATCCAGCAGATATTGGCAATTTGATCTCTGGTTCCGCTGCCTTTTCTAAAACCAGCTTGAACATCTGGAAGTTCACAGTTCATGTATTGCTGAAGCCTGGCTTGGAGAATTTCGAGCATTACTTTACTAGCATGTGAGATGAGTGCAATTGTGTGGTAGTTTGAGCATTCTTTGGCATTGCCTTTCTTTGGGATTGGAATGAAAATGATAGGATTATTGCCAATAGCCAAAAGGTGGAAACATCTCAGTGTCCATGGAGAGTTGGATGGATAAACAAAACGTGGTTCATCCACATAGTGGAATATTATTCAGCCATTAAAAGGGGCAAAGTACCGACATAGGCTACTGCATGGATGAACCTTGAAAATGTTGTGCCACATGAAATCAGCCAGACTCCAAAGGCTGTGTATTGTATCATTCCAGAATTGGTAAATACATAGAGATAGAAAGTAGTTTGGTGGTTGCCAGGGGCCGAGGGAGGGGAGAATGAGGTGTGATGCTTTAATGGGTATGGGGTTTCCTTTGGGGATGATGAGAATATTCCAGAACTAGATAGAGGCAGTGGCTGCACACCGTGGTGAAGGTACTAAATGCCACTACTGGTGAATTGTGTGCTATACGGATTCTTAAAATTATTTATTTATTAGCTGTGTTGGATCCTCATTGAGGCGCTTGGGCTTCTCACTGTGGTGACTTCTTTCATTGCAGGGCCTGGATTCGAGGATGCATGGGCTTCACAGTTGTGGTACACCAGCTTAGTTGCCCTGTAGCACATGGGATCTTCCCAGACCAGGGATTGAACCCATGTCCCCTGCATCGGCAGGCAGACTCTTCACCACTGGACCATCAGGCAAGTCCCTATAGGCATTTTTAAAGGCTAAAGAAAAGAGGATGTGGGAGGGTGAATACTGGAGCTACATCGCACCAAATGTGAATGTATCTCATAGAACAAAGAAGGGAAAGCCAAGTTTCGGGAGAACGAGGAACAGATGCTGCTGACAGTGGCCCGAATCCCCCTGGCCACCCCCACCCCCAGCCCTTGGCAGAGGCACGGCTATTGTTCCCCCTTCTCAGGCACCTGTGTGCTGTGCTGTGCTTAGTTGCTCAGTCGTGTCCAATTCTTTGGAAGCCCATGGACTGTATCCCACCAGGCTCCTCTGTCCATGGAATTCTCCAGGCAAGAATATTGGAATGGGTTGCTATGCCCTACTCCAGGGGATCTTCCCAACCCAGGGACTGAACCCAGGTGTCCCGCATTGCAGGTGGATTCTTTACCTTCTGAACCACCAGGGAACCCCAAGAATACTGGAGTGGGTAGCCTATCCCTTCTCCAGGGAATCTTCCTGATCCAGGGATTGAACCAGGGTCTCCTGTATTGCTGGCAGATTCTTTACCGGTTGAGATACCAGGGAAGCCCCAGGCACCTATGACCCTTCTGCAAAGACTTCCTCTGCCTGCAGGTGTAACTCCCCTGCAGGCGTGGGAGGGCACGGGTACTCCAGCATCCTAGCCCTCAGCTCGCGCTCTGAGGGCTGCTCTATACACTCAGGGAGCCCAGGGGACACAGCCTAACCACCGCAGCCCCCCGCCACCAGCTCAGCCCTCACTGCCTTGTCTCCTGCTCCCTGTCTTTCCCTGCCTCCCTGGCCTCACCTCCCACATAAACTGTGCACCAAACCCTCTTAGCCTCTGCTTTTAAATGAACCCAAACTTAGACAAATGCCCGTGACATTACATCACGTAGGTAGGATTTTGAACTGTGCAAAACAATACAGAGGTGCTGCTTGGGGAATTCACACACAGGTAGCAAAATGGCTAAGACACATCTAGGAATGATCAGCACCAAGTTCAGGGCACTGGGCACAGCCGGAGAAGGGGAGGGGCAGGTAGGAGGGAAATGCCCTCTGAGAAGGGTACCCAGAGGGCCTCAAGTGATTGGAAATGTTTTATCTCCTAAACACGGGTTGCAGGCACAGAAAGGCTCGTTATATATGTATATTTCTTGAATGTTTGAAATGTATCATCGTCATTGTAAAAGAAGGCACGAGTAGGTGTATTTAGCAGCCAAGGAATTGGAGGGGATGGGGACATTTTAAGTGAAGAAATGCTGGACGCTAAAGCTGGTCCAGGTGGCAGTGGGGAGGTCAAGCGATATTGCTGTTTCATGTCATTCTGTTTGTGATCCGAGGATCCAAGGCAGCGAGGAGGACCTGGGGCAGGGAAGCTCCCATCACAGCTGCAGTAAGACGGTCTCAGTGGGGGCAGAGTCAGGAAGCAAAAGACCTCGGAAACATTTGAAGGCGGGAGGCAGTGGTCAGCTCTGCTCACTGGGGTGGGAACCAGGAGCAAACGAGGAGCTGGGGTTGCAACTCTGGGGGACAGGGGGACGCGAGGGCCCCTGCAGGGCTCTGGATACCCAAAGGTTGAACTGATCAGAGAAGGGGGCTGGGATAGGTTTGTACAGATCTGCACAGCATTTGTACTTGCTGGGGAGGCAGGTAGAGGTGGGAAGACTTCTGACCTCAGCACCTTGGATTTTCAGGTAACAACAGGGCTCTGTGTGCCCCCCAGCTCTGAGACCCCTGCAAACCAGTCAGCCCCTGCCTACAACTCACATGTGACCACTATTTCCGGGACCTGAGGGTGCGTGCCAAAAAAGGAGAGGATCCTCGGTGGCAGGTTCTTGGTAGGGGTCCGAGCCAACCCTTCACAAAGCCATTCTGCTCTGGGACTCAAACGCTCGCGGGAGACCCTAGGGTCTGATGCATCGCCTGCTCTCCGGTGGATTGCTTTAATGGTGCCCATTCTCCCTCTCTCTTTGTAGCCACACTCTGTGCTCTGGACCTTCTTTTCCCAGCTTTTTGGGGCTTTATTCAGAGTACAGTCTGACAGATTTTGGTAATTGAATTCCACATTGGTGTCATGATCTAGAACTTTCCAATCACCCCCAAGCTCCCTCGTGCCCCTTTGCAGTAAACCTCAGCCCCAACGTCTAATTCCAGGTGACTCCTGATGTCTTTCTGTCGCTATTGATTTCGCCTTATCTAGAATTTCATATAAACAAGTTCATTCTATATGAGCCTTTATGGACTTGAAAAATTATATTCTTTTTTTTTTTTTTTCAGTTTTGTGGAGATACAGTTGGCAAATAACCATGATATCCTTTAAGATGTACAGGGTAATGCTTTGATATACATTATGAAGTGATGGCTTCATAAAGCTAATTAACACACTCATCACCTCCCGTAATTCCTTTACGTGTGTGTGGTGAGAACACAAGATGGACTCTCTTAGCAAATCTGAGGTATACAATACAGTGTTATTAACTGCAGTCAGTCACCATGCTGTACACTAGCTATCCAAAAGTTACTCATAGCTGAAAGTTTGTACCCTTTGACCAACATCCCCCCATCTCCCCCACCCCTCAGCCCCTGGCAGCCACCATCCTATGCTGTTACTACGAGTTCGACTTTTTTAGATTCCACATGTAAGTGAGGTCACACAGTATTTGTCTTTCTGTGTCTGACTTATTTCACTTAACGTAATGTCCTCTAGGCTCATCCATGCTGTCACACATGGCAGATTTCCTCCTTTCTCATGGCTGAATAATATTCCATTATATGTTCTTATACCACATCTTTGTGGGCTTCCCAAGTGGCGCAGTGGTAAAGAATCTGTCTGCCACTGCAGGAGCCTCAAGGAGACACAGGTTCGATCCCTGGATTGGGAAGACCCCCCTGGAGGAGGAAATGGCAACCCATTTCAGTATTCTTGCTTGGAAAATCCCATAAACAGAGGAGCCTTGTGGGCTACAATCCACGGGTTCACAAAGAGTTGGACATGAATGAGTGACTGAACACACACATCTTTATCTGTTGACAGAAACCTAGGTTGTTTACAGACGTTGGCACCTGTGAATAAGTCTGCAATGAATGTGGGAGTACAGGTATCTTCTGGAGATAGTTTAGATATACTCCCAGAAGTGGGATTGCTGGATCATTTGGTAGTTCTATGTTTGAGGTTTTGAACAACCTCCATCTAGTTTTGCCTTGTGGCTGTACCAATTTACATTCCCACCAACACTGCATGAGGGTTCCTTTTTCTCCACAGCCTCCTCAACACCTGTTGTTTCTTGTCTTCTTGATAACAGCATTCTAACATGTGTGAGGTGATAGCTCATTGTGGTTTTGATTTGTATTTATCTGATGATCAGTGATGTTGATCAGCACCTTTTAATATATCCATTGGCAATTCGTATGTCTTCTTCATAAAAATGTCTACTCGAGCCGTCTGCTCATATTTTAACTAGGCTATTTGTGTGTGTGTGTGGGGGGTTATTTTTTGCTATTGAGTTGATATGAGTTCCTTATATATTTTGACTATTAGCTCCCTGTCGGAGATATATACCAATAATTTTCAAATATTTCAAAATATTTCAAATATTTTCTCCCACTCTGTAGTTTGCCATTTCATGTTGTCGATTCTTTCCTTTGCTATTCAGAAACATTTTGGTTCATGGATTGGAAGAGTTAATATTCTTAATATGTCCATACTACTGAAAGCTATCTGTAGACTCAAAGCAATCCCTATCTCAGTTCCAGCGGCATTTTCACAGAAAAGGAAAAAATAAGTCTAAAATTCATACGGAACCATCAAGGACTCTGAATAGCCAAAGCAATCTTGAGAAAGAAGAACGAAGCTCGAGGCATCACATTTTCTGATTTCAGATTGTATTATAAAACTATAGTAATCAAAATAGTACAATAATGGGATGAAAACAGACCCTTAGACCAATGGAACAGAGTAGAAAGCCCAGAGATAAACCCACACAGATATGATCAACTAGTCTTTGACAAGGGAGCCAAGAACACACAATGGGAAAGGAATAGTCTCTTCAATAAAAATGATGTTGGGAAAACTGGACATCCACATGCAAAGGAAAGAAATCGGACCCTTACCTTACACAGTACACAATAATCAACACAGAGAGGCTTAAAGACTTAAACATAAGACATATGTGCGTGTGTGCTCAGTTATGTCTGACTCTTTGTGACCTCATGGACTATAGCCCGCCAGGCTCCACTGTCCATGGGGTTCTCCAGGCAAGAATACTGGAGTGGGTTGCTATTACCTTCTCCAGGGGATCTTCCCGACCCAGGGATCAAACACATGTCTCCTGCGTCTCCTACATTGCAGGCAGATCCTTTACTGCTGAGCCACCTGGGAAGCCTAACATAAGATGTAAAGCCATTAAAATTCTGAGTCAAGGGTTTGGAACTTCCTTGGTGGTCCCTGGTTAGAGAACTAAGATCCCACCTGCTACACGGAGTGGCCAATAAATAAATAAATAAAATAAATATATCTTTTAAACAAAGGATCTGAGTACCAGGGGATAAGGATTCAGGAATCAAGTCCAGGAAGCAGCTAGAAGGAGGTGTGCACAGTGAGATGGGGACAGGAAGGCAGCGGAAAAGGATGCAGCTTCAGGCAGTTCACTGCTGGGCTACTGAGGTTCAGTAACCCATTGGGGAGCCCCGGAAGCCAGAATGGAACATGCCTTCAAACCTCCCCACTGAGGGGCTTCCCTGGTTGCACCATCCCCTGGGGGTGGGTGTGGGCATGAACTCCCCAGCACTTCAGCCCAGGATCACTGCGGGATGAGTATGTAGCATCCAGAGCGGCTGGTCACCTCTTGGCCCCCTTCGGTCCCTTATGATATGGAAGCCCTGAGATGCCGAGTAATTGGGAACCCTGCTTGTGCCTCAGAGTCCTCAGGCCCCATCCCTACCACCCTTGGATGTCCTCTGCTAACTTCAATATCCGGTTTCACAAGCCCCACAAGCCCAGCAGGAGCCTCCCAGGCTCCAGACAGGGTGGGGTCTAGCCCTGGTGCCCACGCGTCTCCGGGCCCTCCGCATGCACCTCCATCTGTTCATTCAGTGCGTGTGGCTGAGTTGGTCTCTGAATCAGGTGTTTGACTCACAGTGATTGCGGTGATAATTCCCAAGCCAGCAGCATCCACTTGGCTGGCTCCTAGGGTTTGTTGATTTGCATCCCTCTGATAGATTGGAGCTTAAGAGCATCAGGAAAACCCCTGGTCCTCCCACCCTGGGATCAGCTGGGTCCCCAGGGCTCAGCCTTTTATGACCTCTGCTGCTGGGTTACCGCCTCCCACAAGGAGGCCCCTGGCGTCCTGGAGCTGATGGATGGTTTGGTCCTGAGAGCAGTGCTGCCAGACAGGGCGGGGCTGGATGAGTCACGCTGGACCTTGCTTGGTCATCCAGGTGCCAGGGCGGGCCTGTCCCTGGTCACCCTGGGATGAGGGGAGCTCCCCAGCAGGGCCTGTCATGGGTAATAACCCAGCAGGAGGGTTTATTTGCCTTCTCTGCAAGAGATCAGGGAGGGTGGAACCTATGCTGCAGCCACTGCCCAAGGACGGAGGC
>NW_011494732.1:4706303-4725415 GCF_000754665.1 Bison bison bison | reverse complement strand
GGGGGAGCCGACCTCCTGGGGGGCTGCCTGCCTCTTGGAAGATAATCAACCTTGATGGTTTGGGATGCCACCTTCCCTAAAGGCGGGGTTCTCATTGTCAGAGTTTAAGAACAAACAAAACCAGGGTTTCTCAGAAACAGCCACTGCTGGGGAGCAGATGACTTCAGGTGGAAAATTGAATGGATTTAAATGAGATTAAGTCACAAGATGAACAAGTTATCCCCCCCTCCAGGGCTCTTTAATCCAGTTGATTCTTATCAGGCAAAAAACTCAGCCTGGCACTTATGAGTCTTTAATGCCTCTCTAGGACTTCCTAATTTCCTTTTTTTTAAAAAAAAAAAAAAACAAGGAATGTTAGACCTCAAGCTGCAAGTCTGACACAGTCCATCCTCCTGGTTAGAATTGAAAATGCTTGTTTTGTTTTCATTGAATTCACTTTTGCAGTTGTGTGTGCATGGTGTAGTTTTCCATTTAGAGGATGAATATGAAAAAATTTTTAATTTATTGTACCCTTTTTTTAGTCTTACAGCAAGTCCTTAATATATTTTATAAATAATAATATGAGTTGAGGGTTGGCAGATCCTGGCCCTGGGCCAAATCCAGTCTGCAGCCTGGTTTTTGTCAATAAAGTTTTATTGGCACTTAGCCATGCCATCACTGACACGTTGTATGCTCTGGTTGCTTTAACAGGAGTTTCAACGGAGACCGTCCAGCCCATGTTGCCTAAAATATGGACCGTTGGGCCCTGTAGGGAAAAGTTCACTGATCTCTGATGTAAGTGATACACTGAAACAACAACAAAAAAGGAAGTGACAAAGGGCTAAAGTTTGGAAATTATTGATGAAATTAAGTACGAATTTCAGGGCCTTGGGTAATCATAGAAAATTACCATCCTTCTGCTTGTCTAATCACTTATCACCCCGAAGTACCAGTATGATGACCAAGTGAGCTGGAATTCCTTGTGTTATGTGTTCTTCCCCAGTTCTGGGCAGACTGTGGTTGGATGAATCAGCTGGGTATTGGGAACAGGGGTGTAAATGTCCAATTTCTTCCTCTCTTTTCCTGCCTGGTTCGACTTAAATTTTCTTTCCTAACTTAAGGCTGTAGACCTATGCCTGATTTCCCATTTAGTCCTGTGGTAGTTCTGAGCAATGCTCTTTTTTTCAGTCAATTATTTATGTTCAATATCCTGCCTCCCATGCAATAAGCATTTTTGAGCTGAATTCTGAGTTGTAGATGCAAAAATGAAAGACATGGGGCTTCCCTGGTGGCTCAGTGGCAAAGACTCTGCCTGC
This sequence comes from Bison bison bison, assembly GCF_000754665.1. Taxonomy (NCBI): domain Eukaryota; kingdom Metazoa; phylum Chordata; class Mammalia; order Artiodactyla; family Bovidae; genus Bison; species Bison bison. Next base: position 4,724,120 of record NW_011494732.1, on the reverse strand, counting down.
CAATGGAAGAGACATGGGTTCGATCCCTGGTCCAGGAAGATCCCACATGCCACAGAGCAATTAAGCCCGTGTGCCACAACTATTGAGCCTGTGCTTCTGAACCCACTCAATGAAAGTACTGAAGCCCGGTGCCCGAGAGCCCATGCCATGCAAGGAGAGAAGCCACCACAATGAGAAGCTTGCACAGTGCAAGTGTAGAGTAGTCCCAGCTCGCTGGAACTAGAGAACGCCTACACAGCAACGAAGACCCAGGACAGCCAAAAATAAATAAATACATTTTTTGTTTAAAAAAAAGAAAGACACTATCTAGCCTTGTGGACAATTCACAGCTTGTGGAACTCACCACCACCACCACATTTATCACCATCGCTGCCGCCCTCATCACCCCCATCATCACCATCACCACCCGCCCTACGGGTGATCAGCACCACGATCACTCTCACCCCCACCAGCATCTCCTCCACTACCGCTATGCATAAAAGAGCCGACTTTAAATTGCCTAATGCTTAAAATACCCCGAGGGCAGCAGAGGCAATATCTGAGGTAAAGTTTCGCAAGAACATCGGGGGACCCTCTATCTTGCTGAAGCACCACCCCTCTTCTGCAATGCCCACTAGGCTGGAAACAGGTCAGGGCTGTCCCCTGCCAGGAAGATAAATCTTCTCATGGCTTCGCTCAGCTCCTCCTACACAGGAAAAGTAGTCGTGGCTGAGCAGCTTGTATTTTCTATTTGAGTGGCTCACAAATACATTTTCTAAAACTCCCTTTTTTCCTTGTATGTATTTTCTGACTCTAATTTAGACACTTAGAAAAGACCCAGAATTCAGTGAGTCCTCGTCAGGCCCCAAGAATAGAAGCATGACCAAGACTCAGAGGGCGCTCGTCATCCAGACGCCAAGACAAACACACTCACGGCCCTTGCCCGGAAGCGGTGGCTTGCGGTTCAAGCGCCAAAGTGGTGGGGGGAGGGGTGATAGGAAAAACAATCAAGAGATCAACATAGAGAAAGATTTCCCTCACCAACTTCTGCGCCGAAAACGCCTGTGGCGTTGCCAAGTGCTCCTCGTGTGGGCGGCAGACCTGCAGACCACCTCAGGTCCCTGTCTCACTAGAGCGGAGGCTGACCAGGACCTCGAGAAACAACGGCATGGCCTGCCCCGAACGAGTCTCCTTCTCAAAAGCGGAAGCCGTTGGCTTAAGCCAAACTTACTGGCAAAGCCTTGTCTGGGTGAAAGGTGCATAGCAAGGAAAGAAGAATGATGAGAAAACCAAGTCTGAGTGCCTGCTTGGGATGGTGTTAGAAGCTAGAAGGCAGAGGTGGGAGCGGAGTAACCATTGGATGGTGACAGGAGATGCCATAGTCATTATCCAATATGGTAGCCTCTGGCCACGTGTGGCTGGTGAATACTTGAAATGGGGCTAGTTCAACCAAGGAACTGACTTCTGGTTTAGTTTAATTTTAACCAATTTATTTGTTTATTTACTTATTTATTTGTTGTTATTCTTTTCCATTATGAGTGTGTGGGTTTTTTTGGCCACACCATACATCATGTGGAACTGTCCCACCCAGGAATGGAACTCAAGCCCCCTGAGTTGGAACCTCAGAGTCCTAACCACTGGACCACCAGGGAAGTCCCATTATGGTTTATCAGAGGATACTGAATATAATTCCCCATGTCATGCAGGCGGACCTTGTTGTTTATCTATCCTGTATATACTAGTTTGCATCTGTTAATCTCCACGTCCCGAGCCAATTTAAATTTAAACACAGATACTTAGTGCAGTTCTATCACAGATACTTAGGGCTTCCCTGATAGCTCAGTTGGTAAAGAATCCACCTGCAATGCAGGGGACCCCAGTTCTATTCCTGGATCAGGAAGATTCGCTGGAGAAGGGAAAGGCTACCCACTCCAGTATTCTTGGGCTTCCCTGGTGGCTTGGGTGATAAAGAATCTGCCTGCAATGTGGGAGACCTGGGTTCGATCCCTGGGTTGGGAAAATCCCCTGCAGAAGGGAAAGGCTACCCACTCCAGTATTCTGGTCTAGAGAATTCCATGGACTATATAGTCCATGGGGTTGCAGAGTCAGACAAGACTAAGCAACTTTCACTTTCACTTTCCACTTACTCCAATTATTAGAAATCTTAAGTATGTTTGGAACACCTTTGGTAGGTGAATTAAATTTGTCAATGGTATATTTTCATGAAACATGCAACTTTCTTTTTTACACATTGTAAAATGTACTAATTTCCAATAAAAATGTAACATCCAAATCAACTTGTGCATAAGTATTCAATACACGTCAAATTTCAGACTTAATACAAAAAAAAGAAAATAGCTCATTGATAGTTTTTCTTTGTATTGCTTGCGTAGTTGAAAGGATACTTTAGATATACTGGATTAAATAATACTTGTTAAAGTTCATTTCACTTGCTTCTTTTTAGTTTTTTGAAGTGGCTACTAGAAATTTTTATTTATTTATTTGTTTAATTCTTTAGTCAAGTTTGCTTGGCATGTGGGATCTTAGTTTGCCAACCAGGGATTGAACCCCCTGCATTGGAAGTGTGGAGTATTAACTACTGGAGCACCAGGAAAATGGCTAGAGAATTTTAAATTACACATGCAGATTGCATTCGGCTTCCCCCAGAATTCAGGAAGCAGGCACAGTCTGCAGGGCCCCCCGGAGCAGCCACTGATGCTGGTCGGTTATTTCGTTTCCCTCTGTCCTCTGCCCCCTCCCCAGCCACACCTCAGGAGTAAGTATTTGCCAACAGTTGCCCAGAGAGGAAGTGTGATATAATTAGAAAAATGAATCACGAGTTAGAAATTGTACAACTCCCAGTGTTATCATTGAATCTGGACTATTCCATAGAGTCTCAGTTCCTGCAGCAAAATTTGCAGGGAATTTTGATTTAGATCACCAGAGGAAGTGATCAGCTTATCCTAGATATGACTTCTCAAGACCACAAAGTTCCTGTCCCCTGAATATACTGGACTCTGTTGACCAGAAGATGTTGGGGTTCAAGATTCCCGATGCAGCGTCTCTGTTGATCTAAAAGTTATTTTAAGTGTAAAAGTTTATTTTTTAGAAAATCAAGTCTTGGACTTGAAACCAACCAGAAAACTTCTGATTTTAAGTCCTCGATGTGTGGCTTCATACTTTCCTTTCTAAAGGCATCATTCTCTTGTCCTTGGGTCACTGACATGGTAACTATCGGCCATGGGTGGCTATTGAATACCACATCCCTACTGTAAAGTACATTACATTTGAAAGGCTTAGGATGAGGGGAAAAAAAAGTAAAGTGTCTAATTAATAATCTACTTAGATTGCATGTTGAAATGATAATAGCTTGGATGTACTGGGTTAAATAAAATATATCACAATGAATTTCCCCCGTTTATTTTTATCCTTTTAACGTGGCTACCAGGAAATTTGATCTACACATGTGCCTCACATTTGTGGCCTGTGTTTGTGGCTCACATCCCGTTTCCCTCGGATGGTGCTGCTGCAGAGTGTCCTTCCTCCATCCGTGGTGGGTGAGATGTTACCCTCCTGATGTATGCACGGAAGATCCCATTCTGAATCCACCCAATGTGACCACCAACAGGCCCCTTGACCTGTGGGAGCCTTGCTTTCCTCACCTGGAAAATGGATATTATAATAGTGTTCAATTCGTGCATAGTATCCACATCAGGGAACTCTTCTGAGGACTAAAAGAGGTGTTCTATTGTAAAGTGCTTAGTGCCTTGTCTACCATATTGTAAGCCTTCAAGAAATAAATAAAATGTTACTTTTCATCTCAAAACTCCACCCTTTCACCTGTTGCTCCTTGGCACGTGGGATCCTCCCAGATCAGGGATTGAAACCGTGGCTCCTGCATTGGCAGGCAGATTGTTTACCACTGAACACTGGGGAAGCCCTCACTTACTCTTAAGTCTGACTTCTTTTCCTCTCCTTCAGAGTGTGGTTTTCTTTCTCATCCCTTCTCGGTAGTGCCTGGTCCTATTTCCCTGTAAACACGTCCATCTTCCAAGATGACTGATGCTTCCCCAGTTCTCAAATGAGAAATATCTTTATTTGGACTTGTTTTATGACTCACTGTCCGATTTCTCTCCTTTCTTTTGCCACTCATGTGAGTGCTACATTCCATTCCTGTACTTTTCTTTTACTTCATTTTTTTAGAGCAGCTGTAAGTTCCCAGCAAAATTGAGGGAAAAGTACACAGATTTCTCATATGCTTCTTGCCCCCAACACATGCACAGACTCCCACATTATCAACATGTGTGCATGCTTGGTCACTCAGTCGTGTCCAACTCTTTTGAGACTCCTTGGACTGTAGCCCTCCAGGCTCCACTGTCCATGGGATTCTCCAGGCAAGAATACTGGAGTGAGTTGCCATTTCCTTCTCCAGGGGATCTTCCTGATCCAGGGATCGAAACTGCGTCTCCTGCAGCTCCTGAACTGGCAGAAAGAATCTCTACCACTGAGCCACCTGGGAAACTACATTATCAACATCCCCCACCAGTTGGTATATTTGTCACAAGTGATGAACCAACATTGACACATCCGTGCATGCTTCACATTACAGGTCTCCCTTGGTGGTGTACGTTCTGTGGGTTTGGACAAATGTATAATGACATGTATCCACCATTATGGTCTCATCTGGAGTATTTTCACCATCCTAAAACTCCTCTGTGCTCTGCCTACCCATCACTCACTCCCCACCAACCTCTGGAAACCACTCATCTTTTTACTGTCACCATAAGTTTTCCTTTTCCAGAATGTCACAGACTTGGAATCTTCTAGTACACAGCCTTTCAGATTGGCTTCTTTTCCTTAGTAATCTGCATTGAAATTGCCTTTGCATCTTTTCATGGCTTCATAGCTTGACAGCAATGAATAATATTCCATCGTCTCGAGGTACTAGGATTTATTTATTCATTTACCTACTGAAGGACGTCTTGATGGCTTCTAAAATTTGGCAGTTAAGAATAAGCTGCTATAGGGCTTCCATGGTGGTCTAGTGGTTAAGAGTCTACCTGGCAATGTGGAGGACACTGGTTTGATCCCTGGTCTGGGAAGATGCCATGGGCTACCTGTCTCATGCCACTGCAACTACTGAAGCCTCCGAGCCTGCCCGAACTTGGAAACAAGAGAAGTCGCCACAGTGAGAAGCCTGTGCGCCACCACTAGACAGTGCTCAGTGCTGCTGCTAAGTCGCTTCAGTCGTGTCCGACTCTGTGCGACCCCATAGACGGCAGCCCACCAGGCTCCCCCATCCCTGGGATTCTCCAGGCAAGAACACTGGAGTGGGTTGCCATTTCCTCCTCCAATGCATGAAAGTGAAAAGTGAAAGTGAAGTTGCTCAGTTGTGTCCGACTCTTCGAGACCCCATGGACTGCAGCCTACCAAGGCTCCTCCGTCCATGGGATTTGCCAGGCAAGAGTACTGGAGTGGGGTGCCATTAGAAAGCCCATGTGCAGCAACAAAGACCCAGCACAGCCAAAATGAAATAAATAAATACATTTAAAAAATTAGAACAAAATAATAAAGCTGGTATAAACATCCATGTGCAGGTTTTCGTGTGGACAGAAGTTTTCAGCTCCTTCGAGTAAATATCACAGAGTACAATTTCGGATGATGTGATAGTCCCTCCACTTTTGAATCCTCCGCCCCTTTCCGGATCCCTGGCAAACTCAGCTTCTGCCCACACCCTCGGGCCAAAACCATCTTAAAACTTAGCCAGTGATTTATATCTCAGCGTGACTCTTGCCCGATCTCATCCTCCTCAATCCTTTAGAATAAAAAAAGAAAAGAAAACAAGAAAACAAATTTAGGGATCTTTTAAAGTACTTTTGATTACAGCGATCCAGCTTTCTCCCAGTTGGTTGCGTCTTCCTGGAGATGGATGGGGGAGTTTCCCTTCACTTTCATGTCTAACCTCCTTGCGTTTGTGGCAAGCCCCTGTGTGCAAGGGGCTGCTCTTATATGGATGGAGCCTTTTCCATTGAGCTGGAGGCAAGAGGTGCCCTGTGGGGAGCAGAGCCCCCTCCTGGCTCCCCTCCAGCCCACGGTCCCTGCAGAGCAACGTTAGCGTCTCCAGTCCAATCATGTTTTTCTGCCACATGTGCTAAGCAGTAAACAGCTCTCCGAGACCCAAATAAAAAGGTCTTTATGGAGAGAACAAACACAAGTAAATGCCAGAATCCAATTTAAATGAATAAATAAACCCAATTCCAAAGGCTGCAGGCCACAAGATTTCAGCAAGACGAGCCAAGCGAGTTGCTTTCTCTTCAGTTGGCTTCTTGACGTGAGGGAGGAAGAACCATTCCAGGCTGTCAGCAGAGCCCAGCATCTCCAAATCTGAGGGTCCCAGTCCCCTAAGAAGTAAAAGCACACAGTGCCAGATTTCTCAACCAACAACTAAGCCTTGCAAATTTTGCGTTTAGAAATAGAGGCGAGTTGAATCTCAGAGACTCAGGGAGAGAGGACTTGCCAGCCTCCTGGAACCTGCAGCGGGGAGGGATTCCTGGAAGGTGATGCTGGCCCCTGGGATCTGTGCATCTTGTCATCTCAGGATCACTGGCTCCAGTGTCCCCTGCCCGGCATGTGGAGGGGGCCCTTTCCTGGTCTCTATTCACTCCATCAACACTTGTTAAGCATGTTGGGTGCTGGGCGGTAGACAAGGAAACTCAAACTGTCTTTGCCTCATAGGAACTCTCAGCCTGGAGATAGAGAAGCAGAATCTCCGTCAGATTCTAAGACAATCTCCTCCAATGAGTGAATGCGGTGGAGGAGGGGAGCGCTGAGAGTGAGGGTGAGGGGGCAGAGGAAACCCTCTGAGTCCTGGGGGCCAGGTCAGAGGGTGGCCGGACTGTGCTGTGAGGGAAGAGAGGCTGAGAGACACTTCTTGAGTGTGGGGAAGTGTCAGGGACATTGTGACATAAACTATGGGTCAGGAGGGACTCTGATGCCATTTTTAGAAGGCAGGTCAGCATCCAGCAAGTGCTGAGTCACTGAAAAGTGTCCTGTCCATCCTGGCATCTTCCACGAGTCACTCGGTGGCGTGGAGGGTGAGTCTGAGGGCTCGGTGATGACAGAGACTGCCAGCCGCCCCTATATCCCTGTGCGTCTTTCCTTCCTGGCCAAGCCCAGGAAACTACATTTCCCAGAATTCTCTGCCCCACTAGGTGAGATCACGTGAGTAGTTCTGGTCAATGGACTGTGGGCAAGAATGATGCCCGCACTTCCAGACCCGGCCTCTAAAACCTCCCTAGAGAAGCTCCGAGCTCTTTTCTGTCTCCCAATTGGACACAGAGGATCCAGTGGAGGGTGCTGGGATGGAGCCACAATATGGAAGGAGTCTCGCTTGCCAATGCAGGCGACATAAGAGACATGGGTTTGACCTCTGGGTCAGGAAGATTCCCTGAAGGAGGACATGGGAAACCACTTCAGTATTCTTGCCTGGAAAAGCCCGTGGACAGAGGAGCCTGGTGGGCTATAGTCCATGGGATCGCAAAGAGTTAGACACGACTGAAGTGACTTAGCAGGCTTACATGCATGCACTGGGTCCCCAGATCACTATAGAAGGACCAACCTATGTCAGCATGAGTGAGCAACACATTTTCATTGCTGTCAAGCTACTTTGATTTTGCAATTGTTTTTGAAACTGTGAGCTAGTCTCTTACATTTTCTGATTCAACATCCATGATTGAGACATGATAGGAGCCTAAGTTTAGCAGATGGGGACCGAGAGAAGGAGGAGAAACAGATTCAAGCCACGTTGAACAGGGAAGTGATCACCACCTGATAATGAAGTAGACGCAGGACACGACAGAGAGGGGCACATCTAGGTGGAGGCTGGTGGCCTGAGAATCCAGGAGGAAAAAAAGTCTTTAGAAGGAAGGTGATGCATGTAAATTCACACTTGATAAACCTGCAGGAACCCCATGGGGGTGCCTGGGAGACCAAAGTGAGGAATTTGTGTCCAAGATGTAGATAGATGGGAACTGGAGCCAAGAGAGAAGTTAGACAAGCATGAACAATGCTTAATCATGATTCCACCCATCACAAAAGGTAGTAGTAGACACCAGTTATTTTTCTTCACCTGGTCAAAAAGAAAAATTGCAAGGAATACTGTGGATAGAAAAGAAAGTTTGCATATAACCCCTAATCTATAGAAGTATAGTTTCTTAAGAGTTGGAATCGATGTTTTGCAAAAAAACAAAAAACAACTCACTGTTTTACCAACTAGAAAAACACTAGTTAAAAATGAGTGCTCTCAGCTGAAGCAAAATTTTGAAGAGAGGAAAAGTCTAGAGCTCTTCCCCCCAACTCTTCAAATGCTGCCCTGGGTAGCATTTCTAATCTGAGCATGGGTAATACATCCTCAACCTGGCGAAATCTGGAAAATTGCCGGTGAGGTTGGTGGATGATCTGTCTCACTGTAGTGCAGATACAATGTAGTATTTTTTGAAGGCAATGGGGCATCTTTGCCACTCCAGGCCAATTACACCTCTGGTTTGGACCTACAGTCTGGCTTTTCAGGGAGCGATGGGAGCTGTAGCTGCCAGCATGGGGAGAAGCCCAAAATAATGGTATCTGTGTGTTCGCCCCCCTGATGTCCAACCCACTGACACTGGGCCCTTGTGCTAGAGACTTGGAGCAAAACCGAGAGGCAGGGTCCTGAGCCTTGGGGGCTGCACTGGGCTCCCTGAAATCCTATTTTTCAAACACTGGGGGGATTGGTTAAAATCCAAAGTCAGTTTTTCCATGTTATGCTTTTTTTCCTCCTCAATTCAGCCCTCTTCATAACTCCATGGACTTTTTAGCCTTTGTGTGGGTATGAGTGTGTGTGTGTGAGAGAGAGAGAGTAGAAACATATATACACGTGTGTCCATGCATGGGTAGGCGTGTCTGCAAACACATATTATAGGGGAACTGTTCAGAGGTCAGGAACTTGGGAACTTAGCATTGTAGAGAAATGTAAGTAATGAATTCATCTCAATTTCCGTGGCCCTCTGGCACTCAGCAAAGGTAAGGTGAGAGGATTCCCTGGTTAGAACTCTGTACTTCCACTGCTGAGGACCTGGGTTCCATTCTTGGTTGGGGAACTAAGACCCCACAAGCCATGTGGTGCAGCCAAAACAAACAAAAATAAGGATAAGTTGGAAAAACTAGTTGAAGTTGACACTATGTCATTCTGTAGTAAGGAAGAGTTGTGATGGGTTAACTGTGTCCCCCTCCCCAAATGCACAGGTTGGCATCCTAACCCCCAGCACCTCAGAATTGGACCTGATTTGGAAGTGGGTTGTAATTAAAGTAATTAAAAATGTAAAGGAAGTAATTAAAGATGTAATTAGTCAAGGTGAGGTTACACTGGAGTAAGGTGGTGCTAATTCAATATGACTGGGCACTGGCACCCCACTCCAGTAGTCTTGCCTGGAAAATCCCATGGACGGAGGAGCCTGGTGAGCTGTGGTCCATGGGGTCGCTAAGAGTCGGACACGACTGAGCAACTTCACTTTCACTTTTCACTTTCATGCATTGGAGAAGGAAATGGCAACCCACTCCAGTGTTCTTGCCTGGAGAATCCCAGGGACGGCAGTGCCTGGTGGGCTGCCGTCTATGGGGTCGCACAGAGTCGGACACGACTGAAACGACTTAGCAGCAGCAGCAGCAGGTGTCCTTATAAAAGGGGGAAAATAGGCTTCCCAGGTAGCACAGTGGTAAAGAATCTGCCCGCCAATGCAGGAGACCCAAGGGACTCCGGTTTGATCCCTGGGTTGGGAGGATCCCCTGGAGCAGGAAATGGCAACCCTCTCCAGCATTCTTGCCTGGAGAATTCCATGGACAGAGAAGCCTGATGGGCTGCAGTCCATGGGGCCTCAGAAGAGTCGGACGCAGCCGAGCAACTGAGCGTGCTTGGACACAGACATGCACACAGGGAGATGACCCTGTGAAGCCTGGAGTTATGTTGCCACCAGCCAAGAAACTACCGGAAGCCAGGACAGGAGCCTGGCAGGGATTCTTCCTAGAGTCTCCAGTGGCAGCAGGGCCCTGTCAACACCTCGATCTCAGACCTCTAGCCTCCAGAATTGTGAAGCAATGCATTTCTGTTGTTTAAACTGGTTGGTTTGTCATTTGGGCAGTCCTAGGGACGGCACCCCACTCCAGTACTCTTGCCTGGAAAATCCCATGGACGGAGGAGCCTGGTGGGCTGCAGTCCATGGGGTCTCTAAGAGTTGAACACAACTGAGCGACTTCACTTTCACTTTTCACTTTCATGCATTGGAGAAGGAAATGGCAGCCTGGTGGGCTGCCGTCTACGGGGTTGCACAGAGTCGGACACGACTGAAGGGACTTAGCAGCAGCAGCAGCAGCAGCAGGGCTTCCCTGGTGGCTCAGACTGTAAAGAATCTGCCTGCAATATAGGAGACTCGAGTTTGATGCCTGGGTTGGGAAGATCCCCTGGAGAAGGAAATGGCAACCCACTCCAGTATTCTTGCCTGGAGAACCCCACGACAGCAGAGCCTGGCGGGCTACAGTCCATGGGGTCTCAAAGAGTCAGACACGACTGAGCGACTAAGCACAGCACAGCACACATTCCTGTAGTAGGAAACTGATACAGGAGTTATGACATTGATATTCAAAGATGAATCACTAAAAAGGCATTCTTTTTGGTTCCTTGGGAGGTATTTTATGAGTTTTTTTCCTAACAGACTTACTTTCCTTTTTTGTTTGTTGGGTAAATGCAGGCAATGAGACTGCGTTTACTCACGATGCACTAGAACACTATCATTCCTTCCTTCTTTCTAAGGAAGAAGGAGCTTTATTTTTAATTTCTTTTGAAGTAGAGTTGACGTACAATATTGTATTAGTTTCAGGTGTACAGCAAAGTGGTTCAATTATATATATATATTTCAAGTTATTTGCCATTACAGGTTGTTACAAGACATTGAATATAGGTCCCAGTGCTATATATTAACAGTAATCCTTTTTGTTTGTGTACAGTGGTACGTATCTATTCATCTCGGACTCCTAATTTATCCTTCCCTCTCCCTTTCCCATTTGGTAACCATAAGTTTGTCTTCTACATCTGTGAGCCTTTCTGCTTCATAAATAGATTCATTTGCATTATATTTTAGTTTCCACATGTAAGTGATATCACACAACACTTGTCTTCATCTGACCTAGTGTGATCATCTCTAGGTCCATCCATGTTGCTGCAAATGGCAATATTTCATGTTTATGGTTGAATATTATTCCCTTGTGTGTGTGTGTGTATATATATATATATATGTATATATATATATATATATATATCTCACATCTTTATTCATTCATCTGTCAATGGACAATAGGTTGCTTCTCAATCCTATTATCTTTCATTTGATTTTTGAAAAAAATTAAAACTTGAGATGATCAAAAAGGTTTAAAGAGGAATATAACAAAAGCCACTGGGTTAAGAAAGAAGACATCACTAAACAAACTGAAATCCCGGTGTCTCACCAGAATTAACAATTATCCTGAGTTTGGTGTTAGCTATTCCTCTGCATTTCTTTAAACATTTCTACATATGGATGAGCATCTCCTTAAACCCTATACATTGTATGTTTTTAAGCATATGTGTATATACACATGGGCTTCCCTTGTAGCTCAGTCAGTAAAGAATCTGCCTGCAGTACAGGAGAGCCGGGTTCAATCCCTGAGTTAGGAAGATCCCCTGGAGAAGGAAATGGCAACCCACTCCAGTATCCTTGCCTGGAAAATCTCATGGACAGAGAAGCCTGGTGGGCTGCAGTCCATGGCATTGCAGAGTCGGGCACGACTGAGCAACTAACACTTACTATATACACACGGGCTTCCCTGGTGGCTCAGACTGTAAAGAATCCGCCTGCAATGCAGGAGACCTATGTTGATTCCTGGGTTGTGAAGATTCCCCGGAGGAAGGCATGGCAACCCACTCCAGTATTTTTTCCTGGAGAATCTCCATGGACAGAGGAGTCTGGCGGGCTACGGTCCATTACGGTCCGCAGAGTCAGACATGACTGAGTGACTAAGCACAGCACATGTATATATTTACACACATAATATGTAATATAAATGTTTAAGATCTTTATAGACTGCACTGTATCTGTTCTTTCCTGACTCGTGTCTTTGACTCATTATTGTAAGTTCATCCACATTGATACGCATTGTGCCAGTTCATTCATTTTCACTAAATACAATATCCCTTTGTGTGAATGTTATCCATCCTGCCTTGGTGGGTACTTAAACTGTTCCCTGGTTTGGTTTCACGTGGTCTGGTTTTGTGTCCTCTCATGAATGAAGCTTCTAGAAATACTGTTGTCTGCGTCTCCAAATTTCTCTGGGGCAGTCTTTTTTCAAAATGACGGTGGTGCCCAGTAATGAGGATTGAAGTCGATTTAGTGAGCCACGTCAGCAGAACCATGAAAACAGGAGGCGAGGAAACAATCTATTAGAGCACATCACACATAGTGAGACTTTGCACCGTTTCATGGAATTTTCATATCAGGAATGTGTGTATGTGTGAGTGTGAGTGTGTGCTGCCTTGATTGAGATAGAGAGCTCCTAAATGTGAGCAGTTTGAGGAAAAAAGTGCTGTCTCATTTCAGGCTTCTATAACCAAATCAACTGATTTCACAACAGGTGACACTGAGGCTTTTTAGTGACATACCTGAAGCCTTGAATCTAATAAATTACAGAGCAAAGATTATGAAGCTAAGGGGCTCATCCTCAGAACCACACTCTCTCTCTCTTTCTTTTTTGGCTGTGCCAGGTCTTAGTTGCAGCACTCACGTTCTTCGTTGCAGCTTGTGAGCTCTTCACTGTGGCATGTGGGATCTAGCTCCCTGATGAGGGATCAAACCCAGGCCCCCTGCATGGTGAGCTTGGAGTCTTAACCACTGGACCAGCAGGGAACTCCCTCACAACCACATTTTGACCATCAAGACATAGTGCTTCATATGGTTGCTTCCTACTTCATAGGGTTGAGGTGTTTTGTTTTGTTTTTAACATGATCAAGGAAACCAATAAGGCAAATGTGGGTTAAACATATAGCTTGGGCAAGTGTAAAGAAACTTCTTTCTAAGCAACCTAATTGTTCACCAACAGATGGATGGATAAAAGAAGATGTGTGTATATATATAAATAATATATACACACACAATGGAATACCACTCAGCCATAAAAAAGAATGAAATGATGCCATTTGCAGCAACCTGTGTTAGTGGCTCAGTCGTGTCTGACTCTTTGCAACCCCACAGACTGTAGCCCGCCAGGCTTCTCTGTCCATGGGATTCTCCAGGCAAGAATACTGGAGTGGTTTGCTGTCCCTTTCTCCAGAGGATCTTCCCAACCCAGGGATCGAACCCTGGCCTCCTGCATTGCAGTCAGATTCTTTACTATTTGAGCTCCAGGGAAGTTGGATGGACCTACTTGTCATTTTATGCAAAGTAAGTCAGACAGAGAAAGACAAATACCGTATGATATCACTTATGTGTGGAATCTAAAATATGACACAAAAGTGAATTCATTTACAAAAGAGAAACAGACTCACAGATGTCGAAAACAAACTTACGGTTACCAACAGGGATGATGGGGGTTGGGGGAGATAAATTAGGAGTTGGGGATTAATAGATGCAAACAACCACATACAAAAGAGATAACCAACAAGGACCCACTGTATAGCACAAGGCACTCTATTCAATATCTTGTAATAACTTATAACAGAAAAGAAAAAAAAAAAGGTAACAGGATGGAGAACCTGGCGTCCGTTTCTTTTCTGGCTGCCGAGTTGCCATTCTGCCTGCGGTTTGAGTAGTTTCTCCTGCATTCCAACCTTTATTAACTAAGAATTTGCTCCAACCCTTTATACAGTCTTAAGTTACAAATGCTGCGTGGAAGAGCCTGCGAGCCCAGCAGCTCCGTCGTGTTCAGTTCATGTTGTGGGTTATAATGCAGTAATTTATAAGGGGAAATCTACAGCACGCCCCTTGGCCCTGGGCCCGTAACTAAGAAAGGTTGCTCAGAAACATGCAGTCTTTCGTGCTTTTATACACTTCATGGCCCAAGGAATGAAGGAAGGGGAGGGGTTGGGGAAGGGAATCTCAACTTGTGTTTACTACAACTCTACCCGCACCCCTATATTCCTCCAAGAAAGTCTTTCCAGTTCTCTTGTAAAAGGCTTCATAGTGAGCCAAGGAATAAAGCTGCCTGAGCAGGCTGGCCTTTACAAACAACACAACCAGGCTACTGTGGAGTGGGCTGTGGGCTGGACCACTAAGGTACCTGCGGAAGGAAACAGGCAGGCGAGTGGTTATAACTGGGTCTCGTTGGAGAGCAGATTAGGTCTGAGGCATCACGTGACCCACTGACCCAGCTTGGGAGGATTCCAGACCGTTTGCAAGGACAGAAGTAAGACCCCAGGAGTGTGGAAAACCAGGGGGTCAGAGAGTGGATGAAGGCAGGAACCACCTCACTTTTAACTGGCCCCATCTCTGCTCCCATCTTGAGCTGGCTTCTTTGGGGCCAGTCAGAGTGACCCGCAGGAATGCCGCAATTTCCCCAGGACACTGCCTGGGCTCTTTGGCGGGCATCTCTGAGTGCCAGCCCTCTATCCTGCCTCTATTCCTAAATTTGGGCGAAAGCTAAGTCCATCCTCATCCTATCAGTTGTCTATAGGATGAGGATGGACTTCGCTTTCTTCCCAGAGATGGGACGCTAGAGCATAGGGAATTCCACTGAATGTTCTGTGATGTCCTGCATGGGAGGGAGCCCCAAAGGGCAGGCATGCCTGCATACGTATGACTGACTCTTCTGCTGTGCAGTAGACACTAACACAACATTGTAAAGCAACTGTGTGTGTGTGTTTGTGAGCACGTGCATGCGCTCAGTTGCTCAGTTGTGTCTGACTCTTTGTGACCCCATGGACTGTAGCCCACCAGGCTCCTCTGTCCATGGAATTTTCCAGGCAAAAATACTGGAGTTAGGTTGCCATTTCCAGGGGATCTTCCCAACCCAGCGATCGAACCAGTGTTTCTTGCGTGTCCTGCATTGGCAGGTGGATTATTTACCACTAGCACCACTTGGGAAGCTCAAAAGCAACTGTACTGCAATTTAAAAAAAAAAAAAAAAGCCCTCATCCTCCTGGAAATCTGACTCTGAGATCTTGTCTTCCTCAGGGTGAGTGGTGTGAGAAATTTTGACTCTCGGAGATCCTATCCTCACAGGCACAGATGCTGAGACCCTGGTTCTCATCCCCCGTGACTGATCACAGGCAAACTTTTGATCATGCTGAAATTGTCACATCAACTCTGGGACAAAGTTTTCCCCCATAATGGATTGAACTGGGACCAGGACCTCCATTGAGAAGGAGACAGGAGAGGTTGGGGTCCCTGAGAGAGCAAGGAGAGGTAGATACACAGAAGGAGAAAATGGCTAAGAAAGGAGATTTGAGACAGAATGCCATGCCCTGGCAGGATGACCTTGGTCAAGCATGTTGCTGCTCACTCATGTCTGACTCTGCGACCCCATGGACTGTAGCAACTTGTCCTTCACTATCTCCTGGAGTTTGCTCAAACTCACGTCCACTGAGTTAGTGATGCCATCCAACCATCTCAACCTCGGTCACCCTCTTCTCCTTCTGCCCTCAATCTTTCCCAGCTTCGGGGTCTTTCCCAATGAGTCAGCTCTTTGCATCAGGTGGCCAAAGTATTGGAGCTTCAGTGCCAATTCCCTCCTCCAGGTATAACCTTGAGCATTTACTGCACTCCACGTCTCCATTCCCCTCCTCTGTACAGTGGGACAATAATAGTACCTATCTCAGGAGCCAGAAGAGGATGGTTAAAAATGTATGTATGTATTTATTTTTGGCTGTGCTGGGCCTTCATTGCTGTGTGCAGACTTTCTCTGGTTGTGGGGAGCGGGGGCTACTCTCTAGCTGTGGTGCATGGGCCTCTCATTGCTGTGGCTTCTCTCGTGAAGCATGGGCTCAAGGCATGTGGGCTTCAGCAGTTGCAGCTCACGGGCTCAGTAGTCGTGGTACGTAGTTGCTTAGTTGCTCCGAGGCATGTGGAATCTTCCTGGAAAGAAAGAAAGAAAGGGAAGTCACTCAGTCGTGTCCGACTATTTGCAGCCTCCTGGGCTGTAGCCTACCAGGCTCCTCCCTCTATGGAATTTTCCAGGCAAGAGTACTGGAGTGGGTTGCCATTTCCTTTTCCAGGGTATCTTCCTGACCCAGGGATCAAACCCGGGTCTCCCGCATTGCAGGCAGATGCTTTACCATCCGAGCCACCAGGGAAGTCCTGGACTGAGAATCAAACCTGTGTTCCCTTCATTGGCAGGCAGATTTTCATCCTTATCCACTGCACCACCAGGGAAGCCCTGGAAGAGGATTTTAAGTGAAATCTTGGACTTGAAGCCCTGAGCAGAGCACCTGGCTGTACTAACTGCTCAGTAAAGACCAGCTTCATTATCGCTGGAAGAGAACAGAGGGGCCCCCGTGGCTGAGCAGAGGCTGAGCGGCACCAGGATCAGCAGGGAGTGCGCCCCTCACACTTGAGTCTGTGCCCAGGGGTGGGGGTGGGGTGTGCTGTTTTCCTCTGAGTCCTCTTCCCGCTTCAACACAGTTCAGCATCTGACACATACATAAGCCACATTGCTTTGGGCTCATTCCAGAGTTTACCTCCCGGGAGAATCCACGTCCCCAAGCATCAGCATTAAAAAAAAAAAAAAAAGTCTTGGTCTTTCTTTTTGCACAGCCTTCATCTCAAGAGCAGACGCATTAATGTTTCCCCCACATAGCAGCCCAGGTTGCCCTCTAACCCACTGTATTTGTTCCTGATGGGCTGTGTTTGGGTTTCCCAGGTGGCACAGTGGTAAAGAACCCACCTGCCAATGCTGGAGATGCAAGAGATGCGATTTCAATCCCTGGGTCGGGAAGATCCCCTGAAGCAGGAAATGGCAACCCACGCCAGTGTTCTTGCCTGGAGAATCCCCATGGACAGAGGAGCCTGGCGGGCTATGGACCATGGGGTCACAAATAGTTGGATCTGACTGAGAGACTGAGTGTGCACACACACACATACACACACACACACAGAAGCATTGTTAGGGTGGATGTGAATCTAAAGAATCCAGGCATCAAGGGACTGAAGCCTTGAATGGGGCTGTGAGGCTAAGAAAGGAGGTGGGTCTGGCCAAAAGCCAAAGAGAGAGACCATTTCTCACCCACTAGGGCGACTAGTGTTAATAAGACGTGAGCAGCTGGAATGCTTGTTCTTGGCTGGTTGGGATGCAATCCCACTGGTAGGTACTGACCCAAGAGAAATGGAAGCACATCCACCTGAGGACTTACACCTTTATGCTTAATAGCGCCACACTGGAAACAACCCAAATGTCTGCCAGTCGAGACACACTTATGCTAAAAAAGGATTCACTGATTATTCGAAATTCAAATTGAATCGGGGTCCTGTATTATCTGGCAAGCCTCCTTCAGAGGTGGGCTTCCCAGGTGGCTCAGACGATAAAGAATCTGCCTGCAGTGCAGGAGACCCGAGTTTGATTCCTGGGTCAGGAAGATCCCCTGGAGGAGGGCATGGCCACCCACTCCAGTATTCTAGCCTGGAGAATCCCCATGGACGGAGGAACCTGGTGGGCTACAGTCCATGTACTTGCAAGAGTGGGACTTGCAAGAGTGACTAACACAAACACACACTCCTTCAGAGGCACTGCCAGGAGGTGGTGCTGGAGGTGAGGGGCGAACCCACAGCAACGTATTAAACATGACATTGC
>NW_011494732.1:4698043-4706203 GCF_000754665.1 Bison bison bison | reverse complement strand
GCTGCTGCTAAGTCGCTTCAGTCGTGTCTGACTCTGAGCGACCCCATAGACAGCAGCCCACTAGGCTCCGCCGTCCCTGAGATTCTCCAGGCAAGAACACTGGAGTGGGGTGCCATTTCCTTCTCCAATGCATGAAAGTGAAAACTGAAAATAAAGTCGCTCATTCGTGTCCAATCCTCAACGACCCCATGGACTGCAGCCCACCAGGCTCCTCCATCCATGGGATTTTCCAGGCAAGAGTACTCGAGTGGGGTGCCATTGCCTTCTCCGAAACATGACATTGGGTTGACCATAAAGTAAGATGTTATCGAAAAACCCAAACTTTTTGGTCAACCCAATATATAGCTACCATTTTTTGCTAAGTCGCTTCAGTTGTGTCTGACTCTCTGTGATCCTATGGACTGTAGCCTGCCAGGCTCCTCTGTCCATGGGATTCTCCAGGCAAGAATACTGGAGTGGGTTGCCGTGCCCTCCTCCAGGGGATCTTCTTGATCAAGGGATCAAACCTGCGTCTCTTACATCTCTTGCGTTGACAGGCAGGTTCTTTAGCACTTTCGCCACCTGGGAAGCATTTACTGTTTGTTCTCAGGGGCTGCTTAGCTTGGACTCCCAGCTCTGTAGCTTTTCAAGCTGTGGGACCTTTTGGTGCCTCTGTCTCTTCATCTGTGAAATGGGTATAACTGTAGCCTCACAGGATGGTTTTGAGGTTTAAAAGAATTGATGTAGGTCGAGCGCTTGGAATCCTGCTTGACACGTAAAGGATACTCAAAAAGTTCAGCTACTATTAATATTATGGTTGTTGGCAGTTTCATGTTAGCCAAAGAAAACCGGTATCAATAAAAGTTACTTGAAGCAATCTCCTTAAGCCAGGAACCAAATTTGATAGACAAGAGCCAAAGAGTTGGATTTTTGCCTGGGACTTCATGTTGAAAAATGAAACCAGGTGATAAACATGTAGAAGATGATAATTGCACTAATGCACGAAGTCTTAAAATGAACCAAATAAAACTCTACAGGAGTTGGGGGTGTATGATTTTTCTGGCAAAATCACGTGGTTGCAGAATAAAATGTTCTTCTCTTCGGCAGCCTCCCAGGTGGTCCCTCTCCCCACTTCACCTCTCCTCTCCTTTTTAAAAATGTTCATTTATTTATTTCCATTTTCTTGCGGCACTAGGTCTTTGTCACTGCATTCGAGCTTTCCCTAGTTGCGGGCAGCGGGAGCTACTCTTTATTGTGGTGCGAGGGCTTCTCATTGCGGTGGATTCTCTCGTTGCGGAGCACAGGCTGAGGTGCTCTGTGGCATGTGGAATCCTCCCAGACCAGGGATCGAATCTGACTCTCTGCATTGGCAGCTGGATTATTAACTATGGGACCACCAAGGAAGTCCACTAGCTCTCCTCTCCTTAAATTGTACATCCGCACTGCAGCCCCCGGTACCTTGTGAAACCCAAGTTGCTTGTGTCCTCCTCCTTGTCAGAACCATTTTGAGCCAATGGCCCACAGGAAATAATCCAAACTCTAGCATAACTCACTGGACCACACTGTTGATGAGAAGAGGTGAAACCTAAGACAACAAACCAAGATGTCAAAAGGTGATCTGGGGAAGAGAAGGGGACGTTTTAAGAAAAGAGAGACTGCCCTGACTATTTAAAACAGTGTTTTGGTGGGAATTCCCTGATGGTCCAGTGATTAGGACTCTGGACTTCTACTGCTGTGGCCTGAGTTTGATCCCTGGCCAGGGAACTAAGATCTCCCAAGTTGTGCAGCAGGGCCAAAAGAAAAAGGGAAATAAATAATAAAACGGAGTTTGGAGAAATCAAAGGAGTGACAGCATCTGAGACAGAGAACAAATAAAAGTTTGCCCAGATTGCAGAAGGAAATGATAAACAGATAAGAGAATGTCGGTAGAGGTGAAGGACAGTGTCTTAGTAACCGGCTAAAGTACAGCCGCCAACAAAATCAGACGTGTAGGTCAAAAATGGTCACTGAAAGAAAATCTCGTGCTGTTTAAAACTAGAAATAATATTCTAAAATCGCCGTTTACATGCACACAAAAATTAGGAATGGGCAACAGAAAGTGGAAACTGGTTTCATGTTCTTTGTCTCATTTTACACAGAGACCATTTCATTCCTGATCTTGATAATTACAGAGAGACTTGAATCCTCTTTATTGAAAGGCTCACACTAGTGAAACTAAAACCATTTGACATCTTTCACGTCCCTAGAGGGAAAAAGAAGAGTATTCTTTTTCATATATAAAGGGTATGAAAGAGTAGAAATTGCAGAGATGACTAAACAGAACCTAAAACGAAAGAAGGGACATAGTGTGTATTTGTTGTAAAAACAAATATATAAGTTGGTTCAACCGCGCTAAAACAGATTTTAATTGCTCATTTGAAAAATGAAATCCAACTACATGCTGTATACAAGGGACTCAGCAAAGTGATCAAGTGAGGCTAGAAATGCAGAGGAACAAAAATGTGGGGTGCAAATGCACAAGAGAGGGCACGACTGAGAGAGGTGGAGGGACACAAAGCAAGCAAAGGAGGGATGGACCTCCTTGGTGGCCAGTGGTTAAGAATCCACCTTGCCACACAGGGGATGAGTGTTTGATCCCTAATCAGGGAACTAAGATCCCACATGCCTGAAGTAACTAAGCCCATGCTCTGCAACAAAGACCCAGCACAGAAAACAAAACAAATGAACAAAAGACAGAAAAAAAAAAACAAGCAAAGCAGACAAGGCACTGAATTCTTCAGAGGATGCAGGTTTTAAAGGGCAAGGCCTCAAGTAGGTCACTCCATATTGATAAAATCTCTTAGCACCAGATAATTCCGCTTTTGGTCACACTCCAGAGAAGATAAAGCTGAAACCAGCCTGAAATATGATCTCCATCCTCGCTGTTCCCTCGCTCTCCCCAACCCCCAGCACAATTTCCTGGTCTTCCATTCTGACAGCGAGATAAATATTTTTCAAGAGTCTTTTACTCAGAGACCTCCCTTTCTCTCTCTCCAAGGAGCTGATATTCAGAAATCATTCCAGGCATTTGGAATTCAGAACATAAACATCTCCAAGGCAGCCCTTGGCCCCAAACTCCCCAACACACCCTGTTTGCTCCCTGACACCTGTCTTCATGCCTCACTCCTAATTTCCCCAAGCTCTTGGCTCTCGCCCTGTCCCAGGCAGTTCAGTTCAGTCGCTCAGTCGGTCCGACTCTTTGCGACCCCATGGACTGCAGCACACCAGGTTTCCCTGTCCATCACCAACTCCCGGAGCTTGCTCAAACTCATGTCCATTGAGTCGGTGATGCCATGCAACCGTCTCATCCTCTGTCCCAGACATATCATGCTTATTCATGAAGGGGCAGCTTTCTCTGGGGACCAGAAATAAATTCATCCTTGTGTGCATTGTTTGAAAACAACCAACACACCATTTGGGGATTCGAGAATGCAGAAGTGTTCAGGGGTACAGCGTTCTTTTTGCAACAGCCCTAAAGTGGAAACAATCCACATGTCCATCAACAGATGAATAAATAAAGTGTGGTCCATGCATGCAATGGAGTATGACTAAGCCATAAAAAGGGATGAAGCCCTGACACGTGCCACAATATGAATGAACCTTGAAAAACTCATGTTATGTGAAAGGAGCCAGACCCAAAAGGGGAAAAACTGTATGATTCTATTGACATTTATAGAAAACACCCCAAATACGTAAATTCATAGAGACAGAAAGTAGCTTGGAGGTTGTCAGTGGTTGGGGAAAGGGAAAATGGGAAGTCACTGCTTAAATGGGACAGAGTCTCTGTTTGGGATGAGGACAAGTAGAAACAGAGGACGGTGACGACATTGCAGATGTTGTGGATCTATGAATGTGATTGAATTTCACACTTATAAAGGATTTAAAAGGTAAATTTTGGGTCATGTATGAAAAAAAATGAAACGTTAGTTGTTCAGTCATGTCCGACTCTTTGCAACCCCATGGACTATACAGTCCCCAGAATACAGGTCGGAATACGGGAGTGGGTAGCCATTCCCTTCTCCAGGGGAATCTTCCCAACCCAGGGATCAAACCCAGGTTTCCCACCTTGCAGGCAGATTCTTTACTGTCTGAGCCACCAGGGAAGCCCTGGGTCATATATATTTTATTCCAATTTCTTTCAATTATTTCTTTCTTTTATTTTTGGCTGGGCTGGGTCTTCACTGCCGCACCCGGGCTCTTTGCTGCTGTGCACCGGCTTGCTCTAATTGCGGCCAGCGGGGGCTCCTTCCTAGTTGCAGTGCTCAGTCTCTCATTGTGGTGGCTTTTCTTGTCGCAGAGCACAGGCTCTAGGGCACCCAGGCTCAGAGATGTGGTGCTGAGCATAGTTGCTCGGGGGTGTGTGGGATCTTCATTTCTGCGCCAGGGATCGAACCCGTCCGTGTCTCCTGCCTTCGCAGGCAGATTCTTAACCACTGGGCTGCCAGGGAAGTCCCACAATTTTTTTTAATAGGAAGAAAAGTGATCTTTCTGCTCAAGGTACATGGAACTCCCCCATCCACAGTGGGGATGGCCCTCAAGGCTGCCTGGAATGTCACCGGGGGACAGTGAGTGGTTGTGACAGATGATCTATCAGTGCTTGCTCCCCTCCCCGCCCCAGGCACCCCCTGATGGGCGTCTGCATGGGAAAAACCTTTCTTCTCCCTCCCTCTTCCCCTCTGTCTTTTCTTCCCTCTGTCCCTCCGCCTTTCTAATTTTTTTCCCCGATATAATAGCAACACCTAGTCAGTTGAGATGGAGAAGGAAATGGCAATCCACTCCAGTGTTCTTGCCTGGAGAATCCCAGGGACGGGGGAGCCTGGTGGGCTGCCGTCTCTGGGGTCACACAGAGTCGGACACGACTGAAGTGACTTAGCAGTAGCAGCAGTCAGTTGAGAAAATGTAAAGTCTACCCAAGAAGCACCCATTCTCACACACAAAGTGATGCTGTATGAGTCCTCCCTGTGTGGCAGGTGCTGGGGGGAGCCCTAGTCACTGGGAACACATGTAACCCCACAGCAAGCCTGTGGTAGGTATGTCATTGCTCCCAATTCACAGATGAGAAAACTGAGGCTCAGCGTCAATCAAGAAGTAGAGGAGCTGGAACGTGAACCTTGCTGTCAGGCTGCTGTGTCTTTTCCTAGTCCCTGTCCCTTTCCGGTCCCTATATTTGTGGGCAGAGTCACTGCAGACCTATGGAGACCAAGTGAGACCGTGGTCTCTGAATGGAGGCAACCTTTTCTGATCTCCACTCACTTCATTTTCTCCCAGGAATGTGTGCAGGCCCTGAAGCAGCACAGAGCCCCTTCCCTCCACCTCGCAAGTGTAAACATTTTGGCACCACGCTGCCAAAGGAGAAGAAAAAATCCCCACCTCGTATTAAAAAAAAAAAAAACAGAATACCAGGCTGTGGAGAATCAAAGGGAGCTTTGTGTGGGGAGCCTCCAGGGAGAGGAGAGATGGGGTCCCCTCCAAGGCCAAGCCTCCCCATTGCCACCTCAGTGGGGGTACCAGGCTGGAATCACCGCCCGATGGCTCAGGGGAACAGGTAGGACCAAGTCAGGAATAGCCATGGATTCAGCTCTGGGCACTAAGATGGGTGCTTCCTTGCAGGCGGGACTGAGGCTGCCGGCTGGGGCAGGGGGCTTGGGTTCTGCAACGAAGGGGTTGAACTTGCTTCCTGGGGGCCCCCCAGAACAGTGAGTCTCCCCTCGATTCTGCAGTGGCAGCTCCCCCCACCCCACTCTTAACCCCTGCCCATTTCTGGGCACATTTAGTTAAAGCACTAGGAAGTGGGTTGGGGG
Source organism: Bison bison bison (assembly GCF_000754665.1). Lineage (NCBI taxonomy): Eukaryota > Metazoa > Chordata > Mammalia > Artiodactyla > Bovidae > Bison > Bison bison. Next base: position 4,700,384 of record NW_011494732.1, on the reverse strand, counting down.
CTTTCAAGAGGTTGGAAATCGCCACTGACTTTTCTGTCCCGCTAACCACACACTCCATGGAGGTTTCTTCACAGTATAGACGCAGAGACGGGTGTGGTGGGCTGCGTGAGTGCTCAGACATGTCCGACTCCTTGAGACCCTGTGGACTGTAGCCCACTAGGTTCCTCCGTCCATGGAATTTTTTCCAGGCAAGAATACTGGAGTGGGTTGACATTTCCTCCTCTGGGGGATCTTGTCAACCCAGGGATTGAACCTGCATCTCTTGCATTGGCAGGCGAATTCTTTACCATGGAGCCACAGGTTTGGGGTAATTCTGTAGGCACTGCAATCGATCATGACTCTGGGAGTTTAACACCAGGAATTTCAGATGCTCTCATTATAAACGTTCCCTGTGAGTTAGAAGAAAGTAGGGGACACAGTAACATGACCCAGTCATGCTCAGCTCCTAGGAGACTGACCAGAAAGCAGCATTGGGCTTCGAAGGTAACCATACATGCTGTGTATTTGAGTGCCCACCTAGTCTGAGGCAATTAGAATTATTAGAAGCTGATGAGACTTCCCTGGTGGTCCAGTGGCTAAGACTCTGCGCTATCAATGCGAGGGGCCCCAGTTTGATTCCCGGTTGGGGAACTAGATCCCACATGCCAAGGAGCAACTAAGAGTTCGAACACCGCAATTGAAACCTGGCATAGCCAAATAAATAAATTAAATATTTAAAAAATAAAGAAGGGGGGGGAAGTTATGAAAACAAAATTTTAAAGAGGAGTCAATTCCACCCCACCAGAGACCAAGGAGGCACACACTGTTGGCGCCCACTTTGCAGTTGAGGAAACTGAGGCACAGAAAGGTTAAGTAACTTGCCCAGTCAAGGACACACAGATAGTAAGCCATAGATATGCGATTCAAAACCAGGCAGTCTGGGAGCCCGTGCACAAAAACCTGTGTTAAACGAGTGCCCAAAATACTGTACTTTCAGACTGTGGAAAGGCGTGGAGAAGCACACCCCGGGCAGACAGACAGGCAACCACACACACTAATAAAACTGACTAATAAAAGAGTCCTTCCCTGGACAACTTGCGTGGCAGGACCCCAGGATTCTGCCGAGGCTGTTTGCTTTTTTCGTTTTATTATGACTCTTAATTTTAGTGTAGGTTAAGACTCACCAGAAGTTGCTAAAAAAAAAAAAGGCACAGAAAACCCCTTGTACCCTTCAGCCAGCTTCCCCCAGTGCTGACCTCCGACACCCAGAATTCACACAGGTAAGACGCTACAAGCTCAGGCACAGACCTTACTTGGATTTAGTTTTTAGAGGAGGGAGAGCATGGTAAAATAGGTCAGCCTTTTGGTTTGAAACTGAGGGGCTGAATTCACCAAGAGTGGTGATCTGAAAGGATTTTAAGGTTTATTGTGTCGAGACTTCCCAGGTGGTCTGCTGGCTAAGATTCTGTGCTTCCCACGCAGGGGGCCTGGGTTCGATTCCTGGTCAGGGAACTAGATCCCACAAGCTGCAACTGAGGGTTCACAGGCCGCAACTAAAGATCTCACGCCTCAGGCTGGAAGGAAAGGCCCTGCCAAGGGCCTCAGGGCAGCTGGGAGTAGACCCTGCTCAGGGTTTGAAGCTGATTTCTGCATCTCAGTCTGTTTAGGGCATCTCCACAGAGGTGGAACAAGAGCCTGGGAAGACAGTAAGGGCCAGGAGGTGGCAGCTGGGGGTGTGGGCGAGTCCCTAAGAACCAGAGCTCCACCCCGCTTGCAGTCAGGTCCTGACATGTAGCTGTGAGCAAAGGCTCAATCCCGGGGAAGGTAGCGATGACCTGGGGGCTTTAGTGTCTGAGGTTTCCTCTAAATCTGGAAAAGAGCTTTTTAAAGTGAGGCGTCATCTACATATAATGAAACGCACAGATTGCAGGTGTTTGACACACGTCTATACCTGAGTCACTAACACCCCAATCAAGATCTGGAATACTCCCTCACCAGGCAGAGAGAGTCCCGCCTCTTCAGGTTAATACCCCAGGGGTAACCGCTAGGCTGACCAACCTCACCTAGACCAACCTCTAGTCTCATTGGCTCTAGAATTTCCCATGAATGGAATCACGTGGCGTTTTTGCATCCGGCTTCTCTCCCTGGGCACAGTGAATCTAGGACTCATCCCCACAGGGTGTGCCCTGTCCATCTGCGTGGCCGGCTAAGCCCTTCGATGTATGAATAGGACCACCATTTGTTGATCCATTCACCTGCTGATGGATGTTTGGGTTGTCTCCAGATCCAGGCTGCTACAAATAGAGCTGCTGTAAACTTTCACACACAAAGCTTTGTGTGACCATCCGTGCTCCATTCTCTT
>NW_011494732.1:4691577-4697943 GCF_000754665.1 Bison bison bison | reverse complement strand
TTGGGTAAATACCTGGGAACGGAGGTTTGGGGCTCGGGGTAGAAGCATGTTGACCTTGACGGAAAGCACTTTGGAGGGAGCTATTCAGGTGGCTCAATGGTAAAGGATCCACCTGCCAATGCAGGAGACCCAGGTTCGATCCCTGGGTAGGGAAGATCCCCTGGGGAAGAAAACGGCAACCCACTTCAGTATTCTTGTCTGAGAAATTCCATGTACCGAGGGGCCTGGCGGGCTACAGTCCATGGGGTCGCAAAGAGCTGGACAGGACTGAGCGACTAAAGAACTGAAAGCGAGCGCTGTTCTAAGCCACCCTGTTCGTAGCTGCTTGTCACAGCAGCCCCAGGAAATGGATATAGCCATCCTTTCCAAGGAAAACTGAGGCCCAGCACAGGACGTGACCGGCATGGGGCGTTCCTCCCGCAGCCCACCCGAGTAAGGACAAGTCCGCATTTCAGTCCTTTCAGCAGACCTGGGAGAAATAAAGACCCGCCCTGGGCCTGGCAGAGGGAGTCTTGGCAATCGGCCAGCTGCTTTCCCTCCCTCTACAAGCTTCTATCAAGCACTACTCTGTGCTCTGAGCAGCTGAGCACTCAGGAGGGATGGGGAACATTGATTCCGGCATCAACAAACCCTGTGGAGCGACTCTTTGAGCCTCCAGGGGATGTGAAGATGAATAGACTACTGTTTGCCCGTAAAGCCGGTAGCCTGATGAGCAAAGTCAGCTAGAGTTAAGACGCTGCATTCTGAGCACCTTAAGGAGGATGGGGCCTCACGGAGGTGGGGGCAGTAGGGGTTTCAGTGGGGGAGGGACATGGTCTTTGGGCTAAAGCTTAGAAGACTGATTAGCCAGGTGGGTTTTGGAGAAATGCATAGATTTCATCTCAAAAAAGAAAAAGAAAGAAAGAAAATCGCTACAACACAAAACAGAATACCATGATGAGAGTAGAGGGTGGCAGTGTAGAGTGGAGGTTAGAGAGCAGGCCTGGGAAACAGCCTGGGGTTCCTTCCCGGCTCTGCCTCTCCTGCTGGATCCCAGAAAGTCTGCACGGACTGCTACCCACTTCCACGTGCTGGATTCTGGAAAACCTTGCATGGCAATTTATTGAAAGACTAAGAACCAAAAAATGTGAAAGAAGAGGAGGTCATCAGAACCACCCACTCCCTGCTCTGATGAGCAGGCGGATGCAGCCTCCAGCGAGCAGGCACCTGGAGGTGGTCCAGGCCCCGCAAATCTCCAGCCTGTTCCCTCAGCAGCATCCTGATGAGTACATCCCAACCCAGTGTCCCTCCTCAGTGTGGGCCTCATGTTGGGAAAAGGACAGGTTTGGAAGAGCAGGCTGGCCTGGCTAAAGGGATGTTCAGCCCTTCTTTCTCCCAGGTGGGGACTGAAAGAGGAGATGGTACAGGAAAAACGGGTTCCTAAGCAGAGAAACAAAGAGATAGAGAGATGACCATCACCACACTGTCAACTGTGTCCCCTCCTCAACTAGTTCCTGGACCAGGCTTCCAGGCCCTGAACCAGGTAAGCACAGCCTCTGTATTGATTGCATCACAGAGAAAGAGAGATAATTCCTTCTCTGTGTAATCTAAGCACGAGGTCAGCTTTCTTGAAATCATGATCCATCCTCTTTGTCACTGAGACCCTGGGTCAAATTTTGGAGGCAAACTGCAGTTCAATGATGCTTGAGAATTTGCGTTTCTTGGGGCTGGCATGTGGCCTGGGTTGGTGGTGGTGGGTGAGGGTATCCTGTGCTCTTGGGACAGGAGAATAGCTGGAACTTAGCATATTCTGGGATAAGGAAATGGTAACCCACTCCAGTATTCTTGCTTAGAGAATCCTGTGGACAGAGGAACCTGGTGGGCCGCTGTCCATAGGGTCGCACAGAATCAGACACGACTGAAGCGACTTAGCATGCATGCATGCATTGGAGAAGGAAATGGCAACCCACTCCTGTATTCTTGCCTGGAGAATCCCAGGGACAGAGGAGCCTGGTGGGCTGCCATCTATGGGATCGCATAGAGTAGGATACGACTGAAGTGAATTAGCAGCAGCAGCAGCATATTCTGAATGTGTTGGGCAAGAAGAACCATTATTGTACCTGTTTCAACAAAACCCTCATGAAAAAAGTTCCTAAGATCCTTCCAAATCACTTTCTTAGCTCAGGATCCATATCTCTACCTTCTTCGCATGATATTTTTCCCATTAAGGGATTTCTAATGATTTTCCCCTTATAAACGGGGAGGGTTTATAAGGAGGGTCTCCCTATTTTATGCATTATTTTAGTGTCTGTCTGTCCATATTCCTTCCAATGGTTCATCTGTAGATTTCCCCTGCAGTAAAAGGTGACTTCAGATCTCTCTGAGCTCCAGGAAAGCGTGCCCCAGTTTCTTCCCTGACAACCCCATTATGTATTTCTTACGATTGCTAAGGTTTCCAGTCCTTTGGGTTAAGATTGACAAGGCCACACTAGTGTCTATAAGAAATTCTATCAAATGGCCTGCCACATCACCATCAGAGGTTCGACGTTAGTTATGTAGAGAGTATCTCTAGGCAGAGCCACTTTTGGGCTCAGGCCCATAGGTCCCCTGATTGTGAAACCATCAATGGCTGAGCCCCATAATATTGGGATTATTAGTGATAATATTGTATTATTATCAATGACTTTATTGGTATAATTGATGTTATCAATAATATTATTGATAATTTTATATCATTGTATTATTGATATTGCCAGTAATTTTATTCATGTTATCAGTATTATTGATATTATTCTCAATAATTGACAATATCAATATTATTAATATTATATAACAATATTATTGGTATTGTTATCAATATTATTGATGTTACTGTCAGTAATAATATTAATAACCAGAGCAGCAAACATTTACTGAGCATGGGCTTGGAGATGCTCCAAGGAGAACCTTTGCATCATCCCACTGATACTCCCCTTTGCAAGTCACCCCAATAAATCTAAGTCTCAGCAGTCAGCTTGCTGCGTCTGATAAATAATGACCCCGCAAAGACGTCTACATCCTAAGCCCCAGAACCTGATTAGTAAGATGGCGGTTGGCTGGAGCCAGCTCGAGAGAAGACCAGGGGAGGTCCAGATCCTGCAGGGCTTTCTCGGGGTTATAGTCATGACTTTGATGTCACCTCTGAGTGGAACAATGTAACCCTGGTCCCCAGCGTAGGTCCAGGCCCCTGGCCACGTGCCAAGTGTTTAGGCAGATAAATCAACGTTTGGGCACAGGGGACACTAGCCAAATGAAAGCGTTCAAAGGCCAGCATGAGCGAAGGCAGCAGGAGATGGGAGGGGTTTCTTTCTTTTCCTGCTCCTCCTCAGGCCCTGTATGTGCCTCCTAGGGTGGCTATAAGAAGGGACCACGACAGGGAGGCTAAAAACATCCAAGATTTATTTTCTCACAATTCCGAAAGCTAGAAGTCTAAAATCAAGGTGTGGGTGGGGCCGCTCCCTCCAGCCCCCAGAGGCGGATCTGTCCCAGGCCTCACCCCCAGCTTCTGGGGGCACCCAGCCCTCCTTGGACCCCCTCAGCCAGTAAACACCTCACTCCAGTCTCCGCCCCCATCTGCATCTGCACACGGATCCCTCGTCTGTGTGTCTGTCTTCTGACCTCCTAAGGACGCCTATGGTTAGGGTTAGACCCACCGCACTCCAGGGCGACTTCATCTTCATTTGATCACATCTGCAGAGACCCTATTGCCAAATAAGGTCCGATTCACAGGTCCCTGGGGGGCCTAGGACCTATCTTTGGAGGGAACACAATTCAATCCATGACAGGCCTCTTCTTTGCCTGTTATTTGTCCCCCTGTGTGTGTGCACATGTGTATGCACAGGTGTGAATGTGTGTTAACTCATGGGGAATTCATCTCACCAGCTTGCACTTGCAAGAACATCAGTGTTTAATTGGGAAGCATTTCTTAGACGCCCGGCCTCAGGAGCTCATGCTGATGGATGCGGTCCAGGCTGCACACCACAGGACCCTGCCGGGGCATCTCTGCATGAGGCTGGGAGCACGCGGGGCCGCCTGGTCTCTCCAAGTTTAACAGCCACGGCTCTGAATTTCTTTTCACTCTTCTTTTCCCAAAAGACAACAAGCCTGCACTCATTGTCCTTAGGCAGGGCTCAGAGAGCCTCTCCTGAATGCTCCAAAGAGCTCGCTTTTGCCACCAGCTTCACAAAGGGAGGATTCAGAGCCATGAAGGTAAGCAGACAGGGGAGCCTGTGATTGGGCTGTCTGTCCTCAGGGAGAAGAATGGACTGGTTCACAAGGCAGATGGAAATCAGATCAGATCGACAGAATCCAGGGGAGCAGAGAGCAGGGAGCCAGAACTGTAGGTCCCCAGGCCCTCTGGGACATGGTCTCCCCTGGGAGGATGGAGACCCAGGCTACACCAGGGCTCCACAAAGTGGAATACAAATGAATACAGTTTCAGGACTCACAACTGGGGTTCCCACAGCCAACGGGGAGGTCCAGTAACCCTGCAGTGAGTTCTGAGGGTACCTGCTTCCTCCTTCCCAGGCAGTTAGTGGAGATAATAGGCTTAACCCCTCAATTAATATAGACCCTCTTAGATGATTTGCTTGAAGGATCCAGGCCCCCCTTTTATCATGACTGCTATGGACTGAATGTTTGAATCCCCCCAGCATTCAGAGGCTGGAACCCTGACCCCTAAGGTGATGGTGTCAGGAGGTGGGGTCTTTGGGGTGAGGAGGTCATGACGGTACCACCCTCAAGTTGAGGTTGGTGCCCTTAAGAGAAGAGACACAAGACAGCTTGCCTCCTCTCTTTCTCTCTCCACAATGTAAGGATAAAGCAAGAACAGGCAGGAGGAGGCTTCTACCCAGACCCATACCATGCTAGCACTCTGATCTCAAATTTCTGGCTTCCAGAACAGTGAGACATAAATGTTTGCTGTTTAAGCCACTTAGTCAATGGAATTCTGTTACAACAGCCACAACCGAGTAACGCAATGACTAGAAAATGAGTGAGCCTGTCCTGCAGTGCAGTCCCAATGTAAGGGCTGCCTGTCTAGGTCCCGAGGTAGATTATAGAAGCAGAGAGGTCTGTACTCTGCAGACGTGTGTGAAGGAATCTTGGGAGGAAATGCCAAGGACAGAGCACGTGTGGGGTTACCCCAGGCAGTGTCCTGGGTTGGGGAGCAGAGTGCAGAGGAGCACAGCTCTGGAACCTCCCTGCGAACCCCAGCTCTGCCATTTCCTCACTGAATGACCCCAAACACCTTGTGTACTGGTTCCCCCTAACTGACCTCATACAGTTGCTGTGAAGGCTAAACAGAGTAACTTATATCAGGGCCTTAAAATAGTGCCTGGCCCAGGTAAGCACACAAATATTATTATGATATTATAATCTTCTAAGACCTGAGATGTCGAAATTCTCTGTGTGACTTCCCTGGTGGCCCGGTGGTAAAGAATCTGCCTGCCAGTGCAGGAGACACAGATTCGATCCCTGGGTCAGAAAGATCCCTTGGAGAAGGAAATGGCAACCCATTTCAGTATTCTTGCCTGGGAAATCCCTTGGCTAGAGGAGTCTGGCTGGTTACAGTCCATGGGGGTCACAAAAGAGTCACACAACTTAGCAACTAAACAATAACAACACTTATTTCACTGTATAGGGTCCCAGACGCAGCCCACGGCATCTTTGATCTTCACTGCAGCACATGGGATTTTTTGCAGTTGTGGAATGCAAACCCCTAGTTGCAGCATGCGGGCTCCCAGCTGTGGCAAGTGGGATCAAGTTCCCTGACCAGGGATTGAACCCAGGACCCCTGCCCTGGGAGCATGGTGTCTCAGCCACTGGGCCACCAGGGAAGTCCCTGTTTTCCCATCTTGACTTTGAGGTCTCTTGCTCCACCAGCCCTCACTCAGGCCACCAGGCCCTTCAGGGGGAGAGTGATGGGCAGGTACCACACACAGATTCTCCGATGCTCTGTCACTAAACCCATCCACCCCAAGGACCCCAGTGGGAAGGAGTGTGGACCTGACCCCCACTCCCCAGAGTGCTGCTTTCTTTATACTGCATAGGCAGATTTAGTGCCTGGTGGGGAGCCCTCATCCAGGTTCCCATCTTCTCACATGGTGGAAGGGGTGAGGGGGCTCTCTGGGGCCTCATTTATAAAGGCACAATCCATCCTTGTGACCTACTCACCTCCCAAAGGCTTACCTCCTAATATTAATACTATCACATTGGAGGTTAGGATTGCAAGTAACCATGTTGGGGAAGGGGAAACACACATTCATTCAATGGCAAATGGCTAAGCAAATTACAACGTATCCACTCAAAGCATACTATACAGTAAGGAAAAAGAGCAAGCCACTAATA
>NW_011494732.1:4690168-4691477 GCF_000754665.1 Bison bison bison | reverse complement strand
CCACCAAAAGAATATTATACAGAAAGAAAAAAGAGAAAGCCACTAATACCCCTGACAACATGGGTGAACCTCAACAATATTATGCTGAGTGAAAGAAGCCAGACACAGCAGGGCCCATCTGATATGATACCATTTGCATGTTTTAAAAGTATTTATTTATTTACTTGGCTGTGCCAGGTCTTAGTTGTGGCAAGCAGGATCTTTGATCTTCATTGCGACACACAGGATCTTTACTTGCAGCACGTGGGATCTTAGTTCCTTGACCATGGATTGAACCTGGGCCCCCTGCATTGGGAGCACCAGGGAAGTTCACCATTTACATTTTACCGAGTTGTTCTATTTCCCTGCCTTGAGGCAAAAAGATGAATCTTAGTTGGTCTTTAGGCAAAAGTCATTAGTGATGATCCAAGTCCAGGTGGAGGTCTCTCTGGGGTTGTTGGCTGGGAGGAGGCTGAGGGAGCCCTCTGGATGATGGACATCTTCTACACCGGGACCTGGGTATGGTCGCATGGTGTCCACACATAACAATGCATGCACAGAGATGGACATTTGAGATGTATGCTCCCCACATGTGCAAACTGTACCCCAGTAGAAATGAAGATGAAGCCGAAGCTTCAATACTTTGGCCTCCTGGTGCGAAGAGTTGACTTACTGGAAAAGACCCTAATGCTGCGAAAGATTGAGGGCAGGAGGAGAAGGAGGCAACAGAGGATGAGATGGTTGGATGGCATCCCTGACTCAATGGACATGAGTTTGAGCAAACTCCAGGAGGTGGTGAAGGACAAGGAAGCTTGGTGCGCTGCAGTCCAGGGGTCACAAGCGTCGGGACACGACTCAGCGACTGAACAAAACAAAATGAAGACGCAGAGAAATGATGTATTCCACACCCAGAACTCACTGAAGAGCACACAAGAATAAATGCTTTAATGAAGGGAGGAATTGAAGGATGCTTTCTGCTTCCTGGGGTCCCCCGAGGGCTGAGCTCTGGAGCCTCTGAGCCTCCGGGCGCCCTTTCCAGCTCCCTCGAGCAGCTCATGTCCCCAGCGTCCTCAGGTTTGTCCCAGGAGGAAAAGTACCCTGTGAGTCAGCACTCTCAACCCCCCAAAGGACTCTCCCCAACACCAGTCACCTCGTTTTACCCACCCTCGACCACGAGCGGTCTGGGACCATGGCTCCTCTTATATCTGCACCCACCAGGGCTGGGGCACACCCTCCATGGTCTTGGGGCCCCACGCCGGCTTCTCCTGCCTGTTTGAGTTCAGAGCATAGGGGGAGTCACCGAGTCAAGCCAGCTTCCTCCTGCCGCAGA
>NW_011494732.1:4681615-4690068 GCF_000754665.1 Bison bison bison | reverse complement strand
CCCCACCATCCCTGGCCTCCCTCAGCACCCTAAGAGCATTTGTTGCCCCCACGCTCCAGTTAGGACTGCTGAGCTGAGCGATTTCCAGAATGGATGGTGCTGGAGAAGGCTCGCGCCACCGCGGGGGTTTGTAACGCCCCCTCCTAGAGCTCTCATAGCACCTGAGGTCGCCACGTGGCCTGCCCGAGTTCACGCTTTGGGGTCACGTGCTTTCCTCCAGGCCAGGTGGGACTGAGAGATCACGGCCATGTGGGGATACCCTTCTGCACTCCAAAACTCCTTCTGAACCTCCCCTCGGATGGTGAATTTGCCCAAAGGCAGCTTGCAAAAGAACCCTCTGGAAGGCAGCCTTAGCATCCACTCATCACCCAACCTGGAGCCAGGCATGAAGAAATGACGGAGGTCAGAGTGGCAGCTGCTGTTGAGCTGACTTTGAACTTGAACTAGTTTGAAATCCAGCTCGTAAATCTCCAGCTCAGCCCGGGGGCACTCACCTTCAGGTTGGGGTGTGGAGTTCGCGGGAGAGACCCGGGGTCCCCAGCACAATGCGACATTGACAAGGTCGCCTGGGGAGTGTGTGTGGACCTGGGGACGTGGTGCTCTGGACGGTGCCAGAGGGAGGGCAGCGTACATCTGGAAAGTGTCAGGTTTAACGCGCGAAGCCACGGGGCCCAGGTCAGCTAAAAGTACATGTTTGCTTCCAGCCGCAGCTGTGCAAACTCCCGCCGCTCAGCCCTGCTGGGCTCACATCAAGTTCCCTCAAAGACAGTGGTCCCTTTGTCAGATTGCCCTCCAATCCCCCTTTTCAAAGTCACTGGCCTGCCACGGGGCCCCCGCCACAAACAGCTGTGGGGCAGCGTCTGTCTGAGGCTGCATTCATTCAGCCTTGAGAAGGAAAATATCGTAATTTAGGGGTGCATGTCTGCGGCCCCTCCACCAGACAGCACCCCTCCCCTCCCCTGAAACCTCTGCGTCCCGGCTCACCATGTGCCCACCCTCTCGGCTGCTGTTCAGGCATCACAGACAACTCAGCGTGTGCCCTGGGGAGCTGGTTCCTTTGGTTCTTCGTGGCTGGTAGTCACTCAGTCGCTTCTGACTCTTGGCGACCCATGGACTGTAGCACACACCAGGCTCCTCTGTTCATGATATTCTCCAGGCAAAAACACTGGAGTGGGTCTCCCCTGGCCCTTCTCCAGGGGAACTTCCCGACCCAGAGATCGAACTCAAGTCTCCTGCATTGCAGGCAGATTCTTTACCATCTGAGCCACCAGGGAAGCCTGAAGGAAGAGTGGCTATTGCTTGGGAAACCCTTCCCTGTGGATGGATTTGGGGAAGGTGACAGGAGCACCAGAGTATGTGTGTGTCCATGCATGACAGGTGGGAACAGATTAGGTGTCACCTGTAGACAGCCGATGTCTTAGCCTGGGTTGAGCCCTAAAGCAGAGCTTTAGACTTGCAAGAAGTTAGTTTGTTTGCAACTGTGGTCCCAGATATTGGAAGTGAGGGAACAGGGCAGGAAGGACCCAGTCCTTATCAGTCGGAGCTCCGTCCTGTAGGACCATCTTCTGAGATGCAGCTTCACATCTGTCCTCCCGGGGGATGGGAAGGGAGAGCATCCCACCATCAGCAGCTGCCCCTGCTGGTGGCTCCATGGCTGTGAATCTCTCCACACTCAGCTATGCATGTGCAAGGGGCAGGAAGGCCCCTGCATGTGCGGAAGCAGCCAGAAAGGTCTGAGGGATGCCCCGAGGTGGGAGCAGTCCCACTGCGTCTAGTGGAGCTGGATGAAGACTGTGAGGGGATGTGAAGGGTTGAAGTGATGGGAGGTGACAGATAGGAGGGGTGCAGAGGGAACAGCTTGGGTCATGGTGCCTGAGCCCCCCTGCCCTGCATCCTCCTGGGGTGCTGCTCAGTCTGGTGGGAACATCACTATAAAGTGACCAAGCTCTTGGTGTTCTTTAGCCAAAGGGAATGGGGGTGCTGGGCCTATCTAACCACAAACCTTCTCCCCAGGAGGACTGAAAAAGCTTGACTGTCTTGGGGAAGAGGGCTTCCCAGGTGGCACTACTGGTAAAGAATCTGCCTGCCAGTGCAGAAGATGCAAGAGATATGGGTTCGACCCCTGGTTTGGAAAGTTCCCCTGGAGAAGGAAATGACAATACATCCTAGTGTTCTTGCCTGGGAAATTCCATGGACAGAGGAGCATGGAGATCTACAGTCCATAGGGTTGCAAAGAGTAAGACATGACCCAAGCGACTAAGCACACACTCCGTCTCTGCACATAGCCGCCCCTGTTACCAACATCTTGCATTAGTGCAATACCTTTAGTACACCTGATGACCTCTTAGTGTTACCTAAAGCCCATAGTCTACTTTGAGTCACTCTTTTTTTTTGGCAGAGTTGGGTCTCTGTTGCAGTGCAAGGGCTTCTCTACTTGTGGTGCACAGGCTCAGTAGTTGTAGCTCTCGAGCCCAACTTATGATTAAGTTAAGCAAAATTTAACCTACACTGACTGATACAGTTACTAACAGGATTGTTTTTAATTTATAAAAAAAAGAGTGATCTCTGGAAGCCAATATGGGTTCACTTAGAACAAGTCATGCCTGACAGATGCCTTTTACTTATTTGATAGATTATTCTGGTTTGGTAGAGTGATAAATCAGAAGAATTCTGTAGCTATAAGTGTAACTGCCTTTCAACAAGGCATTGATAAGATTATTTCTCATAAACAATATGGAGAAATGTAAGCTCACTGATAGCATGATTAAATGATTTTATAACCATCACAGTGATGAACCAAGGGGGATGCTAATTAAATGCTGCAGATGCCAACCTACAGAAAGGTCTCTAGTGGTATGACACAGGACTCTCCCCTTGTCTCATTCACATTAACATTTTTATTAATGATTTTTTACAAGGTCTTCAAAGATGTGCTGATCACATTAAAAAATGATACCAAGCTGGGAAGAACAGTTTGCTGAATGATGAAATATTTTTGGCAGAACATAACAAGATGAAATGTGCAGAGATCAAACCACATCTCAAAAAACCAGAAGGACTGGAAATGGAAGATATAGATTTATAACGGCACGTGTGGAAAAGACAGAACTTGGTGGACCTTGAGCTCAGTATGGGTTATTATTAATTGCCAATATTCACTTCACACTCACAATGTACCAGACACTCCGTTACGTACTTTACACAATTACCTCATTGTATTCCTCACAACGACCCTGGTTATTTCATGCCATGCTTTGCACAAGAGTTGCATTCATTGAATCTCCTTATGGAAAAAGATATATGCGTATATACATATTTTTTTTCCTGTAAAGAAACTTCCAAGAAGTCGAGTCCAGTCATTCTGAAATGTGATGTTTTTTATCCTTTCTTCTTCAGTGTTTCTAACTTAAGGATTCAATTTAATTCAACAAAGTGTTTATTAAGCATCTACTATGTATCCAACATTTTTCCAGGGGCTGGGAATTGATGAGTGAATAAAACAGATAAGCTTCTTTCCTCCATGGAGTTGCCCACCTGTGTGGGAGACACAGAACAGTGAGCCTCATAATTTTAGGTGGCAATACATTCTTCGAAGATTGTAAAGCAGGGTGTTGGAATAGAGTGACTGGGGGAGGTTCATGCATGATCAGTTGTGTCCGACTTTTTGCTACCCATGAACTGTAACCTACCAGGCTCCTCTGTCCACGGGGTTCTCCAGGCAGGAATACTGGAATGGGTAGTCATTCCCTTTTCCAGGGGATCTTTCCAACCCAGGGATCGAACTCAAGTCTCCCGCATTGCAGGCAGATTCTTTACCGTCTGATCTACCAGGAAGGGGCATTCAGGCAGAGTAATCAGGGCAGGTGCCTCGAGGAGGTGAGCAGAGCCCTGAAAGATGAGAAGAAGCCAGTTGTCTTTTCCAAGGAAAACATTTCCTCTCCCTCCACTTCCTCTTTGATTAGAGACCAAGGCACTTGGGCAGAATGAATATATGTGTATGTAAGGCTGAGTCCCTTCCAGTGGTGTTCACCTGAGCCTATCGGAACATTGTTAATCGCCTGTACCCCAATACAAAATAAAAAGTTAAAGAAGAAACCAAGGTACTTGAAACTTCCAGTGTAAAGGTGTGGGTTTGATCCCTGGTCCGGGAGCTAAGATCACTCACGCCCCGGGGCCAAAACAAACAAACAAACAAACAAAAAACAGAAGCAACATTGTAAGAAAAATAAAGCCCTTTAAAAATAGGCTAATGATAATTTAAAAAAAGAAAGAAAGAAACTAGGCACCAAGAGTGACTATAGAAAAGCTACTTTTTGAGTCAGGGCAAGAGGAGAGATTCTAAGAAGCTTTCAGATGTCCAGCTTTTTGTCCAGCTGGCTTCAAAGCAGAGCCTTCCCTGAGCCCTCGAACCTGGCAGGTGCCAGGGGCCTCATCCTGGGCCAATTCTAACAAACATACAGAAAGCAAACAGACAGACAAAAATGTATAGAAAACAAATCTCAAACAAGGGTATCTTTCTCCAGCTTGGATTATTTTTGCAGCTTTTGAGTTTTCCCTGTACGTTCAGGAACCCTGGGAAATGATTTGCTTAACAAGAGCATTCGGAATTTCTCAAAGTCTGTTTTTTAAATAAGCAGCTTTGCCTTTGCCCTTGTTTTTCTCTCTTTGTTTGGCTTTTGAGCAAAAACTTCCTACCCACTGTGATATTTTCCCCATGAATAGCTAAGTAGGCTAGAAAAACAGTAGTCGGAAATAGGGTGGATAGCCAGGAATCAGAGTAAACAGCAGCCTGGGAACCTCCCAGAAGAGCCAGGATCAGCATTCCAACCTCAGCTCATGTCAGCAAGTGGCTCCAAAGCCAAGGTGGCCATTTAAGTTCCACGGAGGGGATCCCCTTGCAAGATGCCGCTTAGCTCTAAGTCCCTCCCGTAGGACAGTGGCAATGGCAGACGCCTTGCTTAGCACGTCCTGTAGGGAACCAAGAGAGACACACATTTCGGAACCATCTGCCGTGAAGTTGGAGATAAAGCATCTTGTATCCGCAGTCACTTGAGGGATCCACTTGAGGCTGATCCAAATTTACCCAGCCATACCCCATCTTGCCTGCATAACAGTGACTTGAATTTGAAAGGATTAAAAGAAGCCCATGGAAATGGACTTTTTTTCCCCCTTTTTGCTCTTTATGTATGTAGTTTCAAATTTTTATTAGCGTATGGTTGATTTACAATGCTGTGTTAATTTCAGGTGTACCACAAAGTATATCAGTTGTACGTATACATATAGCCACTCTTTAAGATTCTTTTCCCATATTGGTCATTAAAGAGGGCTGAGTAGAGTTCCCTGTACTATCAAGTAGGTTCTTATTAGTTATCTATATTATACATAGTTGTGTGTGTAGATCATTCCCAATCACCCACTTTCCACCCTGGCAACCATAAGTTTGTTTTCGACATCTGTGACTCTATTTCTACCTTATAAAGAAGTCCCATTGTACATTTTTAAGAGTCCACATAAGAGCAATTTATCTTTGCCTGTCTGACTATTTCACTCAGTATAACAGTCTCTAGGTTCATCCAGGTTGCTGCAAAATGGTATTATTTCATTCTTTTTTATGGCTGAGTAGTATTTTGGAGAAGGCAATGGCACCCCACTCCAGCACTCTCGGCTGGAACCTCCCATGGACCGAGAAGCCTGGTAGGCTGCAGTCCATGGGGTCGCTGAGAGTCAGACATGACTGAGCGACTTCACTTGCACTTTTCACTTTCCTGCATTGGAAAAGGAAATGGCAACCCACTCCAGTATTCTTGCCTGGAGAATCCCATGGACAGAGGAGCCTGGCAGGCTATAGTCCATAGGGTTGCAAAGAGTCGGACACGACTGAAGTGACTTAGCACACACAACTCCTGGAAGGAGAGCAGGACTTCAAAACCGGTGAGCCTTAGCAATTTGGCCACGCTTACCTGTATTTCCATCTTCTTTTTAATATCTCCTTCCTATTCTTGTTCATCTCAGCTAAACACTGATGTGTCTAGCTCAGGCATCCTTGTTCACTCAGATGTACCAGGTAATCCTTGCCTCATCCTAAACCGCTGTTCAGTTTGCCAACTTGCTGAAGGTCAGAGACAATTTTAAAGCTAAGTGAGCTTGTGTTTCACACGGGCATATCTATGTGCACAATGTTTATACAACCTGAGCAAAAAGTAAACAACGTGGCTAGTGGCAGAGAGACACAGTCTAGCTTCCCTGGTGGCTCAGCTGGTAGAAGAATCCACCTGCAAATGGAAGACCTGGCTTCAATCCCTGGGTTGGGAAGATCCCCTGGAGAAGGAAATGGCACCCCCTCTAGTACTCTTGCCTGGAAAATCCCATGGACGGAGGAGCCTAGTAAGCTACAGTCCACGGGGTCACAAAGAGTCGGACACGACTGAGTGACTTCACTTTCTTTCAGTCTAGTTTGAGAAGCTACCCATCCATCCATCCATTTGTTCAAACAATAATTAATGAGCCCACCGTACACAGAGCCTTGTGGTAAGTGCTGTGCAGAAAGGGGGGAAACAGTATAAGTCATACGCTCTGCTTTTGCTAAGTTTGTAATCCAATTGGGGAAATAAGAACTAAACACACAGGAAGCCAGCAAAAATTCCAAGTCCGTGCATGTAGAGACAAGAAGGGGCCGTCTGGAGTGAAGGCAGTGTGGGCCTGCTTTGCACACGCCTGTCTCCCTCCCCCCACAGGCACACAATTTGTTTCTATAGCCAGTGGCTTTCTTTCCCCGCCCCCATGAGTTTTCCTGTCCTTCACCTCCAGGCTTTCACAACCGATCTCTTTCACTTTTTGTCTTCCAGTTCCTTTTTCTTTCTTTTTAAAAATTATTTCTTGACTTTTCTGCATGGCATGTGGGATCTTAGTTCCCTGACCAGGGACTGAACTTGTTCCCTCTGTGTTGGAAGCGTGGAGTCTTAACCACTAGACCTCCAGGGAAGTTCCCCTATCTATTTTTCTCTTGTCTCCCTTTCTCTGTTTATTTCCACCACCACCCTACTCCCCTCTGTCTCTCTCTTTTCATTCTTTCCTATATAAAGAGCACTTCAAGATTTGGTTCAGCTATTTCCAACAAAATCTACATTTCACTTAGTCTAAAACTTACTAAAGGCATGGATAAGAACAGGACACTCAGAATAGACACGTGGTTTTGATCGTTGGTTCTGCCACTCCCCAGCTGAAGGGATATTACATTGTAATTTTTTATAGAAAATGTCTTCTATTTTGAATTGAATATGACCCTTACTGCTAATAAATCCTGTGTTACATTATTAAAAAATAAAGAGTACCTCAAGTTTGTGGTGGCCTCAGGGACTTTGCACCTTCAGTGTCCTCTTCAAGGAATGCCCTTTCTCAGACTCTACTCAGGGCCAGCTCCTTTTCACCCTTCAAACCCACCTCCAAAGCAGCTTCCTTGGCTCTCTTCACCAACCCATCAACAGCAGACCCATCCTGGTTATTATCTTCCCGTCATCCCATTGTATTTGTATAATATTCATAAGTCTCTGAAATTATCTTGATCAGCTATTTTCTCTCCCATCCATCTCCAGCCCCGACTAGAAATTACATAACAATGGGGACCAAGCTTGACTTGTCCGTGGCTGTATCCCCCATACCATGCATACAGCTGGTGCTCAATTAATAACTACTGATTGAAGAGATGGGTTTCCCAGGTGGCGCTAGTGGTAAAGAACTCACCTGCCAATGCAAGAGAGAAGGCATAAGAGACAGGAGTTCGATCCCTGTCCCCTGGAGGAAGGCATGGCAACGCACTCCAGTTTTCTTGTCTGGAGAATCCTATGGACAGAGAAGCCTGGCAGGCTACAGTCCATAGGGTAGCGAAGAGTCGGACACGACTGAAGCGACTTAGCACACATGGTAGCATGATTGAAGACACAGAGGATAAGAGTTCCTCTCCCTTTCCCTCAGTGTCTTGAGACTACATGGAGAGCACTGCTGAGCCTCCCTCTGCCCACGCCACACCCTCTCTAGAGTCTGGTACCCAGACTCTGCCTCCCTGGAGTTCCGGGGCATCATGCCAGGAGCCCAGAGTCTTTCTTTGGCTTCCTACTCAATGCCCCTGGCCTCCACTGTCAGCTGCAAACCACACAACCAGAAAATCTGCCTGGACTTGTGTCTTCCTTGAGAAATGAATGCAAACAGTATTTGTCTGCCCTACGCTGCAGTGTATTCACCCCAGGGCCCTCTAGGAGGGGAATACAGGGCCCCTGGCAGCTTGCCTCCACCCTCAGTCCCTCTGAGGCACAGAGAAATAGCTTGGAGTTTGGCAGGAGCTAGGAAAGAGTTTTGGAGAAGGCGATGGCACCCCACTCCAGTACTCTTGCCTAGAAAATCCCATGGATGGAGGAGCCTGGTAGGCTGCAGTCCATGGGGTCACGAAGAGTTGGACA
>NW_011494732.1:4669711-4681515 GCF_000754665.1 Bison bison bison | reverse complement strand
CCACTCCAGTGTTCTTGCCTGGAGAATCCCAGGGACGGCGGAGCCTGGTGGGCTGCCGTCTATGGGGTCACACAGAGTCGGACACGACTGAAGTGACTTAGCAGCAGCAGTATTTCGTTACATATATGGATCACATCTTCTTTACCCATTAACCCAGTTTGACCATTTCAGTTGCTTCCATGTCCTGACTATTGTAAACAGTGCTGCAGTGAACGGAAAAGAAAAAAATCATCTCTGAACCACAAGGGCTGTGAAAGGTCAAATGTGAAGGGAAGCATGTCAATCATGCTTTTAGACAATTTGGGGGGAAATAAACATGGAAAGTTAAAGAAAAAAATTATTATTGGTTATTTGTCTATTCTAAGCATTAGCGCAGTTACCATACTTTGGTAAATGAAAATGAACTTACCTTAATTTTAGTTTTATCGTTTTAGATTTATGTTTCAAGATGGAGTTCCAATCAAACCTCTTTTTTTTTCAACTATTAATCTATCATCCTTTTTTCCCTCTTGTTTTTAAAATATGAAATTTGCAGTCCCCTCGTCCAGTGGCTTGACTTTAGATGCCCCTGTTTGGGAACCTGATGCCTTGGGAAATGAAGCCCTCTGTCCTTCCTTTCCTGGGCTTGTGGGCCACCCTGATGTCACAGAGAGAAGAATTTCACCCCCCTGGGCTGTGTTCCCATAGTTGACATCTAGACACCATTGAATGGAGATCTCTGTCTTCTGGATTCTTCTGCGCAAAGGAAAAGCCCTATACTTCTCGTCTTCTCCATCTCTTCTATATAGGTCAGGTTAGGCAGCATTAGCTGCTGTAACAAACAATCCCCATTTCTCAGCAGCTACAGAGCTATCAGCAAGCAGGCTTTTCTTTACATAGTCACTCAGGAACTCAGGCTCCCTTATCCTATGGCTCCTCCCTCCTTTAGGTCCTTTGAATCCCCTCCCTTCAGCCAGTTGTGAGAGAAGGAATGCAGAAGTTCTATGGATTGGTCTTAGATGTAGTGCACATGGATCCCATCCACAGTCCAGTGGCCACACCTAACTGCCCAGAAGCCTGGGGGATACAGTGCAGCCTCATCCCCTGGAGGGCATCCCATGTGGCACTAGTGGTAAAGAACTCACTTTCCAATGCAGGAGACATAAGAGATGTGGGTTCGATCCCTAGGTAGGGAAGATCCCCTAGAGGAGGGCATGGCAACCCACTCCAGTATTCTTGCCTGGAGAATCCCATGGACAGAGGAGCCTGGTGGGCTGCCGTCTATGGGGTCGCACAGAGTCGGACATGACTGAAGCGACATAGCAGCAGCAGCAGCAGCAGGAAAGAATTTTGGAGAAGGCAATGACACCCCACTCCAGTGTTCTTGCCTGCAGAATCCCACGGACGGAGGAACCTGGTGGGCTACCGTCTATGGGGCTGCTTAGAGTTGGACAAGACTGAAGTGACTTAGCAGCAGCAGCAGCAGCAACAGGCGGAAAGAGTTTGTTCTCTCGTCTGCATGCCTCTCAGCTACTCTTGCCTCCTTTTGACTCCACCCAGGCTAGACTTACTCTTATGTATGTTGTGTTTTTTTTTGAAAAAGGAAACTTGCATTTTTATTTTTTAAATTAATTTTTTTTTAATTTTAAGTTTTTGGCCGCACTGTGCAGCATAAGGGATCTTAGTTCCCTGACCAGGGATCAAAACTGTACTCCCTTGCATTGGAAGACAGTTTTAACCACTGGACCACTGGAGAAGTCCACTTATGTATATTTAATGCACACAGGTGTCCTTTCTGCTTCTTTATTCAGATGTAGAGAACAACTGTCCAGTTAACGAGTATTTGTCATACTGGCAAAGTGAAAATCCATTGTGATTTTTGGAGGAATTTTCTCAGTATAACAACTTTTTCATTCCCACTCCCCTCAACCGTGTGTCTGAGTGCATGCGTGCTAAATCGCTTCAATCGTGTCTGACTCTTTGTGACCCGATGGACGGTAGCCCGATAGGCTCCTCTGTTCATGGGATTCTCCAGGCAAGAAAAAATCAAGAAATCATGTTTATGCATCATGGATCTCGGCAGACATATTCACCAATTCACGTAACATCATGCTTTCTAGTCAGAGAAAATCCTTTGAAACCGATTTAGATGGCGTGCCAAGTTTGGGAACATTTTGCCTCTCACAGATACGCCAAGCGAGAGGCATGAAGAAGGGGCAGCTTCCACAGCTTTTAGTCCGCTGTGCGTGCACCCTGGGTCCACATGCGTCAAGCCCTGAAGATGTTTCTGTTTAATTTTAAGCGCAGCTTGAGAGCAAGAAAACCATGAAACCCTAAAAAAAAAAAAAAAAACTGGAAAAAAGTGGTAACAAAACCGGTACAGAAAGATGAATATACTGGGGGAATTCTCTGGTGGTCCAGTGGTTAGGACTCCAAGCTTCCAATGAAGGGGGCATGGTTTTGATCCCTGGTCAGAGAACTCAGATCCCTCAAGGCATGCAACTCGGCCAAAGAGAAAGAGAGGGATGAACGTGTTAGAGGAGATTTACTGATGGTAAGTCCTTGACTAACAACTCTGCTTCCATCTACCACCGGCCACTCTTGCAGGGACGGCAGGCTTTTCCTACAAGGGGCAGGGTGGGAAACATTTTAGGCTCTGCAGGTCGGGGGATCTCAGTTGTTGAAGCAAAGCATAATTTGCCCTGGTATCCGTGGGGCTGTCACCGAGCACACTGCCTCTCGCAGATGAATCGACTGGAGTTTGTGGAGGTTAAGGCTTGTCAGAGACAGGATATCCCCATGGGTCAAAACATCTTTCCACAGATTCCGGATGAATTACAAAGAGAAAGATAACTTTGGTGGTGCACCACCTCAGCCGAGTGACAAGATGTTTGCCTGATCGACAATGGGACAAGCTGCCCCGACGTCCCTTCCGCTGTTAGTGCCACCACAACAACCCTGTGAATTTCCTGCGGGAGTGTTTATGTGGAGTCTAATCGTCAGGGAGCGATCAAACTAACGCCGACTGTGGGACTTCCTACAAAACGACTGGCCTGTATGCTTTGGAACCATCAAAGTCTAGACAGACATAGAAAGGCACGGGATTATTCTAGAATAAAGGATGAAAGAGAAATGACCATTGGGGGTGTGAAGTGACTCATACTCTTGTCTGAAAATGATGATCAAAGACTAGAAAGGTCTGAGATCTCACCCTCCCAGCCAGCTAAGAAGGTAGCCTGCCCCTGTTGCCTGGGTCCTGGCAAAACACAGAAGACCCTGGGACCAGGGACAGGGGATGTTACTACTCACAGTAGCCAGAGTGCCGGCATTTCTTTGCCATTTTCCCCAAGCCCCGGGTCCCGCAGGGCCACTCAAAGAAGGCCAAGTGTCGCCTGTACGCATAGTGCCTTGCTTGCCTCATAGTAGAGGAGCCCTGAGTGGGAGAAGCCCAAATACTTCATAATGGACAATAAGCCTGCCTGGTCCCCCTGCCCTCCAAGAGAGGTATTACCTTTCTTTCTTTCTTTTTTTTGCTGCTCCATATGGCCTATGACATCTTAGTTCCCTGACCAGGGATCGAACCTTCACCCTCTGCATTGGAAGCTCGGAGTCCTAACCACTGGATCACCAGCAAAGTCCTGATATTATCTTTCCTACACTGGATGGTAAACATGCCTACACTTTGCTTTGGAGGGAGACCCTGTCTCTACCTTTTGGAGCTGTACTCCTCACAAACATCCTAGAAATGACAGTCCAGGCAAAGGGCAGCCAGAGCGTCTGCTCCCAAGATGTGCAGAAATACAAGAGACCCGTGGAAATGGGCCCCCAGCAGTGACAGCTAGGAACACCGAATGCTTGGGCCCCAGACTGAAAAAGAAAGCAGTTCTCTAACATCGTTGGGATCATTGGGGGAATTTTTTTTGATATATACACACTGCTATATTCATTTATTTATTTTAAAATTTTGGCTGTACTGGGTCTTTGTTGCTGCATGTGGGCTCTCCAGTTGCAGCGAGCAGGGGCTGCTCTCTCGTTGTGGTGCACATGCTTCTCACTGTAGTGGCGTCTCTTGTTGGGGAGCACAGGCTCTCAGTGCTTGGGCTCAGTAGTTGTGGCACACGGGCTTAGTTGCCCTGCAGCACGTGGATCAAAGGACCAGGGATTGAACCTGGGTCCCCTGAGTTGGCAGGGGGATTCCTATCCACTACACCACCAGGGAAGTCCAATGGGGGGAATTTTGAGATGAGATCGAGATTCTGTAATATCATTGTGTTAACGGTTGAGGTATGGTGGAGAAGGATATTTGGGCTTTCGTGATATTATTCTTTCAGCTTTACAAAACAAAAATTGGTCGGGGACCTGGCTTCCCCAAGAACGCGCAGCTGGCCTGGGGCCGCCTGCCTTCTCCTGACTTAAAAGACTGCGTTTTTACTACACCCTGTCACCGATCTTATCCCTGCCCTGCTTTAATGAAGTGCTCTGAAGACATAAATAGTTTTTTGTTTACTCAAGCCTGGGAGAAGCTGGCAGAAAAGGCCTTTTCAGCTAAAAAGCTCCTTAAAGCCCGAAGGTGTGAACCAGTAAGTTAACAGCCGCGAAAACCCTTTCAGCTGTGTGCGCCTCTGCACGCGAGTGTGCAGTGATGCAGTCAGCTAGAAGGAGAGAGGCGAGAGCTTCTAGAAGGAGAGAAGCAAAGAGCAGCAGGAATTGCAAGCTAGAAAGGCAGCCCACAGACCCTTAGAGCAGTTTAATCCTCTTGCTTGAGGCACTGAGCATCCTGAGGCTGGACCAGACTCATCCGTTCAGAGGTCAGCAGAAGGATACAATCCCGGGTCCAGATATGCTCTGGCTGCATTTTGTCCCCATGTCCCTCACAGGGCTGGTTGTCAAGAGCTGGGCCTGGCACGGACGCTGGTCCCTGCCCTCTGTGCACAGTCCCTGACCCCCAGACAGACAGCTGCTGGGCCGACACAGCCCCAGGCTCACAGGATTCGCTAAAAATGAAGAAGTGAGTCACTGGTGGAGCTATGTCCCGGCAGGGACACCTGTGGCCCAAGCTGGGCACCGAGCAAGGGGGCCATGGAAAAGCCTCTCAGGCCAGATGGCCAACAGGGGCGGACAAGGCTCTGCTGGCCGGGCTGGGCCGGGCTGGGGCCCAGACGTCATTGTCATTGCACATTCAGCCCTGGGCCTCTCACTGAGAGCCAGCTCCATTGGATCCCATGCCCTTGGGGACAAATCGAATGGGAGAAACAGACTCATAGACAGAGAATAGACTGGCAGTTGCCAAGGTGGACAGGGGTGAGGCAGGTGGCTCGGGAGTCTGAGCTGAGCAGATGTGGACTAGTACACAGAGGATGGATAAACAAGGTCCCACTGTAGAGCACAGGGGTCTCCATCCAATACCCTGTGATGGGCCAGAATGGAAAGGAATAGGAAAAAAAGTGTGTGTGTGTGTGTATGTATGTATCACTGAATCAGCAGAAATTAACACAACATTGTAAATCAACTATACTTCAAAAAGAAATCTATTGGGAGTTGTCTAGAGCTTATGATAACAAAGCAACTGTTTCTCAACTTCTCTGCCCTCTGCCTCTTTGCTTTTTTTGTTTATTTTTAATTTTTTTTGTTTGTTTTTGTTTATCTTTTGGCTGCCTGGCATGCGGAATCTTAGTTCCCCAACCAGGGATCGAACCTGAGTCCCTTGAATTGGGAGCTTAGAGTCTTAACAACTGGACCGCCAGGGAAGTCCCCCTCTGCCTCTTCAAACTCCACTTAGAGTCCTGGTGGCTACCTTCTAACACCAAATAATGTTTGATTACTGTTGTTTCCTGGATTCCCTACAGATAGATAATATCTATGCACTCTGCACGTAAAAGATAAGGATTTAGCTCACATTTCACCTCCTTCTCTTAAATATAAATATAAAAATATATATATATATACACACACACACATATTTTTTTTCTTTTTTGGTAAAGAATCTGCCTGCCAGTGCAGGAGATGCCAGAGATGTGGGTTCGATCCCTGGATCGGGGAGATGCCCTGGAGGAGGAAATGGCAACCCAGTCCAGTATTCGTGCCTGGAAAGTTCCACAGACAGAGGATCCTGGTGGGTTACAGTCCATGGGGTTGCAAAGAGTCAGACACAACTTAGTGACTGAGCATGCATATATTAATACGTATGTGTGCACGTGTACCTCTGCTTATATACATATACACAGGTATTCAATATTGGCTGTATGTTGATATACTGATTATACATATACACACATATATTTAATATGTTAATTACTTTGCTCACTTTAACTAGAGAGGAAATGAGGTACTGTGATTAAGAGCAGGGCAGGGCCAAGCCTGGAGAATTTTCGCTGGCGCTGTGCCGAGGGCTCAGCCTGGCACTGGCAGGCCTGGAAGCTGACTCTTGTTAGGCTTACACTTAATCCCAGTGGATTTAATCCTCATTTAATTCCTGTATTAACATCCCCACTTTATGGGTGGGGACACTTAGGCACAGAGAGGACATGCAAATTACCCAAATCACACAGGACTGGGATTCCAACCCGGGCAGCCAAGCATGCCGACAGCAAGAAGACCCCTTTCCCTCCAGTGGGAGCGCTCCTGGAAGGGGAGGGTGTAGTATTACAGCTGTGACCACACCCCGTGGTGAGGAGAACCTGTGCCCACGGGCCCTATTGCCCCACCCAGGGGTGCACCCCATTCCTGACAGCAAGAACCCCTCATCTAGACTTTGAAGGAAGCTCATGAAATAAAAGTAGACAAGCTCCGATCTGCCCGTGGGAACCAAATCCTCATTGGAGGAAGAAGGGCACTTGTGGGTGGGTTTTGACTTCGAGCCCTGCAAAGGGACAGCTCCTTATTGCAGACAGACCCCTGAATAATAACCAAGATGGATCCCAGATGAGGATCTGAAGAATGGGCTCTGCTGTGTGACTTTAGGCAAAACACTTACTCTCTCTGTACCTCCGTTTTCTCGCCTCTAAAGGTGATATAATTCTCTATATTCTGCCAGTCTTCCCAGAACATGATGTCAGCCACTGAGGGTCTATGGGGAACTGCGAGTGTGTGTGTGTTTAGTCACTCAGTCCTGTCCGACTCTTTGTGACCCACTGACTGTAGCCCGCCAGGCTCCTCTGTCCATGAAATTCTCCAGGCAAGAATGCTGGAGTGGATTGCCATTCCCTTCTCCAGGGGATCTGCCCAAGCCAGGGATCCAACCCGGGTCTCCTGCATTGCAGGTGGATTCTTTACCATTTGAGCCACCCGGGAAACCCCGGGGAAGTATACAAATTTGATTAAATGAACCGGCCACTGCCTCCCCGGGGACTGCTTTGTGAGTGACTAGAGCCCTTCAGGTTAAGTACAATTACTCAGACTTGCTGTGTATGGTGTGCACAGCCCACCAGGAAACAGGAGTGCCAAGCCCTGTCCTCGAGGAACTTACAGGGCAGTTGGCAAGCCGGGAGGTGACCTGTGAACAATCACTATGTCACATGAGCAAAATCTTTGCTTTCCAGTCCCTGGGCCTTTGGGGTCTTCAACATGCTCCCCAGATGGGCTGCTTGCTTTCGTGTTTTCTGTGCAGGTCAGGAGAATGCCTCGTTGCCAGGCACTGAGACCTCAGTCTTGCTTCGCCCATTTCACAGTACAATGGCACCCACTGACAACTTTCCCCATATCCATCCTTAAGGCCTCTCTCTGCTTTCATCGTCACAGCTGTGTGGCCTCAGGCAAATCACTCACCCGCTCTGAGCCTCCACGGATTGAGCTGCTCTCTTTTAAATTGGAAGGAATGCATGCGAATCTGGAGTGTGAGGGTGGTTTGCGTGGCTCCAGGGTGAGACGGCGTGTGTGCAGGGGCCTTTGTCAGAAGGTCCAGCCCCACTTCATGAATGTTGCTCACTGCTGCTTGGAACAAGTGGCTCATGGCTCTCTATGAAAAAGCCTTTTCTCCTCTGTGCCCTTCCTCTTCATTTGTTGGCCTTTCCCTCTCCCAGCATTGAACTTCTCTCCCTTACAGAGCAGCTCCAGAGAAGTCTCCCTGAGGCCGGAGTGCTGGGTGAGCCCCATGGAACTTGGGACCACCCTAGGTCACCTTTCTTAAAAGTAGGTGACTGCCTGAGCTGCTGAACGAACCTCTTTCTTCCCATAAGTGTGTGGTACCTGGGTCTCTGTCTCTCCAGTGTTGGATACCAACTTCTGGACCCCTTGTCGGGGTACCCTAATATTTCTTTTCTGTTAAATATCAACTTTACCTAATTTTTCTCTGTCTCCACTCTCCCCTCTTTACTCCGACTCCAGAAGCAATTTGCATCAGCTCATTCTTTTTTATTTCTTCTTTGGCTGCACCAGGTCTCAGCTGGGTGTGCAGGATCGTTGCCCTTCATTGTGACACGCAGGGTCTTTAGGGGTGGTGTGTGGGATCCAGGTCCTTGACCAGGGATCGAACCCAGGCTCCCTGCATTGGGAGCTCAGAGTCTCAGCCCCTGGACCACCAGGGACATCCCATATCATTCTTAAAATCTACATGTTCTGCATCCTCAGGCAGATAAAGTCCAAATCCCTTAGACCCACATAGGCATCCCTGCAGACTCGAACTCGGCTTCCACCCACACCACCTGGCCCAGAGCATTTACTCCAATCTGGAACGATCCCTCTTCTTGCTCTTCTGGCCTCCAGTGACCGAGATTCCAGCCCCCTTTCCTCCAGAGACCAGCCAAGACAGCCAGCCAGCCACCCACTGCTAGCCCCTGGCTCAAGCTAACTTATGGAAATTTCAGCCTTTTCCCCTCTCTTTGACATTTGCAGACCATCTGGCACAGTGAGAGACAGAAGCTTTTTACAGTACGGGCTTTCAGTGGATGGACAGCCCTCGGCCTGTAGCAGTGGACTCGAATAGGTCAGAGGTCATGGTCACCGGGGTCGTTTGTGTGGGCTGCTAACTGGGTGTTTGTAGTGTAGTCATGTTTTTCCTGCTGCTGGGTGTATACACATCCCCAGTGTTACTACATTTCACGGGAAGTTGTGTGTGGGTGCAAGGAAACTTTCAGAACCCAAGTGGGCACAGTTGTGAAGGCACCTCTAATAAGCCTGAATGGCACAAGAGAGTCAGGATTAGGGAGAGGAGAGTGGGGCACTCGCCTAGAGAACAAAATTTAAGGAAATGTCCCAGGAACTTCCCTGGTGGCCCAATGGTTAAGATTCTGAGCTTCCAATGCAGGGGGTATGTGTTCGATCCCTGGTCGGGGAACTAACATCCTGAATAAGTACATGGCCAAAAAAAAAAATAGAAAATGTCCCAAACTCAGAAATCATGACAAATACTATTTTATTGCAATGTTTTACAGGTCAAACTTAATACAAAAAATTCCAGGTGAGCAACAGAGCAACACTTTAAATACAGTCAAGATAACTCTTCAAGTCTGCCCCCCACACCGCCCCCAGTGGATGCTGCTGCCTGGGGTAAGAAGCAGTCAGTTCTTGTCAAAGATTTTTCTCCAGCAATGGATGCAAGCTCTCTCTCAAGTGGGTGAGCATTTGGGGAAAGTGCATCTTGGGACTTCCCTGGCAGTCCAGTGGTTAAGATTATGAGTGTCCTCTGTAAGGGATGTGGGTTCGATCTCTGGTTGGGGAACTGAGATCCCACATGCCTTGCGGCGCGGCCAAAAAAAAAGAAAAGGAAAGAGCATCTTAATGTGTCCATGTTCTGGAAGGCGCAGTCCCCCACTTTTGTCCTGTGAATGATAAGTCACCCATGTTTTTCTGGTCAAGGAGCCCAAGGCTGAGGAATTCCTATCTTGTCTAAGAATTGAAGCAAACAGTCAGTTCTGTTTTTTTTTCCTCCAGAATGCTCCAGATATTCAAAGTTCTGTTTGGGCAGCAGACTGCCCATGATCTTCCTGGTTGATATGGAAAAGGGCTGTAAATTCATGATAACGTGTCGCTCTATGCACCTCCCCCCCGCACACACACACACTCGAAGCTACCCTGCCCTTCTGGGACTTCCTGGAATGAACCGCATTCTCACTACTGACAGCACCTTTGTCCTTGGTGTCCCCCACCTGGAAGGCTGATTCTCTTCCTCCAGCTCATGTGTGATTATTCAGGACTCATCTTAAAATATCACCTTCTCAGAGTCAACTTCCATCAGCACCCCAGCAAGAAACTGTCCCGCTGATGGTTCTTGCTGGCAGTTTCTTGTTAATTTCCTCCCTGAACCTCACAGTGTTGCTTCCCCCACTCATCAGACTAGGCACCCCAGAGCTGGACTATCTTGCTTGTGGGTAGTTCTGAGGTTGAGCCAGGGCTGGAGACACAGTGGGCGCTTGATCAGTCCTCATGGGATGAACATGCTTGAAGATGGTGCCTTCAGTCTGGGGCTGTCTGAAGAGCAGACACCAACCAAAGAGAAACTCAACTAGTGTATCTGTCCACACTCTCACACCTTCCCTGCCACCTCTGTTCCCTTAGCTAGAATATGAGCCTCTCCCACAGTCCTTTGGTTTTTTCAAAGCAACCTGCAGGTGCCCCTGGGTTCCCTGCTTTCAGAATGGAAGGTTGGATCACATGGAGGTGTTGTGGAGTGGCTGAGTGGCTGGGAGCTGAAAAGGTAAGGATCCCCTTTATCAGTCATCTGAAGTCCCCACTTTCAGAATGGAAGGCTGGCTCACCTGGGGATGGTGTGGAAGTGTCTGTGTGGGTAGATGGGTGGGTGGGAGCTGGAAATGTAAGGACCCCCTTGTCAGTCACCTGAAGAAAGAGAAGCAAGTGCCTTCTTCCTTCCAAGGAAGGAAAACAGAGGAAAGACGGGTGAGACCTTTGTCAGCGAGCAAGAACTTGCTTGGAAGAAACTAAAGTGAAAGTGAAGTCGCTCAGTCATGTCCAACTCTTTGCGATCCCGTGGACTGTAGCCCACCAGGCTCCTCTGTCTATGGGATTCTCCAGGCAAGAACACTGGAGTGGGTTGCCATTTCCTTCTCCAGGAGATCTTTGCAACCCAGGGATCAAACCCAGGTCTCCCGCATTGCAGGCAGACGCTTTGACCTCTGAGCCACCAGGGAAGCCCGGGAAGAAACTAGGCACCCAGCAATATGCTGGAGGATTCAGGACATATTTCTAATCTCCTGGTCACCTCTCCCAGCCCCATTTTCCCTCAGTGCTGTCCACCCGAAAAGGCCCAGTGTGTTGGCCTCGGATGATCAATAATGGAGACACAAGTACCCCTGGCCACTGGTTCCTATCTTAGAAGGTCAACAGGGGGGTGGACAGTCGCGTTGGAAAGAGAGGAGCCAAGGAACAGGTCTTGAAGCCTGGTGAGCGTTTAAGCATCTTGTTTTCGCCCCTTCCGTTGTAAGTTACAGACCTTCTAAAACAGA
Source organism: Bison bison bison (assembly GCF_000754665.1). Classification (NCBI taxonomy): domain Eukaryota; kingdom Metazoa; phylum Chordata; class Mammalia; order Artiodactyla; family Bovidae; genus Bison; species Bison bison. The sequence continues at coordinate 4,670,140 of NW_011494732.1, read as the reverse complement.
GATCTCTGAAGATAGACTTTAGTGAGCGGGAGGGAACCTCGAATGGTCACATCAGACACGACTACTACTACAGCTGTTGCTTAAGATGGCTTGAGGACCCCATGAATCACCCCCTAGTGCTGCCACTAGGGTGTTTATTCCAGAGGCTTGTAGGGCTTCTCAGGTAGCTCAGATGGTAAAGAATCTACCTACAATGCAGCAGACCCGGGTTCAATCCCTGGGTTGGGAAGATCTGCTGGAGCTGGGATGGCAACCCACTCCATTATTCTTGCCTGGAGAATCCCCATGGACAGAGAAGCCTGGCTGGCTATAGTCCATGGGGTCGCAAGAAGTCAGACACGACTGAGCGACTAAAACACACATAACGTCGAGCTGTGCTGTCCCCCGGGCGCGGGCTGGTGGAGGCGCCGGCCGGGGCGGTTGCCCACC
>NW_011494732.1:4660526-4669094 GCF_000754665.1 Bison bison bison | reverse complement strand
CTACTCGTTGGCGCCTGGCATCCTCGACGCCCGCGCTGGGGGCGCCGGCGCCTCCTCCGAGGCCCCCGGACCCGGCGAGGCCAGAGCGGTAAGCACGCACCTTCGGGCAGAAAGGGGGGCAGTGCCCGCCCCCCTCACCCCGCAAGGAGACGGGGTACTTCAGGAGCCGGGCCTGGGTTCATCCCGGCATCCCCCCAGCCTAGAAGGTGTCCCAAGTGACAGCCATGCTCCCCAGGTGGGGATCGAGGCGCCTAGGTGGGGGTGGGCCAGCCTGATCCCTGCAGACCTCTTCCTGGCTGCCGACCTCTCTAGGGAGTCTTACTGTCAGCAGTAAAAGAACAGAGGGTGAGGACCATCTGAAATTCTCAAAGAGGTTGTCTTCCCAGAGGTGAGCTGGATCCCCAGGCTGCAGCAATGGACCCAGGTTCCCTGTTTACTGTTCCCCTTGTGCTGCCAACGTGAAAGCCTTTTTTTTTTTTTTTAACCAAACCCAGACAGGAACCCTTCCTCCTCGGGATTTTGAGGGATGTTGACGTGGAGTTGAGGCGGTGCCTGGGGAAGGCTGGAACCCCAGGTCCGGAGGCACAAGAGTTTTACCTCTTGCCAGAGGCGGTGGGACCTTTAGGTGGACTGCCAGGGTCTCCCCGCTTGGTGGCTGGGCTGAGACTGGGTTCCCCCCACCCCACCCCTTCCGCGGCAGGCGGGAGCCATGCGGGCGGGATCGGGTGCCTTCTAATTTGAGGAATGATAAACTGAGATCCGGAGGCTGCTCCCAGGCCCAGTGGCATCTCCCCATTCTTGCAGCTCTCTGCACCCTTTAACGGGTGTACTAGCAGGACTCCAGCCTGGCACCACTTTCCTGGGGCCCCTGGCAGTGCTTGGTCCCTCACAAGGCAGTAAATGCATCCTGCTCATTGGAAAATCTCCCCAGAACCAAAAGGAATGGTTATCCCGCCTCCTGCCTACAGACAGGAATGTCACTGGTGTCTCCCTGGTTCTCTGCTCCGGTGGGGCCCAAACTTGAGAGCGCATGGGAATCTCTGGGAGATTAAAAAAAAAAAATTCCCATACCCACCTTGTACTTCCAGACATTCTCATTTGATTTATTAGAGGCTGCAAACTGGACATCAGGATTTTTTAAAACCTCCCCAGGCGATCCCAGTGCAGCAAAGTTTGGGAAACCCCTGTCTTAGACCGAGATTACGTGTTGAATTTGAACTTTGCTCTCTCTTTGTGGGTGAGGGGGTGGGAGAGGCGTTCCGGACTTCCAGGGATCGATAGGTGTGACCCCGGCTGTTGGCAGTGAAACTGATCCTGTTATCGGAACGCGCCAACTTTCCTGCACAAGTGTCTCAGACTTGGCACTGTTGAATGGGGGTTATTTGGGCTGCTCGCAATGGGACTCAGTTCCTCTGGTGTCCCACACAGTGGGGCTTGGAGGATAGGGGCAGAGAACCAGGCTTCCCCTTTACTCTTTGGGTCACGCAGAATTTGCCTTGTAGAAGGTTTTCTGGATGCTTTTCCTGCCAGCCAGGGGCAGCCACAGGAACAGAGCACCCGGCTTACTTGTCTTGGCTGTCCTGGTTGATTTTATTTTTCCCTCTCCTTGCTAACTAGATGCCAGATATGGAACTGAGCTGTGTCTCTAATCTTTTTAATTTGGCTTGAGGGCAAGACCTGGGGGTTTGTGTGCACAGGTAATGACATCTGCACTTAGACAGCCTTCCCATGTGCTAAGAACTGTCCTAAAGCTCTTTACTTCTGCCAACTCATTTCATTTTCATGATATCCCTATGACGTATGTAGGTGCTCTTGTTAGATCCATTTTCCAGAGGGGGAGACTGAGGCACAGAGAGGTCAGTGACTTTGCTGGATTAGAACCCAGGAAATTGGGCTTCAGAGTATCTATGCTTAAACCTTGCATTATCCTACTTTTCATTGTGTGGCTAATTAACTATCTGCGTGGGTTTTAAAATTTTATTAAAAAAATTTTTTTAAACATACTTTATTTTTTGTTTAATTTTTTATTGAAGTATAGTTGATTGGGGGGCTTCCCAGATGGCGCCAGTGGTAAAGAACCCTCCCTGCCAATACAGGAGACATAAGAGATGTGCGTTTGATCCCTGGGTTGGGAAGATCCCTTGGAGGAGGAAATGGCAACCCGCTCTGGTATACTTGCCTGGAGAATCCCAGGGACAGAGGAGCCTGGTGGGCTACAGTCCACAGGGTCACAAAGAGTCAGACACGACTGAAGTGACTTAGCACGCACACACACACGCACTGAGAATGCTTCCCGGGAGCAGATGTAGGCAAAAATACCAGCTGCCAATCTTGCACAAATGGACAGAAAGTTCTCCTGCGTTTTGGAGCTGATGGTTTCAAATGCCCAGGAAGAGGCTGGCTGCACGCAGGGCCGGGTTTGCTTTGGCACCCCAGGGGGGCCAGGGGTTCAGCCTGGTGTAGACACCTCTGTTCTGACACCCTGTTCCTGGCACTGCCCTCCCGGTCAACACTGGTGCCACACGCCCCAGCGGGCGGACGGGGGCGGGGTGAGCTGCAGTTCTGTCCCCACCCCCAGGTCACTGAGGTCCTCACAGGCTTGTCACCGTATTTATTATGCTGGACGTGCATGTTAAATTTGCTCACCCTCTACAAAGAGGCCCCCTCTCCCCCTACTTTTTTGTGAATAAGTTAAACTTACCTTCTGGACAGTACTCCATGGATGTAGGGTAACTGGCTGGCTGCAACACTGCCCCCCAAGACCTAAAAGGCGCTGGGGACCAGGCTGGGTGTGAGTGAACCCCCGACCCCCACCCTATCTTGACCATAGGTTTTTTCTTTTTTCTTGCCCACTTTTTGAAGCAAAGGTGGTAATGTTTCTAGTAATTCTCAAGCCAAAGGAAGATCTGGGAATCATTCCATCAATGCTTACTGAGCACCTACTGTACGTCATGCCGTTTTGGGGCTCGTGGGTGACACAGTGGTGAACAAGATGTTCAAAGGTGGTCCCTGCCACCATGAAACTGGCATTCTAGTGGGAGAGACAGTCACCAACTTAAATACGTGATACAACGCTAGACGGACTGTTAAGTGCCCTTAAAGAGGTGGGTGCGAGTGGACAGGGTGGTCAGGAAAGTGACAGTTAATGGAAACCAGAAAAATGAGAGTGGCCCTCATGGTCATAGGCCTGAAACGTGTGTCAGTCCAAGGGAATGGCCAGTGCAAAGGCCCTGAGGCAGAAGCAAGCTGGCATGGTGGAGTTGCCGCAGTGAGGCCAGCCAAGGCCATTACAGGGACTTGTACACCCAGCTGAGGCCAGAAAGTAAAATTCCATTTGGTCTTTTAAAAAGGGACTTGTGGCTGTTTTATTTTCATTTTTTGAGAGCCTCATGAGTTCCCAGACTATTTAGAAACCCAAATTTAGAAACCCAAATCAGAGACTTGACTGAGAGGGGCCCGTGTGGAACAGGCTCTGTTGAGGGTGGAAAGAGGTCTTATCTCCATGCGGTGGGGCCCCGCTCAGCTGCAGGACACCGGGCCAGTCAAGGCCGCCTGCCGGGCCAGCCAGGCTCTGCCTGTCAGCTGCATTCATCCTTCGAATATTTAAGCCAGGCCCGCTGAGGGATACAGCCAGGAACAGGACAGAAGCCGTCTGTACCACCTTCAAGCTCCCAGGCCCTGGACCGCCAGCTCCCGTGTACTTCCTCCCCAGCTCCCTGTCCTGCCTGGAAGGAGCTGGGGGACTTTGGGGACATCGTTGGGGAGAGGCTTATGTTGCCAGGAGGGCTGAGTGAGTGTGTTTGGCAGACACCCACCCCTCCAAGTTAACCTGGACAGTTTGGGCAACTAGCCCTGTCCCTCTTTACCGCCCTTAGGGGGAGTGCAGATGGCATTGGGATCTCAAGTCATGATCTCTGGGTGCCCACTGGAGGGGACAGCCACCATGGGGTGGGGGAGATGAGAGCTTACCACCTGTGGCAGATGAAGGGCTCGCCCCACTGTGATCAGAGGTGGTGGTCTGAGCTGTTACCCCTCAGATATGGATGTGGATTCTCCAGCAGCCAGTGTTCTGGGTCCCGTCACCCCCATCTCATCTCCAGGGGTCTGTTTATACATCGAGTGTATGCCTGAGTGGCCCGCTGGAGAATTTCCCGAAGGATGAGGTGCTGGTTTCCTGGATCTGGATTCTGAGGGCACCCCTTGAGGCCAGATCCAGGTAGAATTAGTGATGGGGAGTGGGCTGTCTTTGCCCCATCCTTGAAAATTTCTTGGGGCTGCCGCCCAGCTCTTGGAAATCTTGGTCACAGCCACGTCTTAAGATCTTGGCTGTGTCCCCCAGAGTCCTCCACCCCAGGATGCTTGGATTTTCTCATTTCTCTGTTTCTAGTCTGTGTTGATGAAACCAAGGATGAGGGCAGAGAGGGAAGGGAGTTAGGAATTAGGCAGTTAGGGCCCAGGATTGGGAAGGATGTATGGACAAATGAATGGATGGATGGATGGACAGATGGGAGGATGGGCAGATGAATGCATATGTGGAGAGAAGGCTGGATGGACAAATGGATGGATGAATGGATAAATGGACAGATGGGTGGATAAATGGACAGTGGATAATAGATGGATGGATGGACATGCGGATGGATGTGTGGATGGATAGATGGATGAATGGGACGGACAGACAAGTGGATGGACAAATGAAGAGAAAAGTGGAAGGTTAGGTGTATGGCAGATTGTGAAGACAAGGTCAGCCTCTTGGCCCCCTAGCAGGCCCACAGGTGTGTCCCTGACCAGCACAGTTGCCTGAGCAGGGTCAGGGAAGAGAACCAGGTGTGTCAGGCCACGGGGGGAGGAGCCTGTGTGAAGGAAGAAAGGCTGTGAGGAGCCAGAAACCCTGGCGGCTCCTTTCAGCCCCCATCTGCTTAATCCTGGACACAGCGGCCTCCAGCGGAAACCCAGCGACCTCTCTGACAGCCCCGCTTCTCTGTGAAAGGCTCACCTGTCTGAGAAGCTCCGCCTGGAGCCTTAGTGTGAAAAGAAGACAAATAGGCCCTCGCCCTGCTCTGGGGTGAGGGAGCGATCAGGAGCCACCATCCTGGGAAAGTGGCACCCAGCGGAGGGGCACTCGGAGATGGGTCTGTCCTTTTCGCCCTTGGGACTCCTGGCCTTCCTGTCAGGGGAGGGATATTAGTACAAAGAGGCCACAAGTCTGAGACCCAGGTGTCAGCAGGTCCACCGTCCGTCCAGAGGTTCTAGGGAAGAACCCATCCATGCGCCTGTCCCAGCTTCTGGTGGTGCCCGCCAGCCTTGGTGTGCCTCGGCTTGTAGACACACGCCCCCATCCCCATGTGACCTTCTTCCCTCTGTATATCCCATGTCCAAAGCTCCCTCTTTTTATAAGGACCCCAGCCGTATTGAATCAGGCCCCACCCCCACCCAGTGGGACCTCATCTTAACTTGATCTTCCTTACTTAAAGACCCTATTTCCAAGGAGGGTCACACCCCCAGGTCCCAGCAAGTAAGATGTGAACATACTTTTGTGGGAGCTTCCCTGGTGGCTCAGATAAACAATCTGCCTGCAATGCAGGAGACCAGGGTTCAATTCCTGGGTTGGGAAGATCTTCTCGAGAAGGGAATGGCAACCCACTCCAATATTCTTGCCTGGAGAATTCCATGGACAGAGGAGCCTGGTGGGCTACATACAGTCCATGGGGTCGCTGAGAGTCAGACAGGACTGAGTGACTCACACACACACACATATACCTTTGTGGGGGTCACAAGCCAACCCAGCACCCTTCTGTGGCTTGGGCCTCTTTGGTCACTTGTCTTGGGGAGCAGGCCTGTCCTTCAGCCCCGCCTCCGACCTGTGGTCTATGGCTTTGCTCAGGTTCACTCTCTGAGTGTCAGCCCCTGGACCATTTGGGGTCCCCTTGGCCCCCCAGCCTGGCCCCGCTCACCTCCTCTGTTGTTCCATGTTGGGCACCTAGCCTTTGGGAGCTGCCTGCCCGCGCTGCAGCCCAGAATTGACCACCAATCCCCAAGGCCTTTCATAAAAAGGATGAGGATTCTTGGGGCATAAATAACCCCTTCTTGAATCGCTTTCCTCATGGGTGAAGGCTAACATCCACTTTAGCCCACCATGGGAGCTTTTGGTCTCAACTCCCCAAACATGCTGAAGATCATCAGTTTAATTCTGATCGCAGTAGAAACCATGGCCACCAGTTAGGTCAGCAGCCTTGAGAAGGTCCATTTCAGCCCTCACAAAGGTTCCCCATGGCTTTGATGAGGATGCCCTGCCCCCACACCAGTGTGGGGTCTCCCTGGACCCTTCCTCCTGCCACTCACTCTCCACTGATGGGGGCTTGATACCCCCTGACTGAGCAGAAAGTTTCGTGGGACACACGTGGCTCTAGCCACCTTCCATGCAGTGGCAGGTGAGGGACCACTGTGGGTCACCCAGGCTGGGGACAAACGCCCCTCTGCTGTCCCTAGCTGTCCCTGCCAGCCAGGCTGGGACCCCCGGTCAGGCTGGGCTGTCACCACACGGCACGGAGCTCTCACAGCCCAGCAGCGCTTATCTTTCATTGCTGTCCTGTGGGCCGTGCTGTGTACAGCAGCCAGAGACAGGGAGCGCTCCAGACGCCCATGTGTATTTTTACTTCCAGTATTTATCCTCACACATGAATCACGGGGCAAGGCGGGTGGGGCCTGGTGGGCAGAGGGCAGCCGCGACTCACTGCTCTCTGGGTCCTGCTTTCTCTGAAGTCCTCCCTGGTCCCCACGCAGATGCCCTGCCTGCCCAGGAGACCAGGGAGCCAGGCCAGCCCCCTCCCCAGGCCAGAACGGGGCTCTTCTGGTCCCCAGAAGGATTTGAGGGCTGGTCCAACTGTGTTACCATCCTAGGGTGGAGGGCGTGGTGTCTGGGAGATGAGGATCCAGCCTTCAGCCTCTCCACTCCTCTGCCCCAGAGACTCAGCTGCTTTTCCTCTGGCCCTGCCCCTCAGGGCTTCAAGGGGCCCCGAGGACACTAGCCAGCCTACACCTGGGCACCCCGGACTGTGGGCTTCACAAATGGCATAATCCCATTGTACAGATGGACAAACTGAGGCATGGTGAGCAGGTTCCCTGAGCGCAGGTGTCTCTCAGTGGGTCCTCTTCATAGTGGAGCAAGCACCTGGGCCTTTAGGGAAACAAGCTGGCCTATGGCTGCCCCCGGGTTGGGGAGTGGTGAGGGGAGCAGGGTGCCTGGGAGTGTTCTTCGCTCCACGTGGCCTGGGCCAGGTGAGCAGGTGCAGCAACAGAAGTGGTCCCTTGGGCCCGTGTGCCCCAACCCTTTCCACAGCCCGCCCTCACCCTGGTGGCTCCCATGGGGGTGTCCAGGGGCTGGAGGTGGGGAATTGGGTGAGTTGCTTTTACAGGGTCGGCGGCTTGCCTTCCTGGCCTGCCACTGTAGCTGCAAGACTGAGCCCCGAGCTTCTGGGGCCAGGCAGGCAGCTGTGGGGCACCTAGGAGCTGCACGGGTCCCTGGAGCCCTGCGAGGGTGGCCTTCAGCTGTCCTATGGCCCAGGTCCCTGGATGCCAGCCTCCGTCTGGGTTTTCAGTAGCTTCCCCCAGCTCTTGTATGGCACTCCCTGGTGGGACGAATTTTAGCTGTTTTTCACCAGGGCCCTTGGGACAATGATGTGAAGTCAGCCTAGTCCCCTCTGCTGGCAGCCAGTCGGGGAGTGAAATCTGGCCAGAATAGGGCCCCAAACATGCACTCGGCTCTCATCAGGAGGCTTGAGTGAAACTGAGAGGGATGGTGGTACCTGGTTCTTCATTACCTCCCAAAGAATTACTCCCTGCTTCTGAGCTTAGGAACTGTTCTTTCATGGGGGTGGGGTGGGGGTGGGTGATGAAAACCAGTAGCAGGCTACCCCTTCCTCCCTCTACCCTTCCACCTAGAGATGCCACTGAAAACCTTAGCACCCACATCCACAGCCCCTTGCATGCCTGCATCATCCTCTCTCCTCTTCTGTGTCCACAAGACGAATCCTGGGAGGCACTGTGATTCATCCAACCCACACAGGATTTGGTGCACAGTAGGTATTCAGCACACAGTAGGTGCTCAGCAAACCACTGCACACATTTGGGGGAGTGCCATACTTCAGGTAGGGAATGGCTCACCACTCTAGTATTCTTGCCTGGAGAATCCCATGGACAGAGGAGCCTGGCGGGCTACAGTCCACAGGGTCGCAAAGGGTCAGAAACGACTGAGCGACTAATATGCTCACTTTCGTACTTTAGAGAGTCTCGCAGGGAGAGAGCATGGTTTTTACGAACATCAAGTCATGGAGTTTTATAGCTGAGGTCAGTGCTGAGTTCACAGAGCCATGGAGAACACCAGAAGTTCCAAAATCTTGTCACTTTTTCTTTCTTTCTTTAAAATTTTGACTGTGCTGCATAGCTTGTGGGATCTTAGTTCCCCGACCAGGGATTGAACTGGGGCCCTCGGCAGTGAGTGTGGAATCTTAACCACTGGACCACCTGGGAATTCCCATCACTATTTTATTTTTAAACTTAAATCTCCTGAAT
>NW_011494732.1:4655098-4660426 GCF_000754665.1 Bison bison bison | reverse complement strand
CCTGAATGATGCGTGCTTGCTTCTGGCAGGTCAGAGCAGGGTTGTCTCAAGCTTAAAAAGGGGGTGTGGACTGACCTCTCTCTGGAGAGGAACCCCCACCCCTGTCCTTGACCCTTTATGAAAAGCATTCAGAATACAAGCCCACACTTACATGGAGCTTGCTCAGTGCCAGGCACAGTCCCACCCATTTACACACTTTGAATCCTGCAGTCCTCACTACGGCCTGTGAGGCAGGTGCTCCTGTCACCCCACTTTGGGGACCAGGAGGCTGCAACCCCGAGTGGGGAGTTGCTTGCCAGGTCACATGATGTATGAGCCCCCTGTTGCTGCTCTAACAAATGGCTACACACAGAGTGGCTTAAAACAACTCGGACTCAATACCTTACAGCTCCAGGGATTTCCCTGGTGGTCCAGTGGGTAAGAATCCGCCTACCAATGCGGGGGACGTGTATTCTATCCTTGGTCAGGGAACTAGGATCCCACATGCCACCAGGCAACCAAGCCCACGCGCCACAACTAGAGAAGACTGAGTGCCACAGCGAAGAGCATGTGTGCTGAGAAAGACCCAGCACAGTCAAAAACAAACAAGTAAAATCAAAATAAATGTAAAGAATACCGTACAGCTCCAAAGGGCAGCCGTCTAAAATGGGTCTCACAGGCTATTAATGAAAGCAAGGATTTGGGCAAGGCATCCTTTCTGGGGGCTTCCCAGCTGGCGCTAGTGGTAAAGAACCTGCCTGCCAGTGCAGGAGACATAAGAGATGCAGATTCGAGCCCTGGGTTGGGAAGATCCCCTGGAGGAGGGCATGGCAACCCACTCCAGTATCCTTGCTTGGAGAATCCCCATTGACAGAGGAGTCTGGCAGGCTACAGTCTATAGGGTCGCATAGAGTCAGACACAACTGAAGTGACTGAGCACACACGCATGCATTCTTTCCAAACACTCTAGGGGGGAATCCTTGCCTTTCCCACTTTCTAGGGGCTGCCCATGTTCCTTGGCTGGTGGTCCCATCCTCCATCCTTAAGACAGCAGGGTAATGGCCTCAATCTTTCTGACTCTGACCCGCTCCCTCCCTCTTTCACTTATAAGGACCCTTGTGACGATGGGGGGTGGGGTGGACACTGGATACTCCATGACAGTCTTCCCATCTCAAGATCCTTAATCACACCTACAAAGTGCCTTTTTGCCTTGTAAGGTTGCACATTCCCGGGAACTGGGCAATAGGACCTCACATTTTGGGAGACATTATTCTACCTGCCACGCCCAGCAAAGGAGAGATGGGACCACCCTGAGGACAGCTGCTGGAGACCTGTGGGGAACCCCTTGTTTGTCCAAGTCTTGGGTATTTTCTTCCTGTGGTCCTTCATTGGCCTGTGTTCTGGGGACACTGTGATCAGCTGAGGAGGTGGCTTTGGTGACCACAGGCAGATAAGCAGATTAAAAGACAGGCATGGGGCTGGCTCAGGGGCTCACAAGTGTGTGGGGGAGCAGGGTGCTGCTTTGCACGTGTGAGGTCCTGCCTTTGGACAGCACGGGGTCTGAAAGGCACCAGGCACTGGGGATAGAGTGGTCCTCTGGTCCTGAATCTTAAGGAGCTCGTGGTCTGGGGGTGACAGACACACAAAGGGGTCGCAGCAATGGAGACGAGCAGGTGGGAGCTCCAGGGACCCCACAGAGGATGTTCGGGAAGACAGGAAGCTGGTTTCTGAGTTGTCGCCTTAGACCAAGTCAGAGAGAAAGGAAAGGACGTTCCCAGTACCGAGAACATAAGCCAAGGCGCAGAGGCAGCCTGGGGCGTGGCCAAGGCTAGCGGAATATGGGCCTGGATGGGAAGCTCTGTGATCCTGTGCAAGAGGGCAAGCTTGCTCTGAGCATGGGGGTGACAGGTCAGGTCTTGGGGCTACAGCGCCAGTCTTGTGGGCATTGAGAGGCAGTGGGGGAATGTGGGCGAGGGCACAGGCTCTGCAGCTAGACCATCAGCTCTGCCCCTTCCTAGCTGTGTGGCCTCAGGCAAGTTACTTGGCCACTCTGGGCTTCAGTTTTAGCGTCTATACAACAGGGATACGAGTAATAGCTCCGTCCCGTGAGTGAATGAATGGATCCACGGGGGCCTCAGAGCAGTGCCTGGTGCAGTTCACGCTCTAAGAGTGTCCACTGCTGTGATCCCTCATCCAGGTGAGGTCAAAGAGGACCTGGCGAAGGATTTGAATGAGGGACCCACAGCCATGTACCAAGAAGGAAACTCTTGCCTTGATGAGCGTGGTTTTCAGCCCATCGCAGAGCTCCGTCCTGCAGTGTCATCCTGGGGGGCAGCTCGCGAGGCTTGGGCTCAGGGGCTCCTTGAGAGGGTTCTCAGTTCTACAGGGCTCTGAGCCTGGCTCTTGGGGCTCAGGTGGGCTGGGCACTGTAGAAAGAGGCCATGACCACGTCCCCTTATAGTGATGCCTGAGAACCAGGTGGTTGGTGGCGGGGGGCAGGCCAGTGGGTGAGTGGGCATCAGAGTGCTTGGATTCCACAGAGGGACTCTGGGGGGGGCTTCCTGGTGGGCCCCGCCGAAGGCGCCTTCCAGAAAAGCCAGGACTGGAAGGGTGTGGGGAGCTCCTCTTGTGTCCATCAGGGAGCTGAGGCCGTAGTGCTGAAGGGCTGCTCACGTGACCCTGCGTCCCTGGCTCTCCCCACAGCCCCCCGCCCACCCACCGAGCACCCCAGCACGAGAGATGAGGCCCCGGATGCTGCCTGTGTTCTTTGGGGAGAGCATTGAGGTGAACCCAGAACCCACACCAGAGATCCGGTGAGTGGGGCTGCTGGGCTGGGTAGGGGTGGGGTGGGGGTGGGATGGGTGGGGGGCCAGGCTGGGGGTCTCTGCAGGTTCCCCTTGCTCTAGGCAGCCTTTCTGGGTGATGCTCCCCGAGGAGGCATGGCTGTGATTTGGAGAGACTCTGCGGCCTTTACTGTCTACACCCTCCACCTTACCGTCCCAGGCCCACATTTGGCCATTTCCACACTGACTTCACCTCCAACCTGGCTGATTGTTATTTAAAATTTTCCCCTTTATCCCCCAAGGAGCCATTGCCCGGAAGTGTATTAGGTGCCCTCCCATCACAGGGTATCTCAAGTGGCACCTGCACTGCTGAGCCAAGGTGACCAAAGACCTTGATGCTGGGAAAGACTGAGAGCAGGAGAAGGGGGCGACAGAGGATGAGATGGTTGGATGGCATCGCCGACTCTATGGACACGAGCTTGAGCAAACTCTGGGAGATAGTGAAGGACAGGGAAGCCTGGCGTGCTGCAGCCCGTGGGGTCACAAAGAGCCAGATACGACTGAATGACAACCCCACCCCCTCAGGTGCTCTTCTCCAGCCATCTGCCCTCCTGAGAGGGCTTCTGGGGCTCAGGCTTCCAGAAGGTGCAGTCTGAGGTCCGTGGGTCTGGCCCCCATATCCATGGCATGCTCAGATGAATTTGTTCACATCACTCTAGCCTGGCCAGGGATGTGGGACCCTCTGCCTCCTGCTCCTCCAGCTCTAGATATGTTCCCAGGAGACAAATGGGTCTACTTTAAAGAATTTTCTGCCCGAAAAGTTATCCTTTTTAGTTTTTATTATCAGAGGCCCCTGCCAGGGTGGTTGCGGGCTGCCTGGGCTCTTGGGAGTCTGCTTCCATCCCCCCATGGATCACCCGTGGGATCCGGTGGGGAAGGAGACAGGTGAAGCCCCTGCTCCCCACAGCTTTACCTTCCAGTTTGATGATCTGGGAGCAGAGCTGGGGGGTGCTGAGCAGCTGGCCACTCATGAGGGGGTCACTCCTGGAGGAGGGCATGGCAACCCACTCCAGTATTCTTCCTTGGAGAATCCCATGGACAGAGGAGCCTGGTGGGCTATACAGTCTATGGGGTCGCAAAGAGTCAGACACTACTGAGTGACTAAGCCCAGGGCAGCGCAAGGGGCTCACTCATCTGGAGGAGCCGACGCTACTCTGGGGGAACTTATTTTGATAAAATTTCAAACGTAAAGAAAGTTGCAGGAAGAGTATAGGGGACCCCTGTTGAACTGATTCCTTGTTGTTTCCATATTGCCCCGTTGGCTTGAACAGCCACACGCTCTCACTCATTCTACATAAACAAAACATTTTTTCTGACCTGTTTGAGAGGAGGATGACGACATCTTGACCTCGAACCTCTAAATAACTCCGGCTGGTGTCCTTCCTGAGAACAGGGACATCCTCTCACATAATGACGGTCTGCTTGCCAAAATCGGACCAGCTAAAGCTAAAAACACGACCACTGCCTAGTCCAATTCCGCCCATTGTCCCCAAATGTCCTTTTATAGCCTATTTTTAATCCCAGTCCAGGATCCCGCCAACTACATGTGGCATGTAGTTGGCCCGTTTCTTGAAGTCTTCTCCGAGTCGGCAGGGTTCCTTCTTTGTCCTTTTGACCTTGACATTTTGCAAGAGCCCAGGCTGCTCCATGTTCACCTTGCCCTCTGATCATGACCTGACTGCCCGGTCCTGAGCTCACCCCTGTCCTCCCCTCCACCAGCTGCAATTCTGAGGTCAAGTATGCATCGGAGAAGCACTTCCGGGACAAGGTCTTCTATGCGCCGGTGCCCACGGTCACGGCCTACAGCGAGACGATCGTGGCCGCCCCCAACTGCACTTGGCGCAACTACCGCAGCCAGCTGACCCTGGAGCCGCGCCCTCGCGCCCTGCGCTTCCGCAGCACCACCATCATCTTCCCCAAGTGTGCCAGCAACTCCTTCCGCACCACCCTGCACCTCAGCCTGGGCCGGCCCCGCTGCTGGTTCACGGCCAGTGTGCAGCTGCAGCTGTGCCCGCGCCCCGGGCCCGGTCTCCTGGGCCCCACGCCGCTCTGACCCACAGCCTGGCCCGGGTGGTGGTGCCGTCGGCGGCGAACCAGGGTCATCCCTGGGGCAGCCGGAGGATGGACTCCGCTATTGGGAAGGACCCTGGGCTGTGTTTACCCTGGCCGCTGGGGCTCACCCAATAGACACATCTATTTTATCAGCACCTATTTGGGAAGGCAACTTGGGCCTGGCTCTCGGAGGAGCAGGGGGCGGGGGCAGGTAGATAGGCGGCAATGGAGAGAAGAAGGCACGTGTCCTTGGCTGCTCCTGAGGCGGGGACACCCTGAGCATCGGCAGGATGGAGGCATCCCAGCCTTGGCCGCATGGGAGGAAAGAAGGGGGCCATTCAGAAACCCGGCAGCCCTGGAGGAGGCTGTTTCCAAAGCGAGCCTTTCAAATGCATGCAGCTTAATGCCCAGAGCCATAGCCCGGCAAACTCCGGCGGATGGTGGGCCAGGAGCT
>NW_011494732.1:4647441-4654998 GCF_000754665.1 Bison bison bison | reverse complement strand
CAGGAGCTGGATACCAATGCCAGGGCCAGAGTGGGCTGTGTTTGGGGAGCTGCCAGGAGGAGCCCTGCCCACACTGTCCCGATGCCCGTGCCCCAGGGCAGAGGATGGAGGGCCCAGCCCGTCTGCACCGCAGCCTTTCAGCTCCGTGTCCAGAGCCTCACCCGCAGGGCAGCCTGCTAACCTCTGTCCACCGACGCCTTCAGGACCAGGACTTGGGAACATCAGAGCCCTCGAGCCAGGTGCCAAGGGGAGGCGTCTAAGCTCTTGGAGATGACCACCACCACCTGCCAGCCGTCAGCTTAGATTCTGTGGGGCCCGGCTGCCCTCGCTCAGGCCTTCCCCTCCTACAGTGATGACTCGGCAATGGCCGTGCTGTAGGGCTCACTGCACACGTGCAAGGTCAGGGAGGAAGACATGAGACCCCCATGCTCCTGGGAAGAGCCAGGACACGTGGGGGCCGGGGCCACGACCTGGGGCTGCTCGGCACCAGTGACCCAAAAGCTCCCCAATGTGGCCACAGAGATGCCCTCAGACTGGACCCTTAGGTGGGGGCTACCCCCGACATTCCCCTGGCTTCCCCCCTAAGATGGGGCTTTAGCTCCCTCGCTGGGGAGAAGGGCAACTTGGAGCTCACATTCAGGAGAGGCAAGGTATTTTTATATAACTGTGTATATTTTATACAGACTGTGCGTGGTCTCTCCACAAAGATGCTTTCTGATTAACAAAGAAATAACTTAAGGAATGACTGATTATCTTAATAAAATGTGCAAATTCAAAGAGTTTCCCTCTTCCGTGCTTCCAAGACCTTTGGATTCCCCGGGAGGGGGTGGTATTCACCGGCCCATGGTCCCTCCCGGCTGCTCACAGGGGACAGGAAGACACTCGGAAGGGTCAGAGCCCTATGCTAGCACCCCTTTCCCCATAGACAGCTTCAGGGTGCACCAGCTCCACCTAGGAGCTAGGAAATTAATGCAGAGGCCCAGCCCCACGCTGGGACTTGGTCTGGAGGTGATTCCAAATAAAGTCCCGGCAATCTGAATATTTGATGTTCCCATGCTTTGCCACCCCGTATGCCAGCCCTCAACACCCACAGACCCCCAGAGCCGGCTGTATCCCTAGAAAAGGGCCTGTGCTGCCTCAAAGCAGGTCTTGACCGTGTTACAACTTCTCCCCATCTGGTCCGCATCCTTGGAGGGCCCTCTGGGGCCCCAGATTGTGAACGAGGAGGGCATTCAGCAGCCTTAGGATGGTGCCCTCTTTTGAGTAGCGGAGTGCTGGTGTCTTTGCAATGGGCTTCCCTAGTGGCTCAGGGGTAAAGAATTCACCTGCAATGCAGGAGACCCGGGTTCGATACCTAGACTGGGAAGGTCCCATGGAAAAGGAAATGGCAACCCACTCCAGTATTCTTGCCTGGAGAATCCCATGGACAGAGGAGCCTGGTGGGCTACAGTCCATGGGGTAGCAGAGTCGGACACGACGGAAGCGACTGAGCACGCACGCTTGGTGTCTTTGCAGGGACTCCAGCCTTGCAGGAGGATGGTCTCTGACAAGGAGTGGGGGCGGTGAGGCAGGAGGGCAGGGCCAAGGGACAAGTTCATGTCACCAAGAGAAAGAACCTCAAGGCCTTGGCTGCTTGGGGAGGACAGACGGGGCGCAAACACAGCGCTGGGGCCTTGTGCGGACATGCACGCGCGCTGGGGTCACATCGCTGGCACCAGGCAAATTCAACTGAGTTTACTTTCCAGTCACAACTCTGATCTCCCCACTTGGAAGGAAAAATGGGTTGGGCTTCCTGACATGTGCAATTTTGGTGCCAACGAACCTGGTGACCTTGGAGATGTCCCAGGGGTCGCTGTTCAAGAAACAACTTCTGGGGCGTGTAGTTAGCTGATGGCTTCGTCACAGAGCACAGGAACAGGACCCCTCTGACGGGCGTCTTGGCTCTCGGTTGACCGAGGCTGGATCCCTGCCAGGTCCTGCTTCCTGCCTTTGTCTTTCACAGATGTCACTCCCATAGGCCTCATCCCCCTGCCCCAACCATCTCAGTACCTCCCCAAGGACCTGGGCAGCACTTGTGCCTCTGAGAATCAAGCAAGACCATCTCCTTGGACCATGCAAACAGCTTCCATGTTCCCTGTTGACCTTCGAACTCCAGCCTGCTTCCTTGTATGGCCGGGGTTCCAAGAGGCCCACCCTGTGGGGAGGAGTAAGAGGGGTGCAAGGGTTGCAGCCACAAGACCCTCAAGCACACCCCAATTTTCCTCTAGAGAAGCTGTGTGTCCTACCAGAACCTAGAGGACTTCGAGACCAGCAGAAAGCGGTGCCCGTCTCATCTGGGACCTGTCCCAACCCTTGAGATTACTACCCCTAAAATAGAGCCTAGAGGCTGGTGACCCCACTACCGAGGCTCAGGGTGCTGCCTGCAGAAGGCACTTTGGTCTTCTGTCCTCCCCACAACGCTCTCCAGATCCACTGGGCAAACTTGGGGGGCAGAGGTTGCTCACTAAGCTCCCTGGGAGGGGAAGACCAACATGGGAAGGGCATGGTGCCCGGAAAGAGTCTCTGGCTTTACTTCTCTGAGCATCTGCAAGACGGGCACATGATTTCACCTCCCTGGCGGCTGGGACAGTGAGAATCCATGCTGGTAAAGCTTCGGCTGCAATTGAATCAAGCTGGGACCATCCTGGGGGCGGGTCAGGGCATCCATCTCTCATGCAGCCGCAGAAACACTTCCCAGGTTGGAGGACCGGCTCTGGCCCCATACACCCAACCTGACCTGCTTTGCTAGGCTTCTTCTGCTGTCTCCCCAGCCAGTCTCTGGGTTCATCACACTCACAGGCCTCAAATCCAACTTGGCAGCCCCCGCCCACCTACAGACAGGTGCCCTGGCGGCAGTCTCATCCCCGCCCGCCCTTAGTGATGCTGCGAACAGCGGCCCTGGCAGCCGACATGTACACGGACTGCCTTCTCTGTCTGCAGACCGCCTGACCCTGCTGTCAGCACTTTTTTGCATTTAATCTTCCCAAGGAGCCTGTGAAGTAGCTGGTGAGACATTCTAATGAGGAAGTGGGACCTGGCCAAACTCCAGAGGGGTGAGATGGACAGACAGCCTGTCGTGTGACTGCCACAGCTGAACCTTCCCCGGCTTCCCGGAGGAGGCGTGAAGACAGACACTTCCTTCTAAGGGCTCGCTCCCACCAGCTGCCAGGGATCAAGTCAGTCCCACCCCTTCCCGGTAATATGCAAATGCCCCACTGTCCCTGGACCACCTGGAGTTTTCCCTCCCCTCTCTCCTTTCCTAACAAACCCATTCATGTCTTTTTCCCTGGCCTCACCCCACCAACTCCTGCTCAGATTGGTAAACTGTGTCTCTACAGAACTACACAGCCCAGCTCTGAGTTACTCCTCCCAGCAATATCATTGTCCCATTTTACAGATGGGAAAACCAAGGCACAGAGGGTTCAAATGGCTTGGCCAGGGTCACACAGCCGTTAAGTGGCAGCTGGCCTCACGGTCCATCCATACGCGCAGGCTACACCACCTCCCTCCTGCCTGTCTCGTACGTGGTCTGGCCCCTTGATGGGAGCCCTTCCTGAGGCAGTGGGTCTCTGTCCTGGCCCCACACTAGTTTCCCGGCCTGCTTTCCCCTCAGCACTCGTATCCTCACAAGTCAATGAGCTCCAATTTCAGAAAACCAGCCCCTCATCTTACTGGGTGTTGCTTGTTCTGTCTCAGAAATTCCAGGGCCCCCACACAATGTCCACCCACCCTGGCCTCCTGAATGCCCTGGCTGGGTCTCACCTCCCATGCTTTGCCCACACAGGTTCCTCCCACTCAGCACATCCCTTCCCCAAGAGCCACCACCTCCAGGAAGCCACCCTGATTGTTCCAGGTCAGTTGTCATTTTGTCTGAGTCACCTGGGCCCAGGAAGGCTTGTCCTGAGCCAACCTGAGTGCCTTGGGGACCAGCCCATTCCTGCCTTCCCTGTGGATGGCAGCTCTTCAGGCCAGTGGGCTGGGCCTTCCTCTGAAGAGCTGTCTGTGGCCTTACTGGAGACGTCCTGGCCACAAGGAACTGAAGGGATCGGGTTCTAGCTCCAACCTTGGGTACCACCCCTGCCATCAGGAGGGCTGCAAAGCATCTGCATCAGAAACATCTGGGCTGCTGGATGAATACAGATTCCCAGGCCCCATGGTGAACCCAGAGAATCATTCATATCCACCAGGCGGGGCCCAGGAATCTGCATTCTAACCAACGCCACACTGAGACACAAGTACACTAAATAACTGTCCCCCACCTTACAAACCACGTTCTCATTTCCTACTGAATCTGATCCTCACGTGTCAGTTCAGCTCACCAGTCACCAGGGGGCTTGGTTAACAATAGACAGGAAGAGAAAAGCAAGAGCCTTGCTCTCCAGGGGTTCTGTCCAGTAGTTTGTGGTGTATTAGCAGAGACCCAGAGGAGCAAGAAGACGGGAGAGATGATGGGTTTTAGAGGAGGGAACGACCTAGCTGGGTTTTGAAGTGTGTGTAAAAGTTTTCCAGGAAAATGGGGGTCAGGGAACAGCATGAAAGTGTTAGTTGCTCAGTCGTGTCTAGCTCTTTGTGACCCCATGGACTGCAGCCTGCCAGGCTCCTCTGTCCATGGGATTCTCCAGGCAAGAACACTGGAGTGTGTTCCCATATCCTCCTCCAGGGTATCTTCCCAACCCAGGGATCAAACTGGGGTCTTCTGCACTGCAGACAGACTCTACCAGGGAATTAATGCGAACAGCTTTGGGCTCCTTTTAAGATGGACCAGTAAGAAAACTGAACCAGAAGGGAGTCAGGTGAACCCTTTTGGGGGCTGAGCCTGGAAAAGAGGGTGGACCCTCTGCAGGCACCAGGAGGACCTGAGTTCTCCCTGTGCCCTGCCAACATCCTGGTGTGGGGTCTGTGCTACCGGCCCTGAGAATAGAGGTGCCAGGTGGTGTCAGTTCTGAGGTCCTGGAGACAGAGGGCTGGCAGAGATGACCCTGTGGGTTGACAGTTGTGTTACCCCCTCACCCCCACCCCTGGTCTGACTACAGCTGAGGGAAGAGCCATGGGATCCTGGGTGACACCAGCATGCCTGGCTAACCCCTGGTGGCTGGTGTGGCCAGTACAATCTGACCCACCCTGGATTCCAGGTGGGGGCTGGCCTGCACCCCAGGCAGAGGGAGGCCCCGCCGAGGACAAGACCCTTTGCTGGCCCAACACTGCCACCTGCTTGTCGGCACCAGTACTGCAGCCCAGGTGCTAGGCTGCACGCTGTGGGACTCAAGCCCTCTGCCTACTCCCTTCACGGCAAACAAAGGTTCGCAGGGTAAATTTGTAGTGCCAGCGAGGCTGGGCAGAGTCCCCTGGGAACGCAGATCTCCCCCCCCATGCCCTGGTCTACACCCTGGGGAGATGGGGTGCTGGGTTGACCACCAGGTTAAAGGTTGGGCTGGGGATGGCAATTTCTCCCTCCAGCGGCCCTGGCTGTCTTCTCTGCCCCCGACCCTGAAAGCCCATCCCGCACACCATGTCTGCTGCTAAGAACTGCAGCCTCTCTGAAGCGCTGGCTCCGCTCCTGAAGGAACATGGCAGGCATGAGAGCACAGCCCTTCAGACCCGTTCAACCAAAACCACAAGTCGCCAATCGGCAGATGTCTCAAGACTCGAGGTGGGAGGGCTGTTCCCTCTTCTGCCTCATATTCAAAGCCAAGGATCTGTCTGTTTTCTAACGAGGCGTAGGTGGAATAATTTTTACTTTTTAAAGTATTTATTTATGTGGCTGTGCCGCATCTTAGTCGTGGCATACGGGATCTTAACTGCTGTGCACAGGCAGAGTTGTTCCGCAGCATGTGGGATCTTAGTTCCCTGACCAGGGATCAAACCCGTGCCCCCTGTACTACAAGGTGGATTCTTAACCACTGGACCACCAGCCAAGTCCCAGAATAATAACTTTTGAGGTATTTTAACAGTTCAGTGTTGATGATGCCTGTCTTGGACACTGTCAGCATGGGTGTGAATTTCCGATACCCTCCTCGTGGGTGAAAATTCAATACTCCCACCATGGGTGTGATGGTTCAATGTCCGTACACTGACGTCCTTACCATTGGTATAAATGCTCGCCTGCAGAGGAGCCGACTCACTGGGAAAAAACCCTGATGCTGGGAAAGACTGAAGGCAGGAGGAGAAGGGGACAACAAAGGATGAGATGGTTGGATAGCATTCCTGACTCAATGGACATAAGTTTGCTCTGGGAGATAGTAAAGGACAGGGAAGCCTGGCTTGCTGCAGTCCACGCGGTTGCAAAGAGTCGGACACGACTGAGCAACTGAACAACATTCAGCTGCAGATGGGACGAGTCTGGGGAGCCCGGGGACGTGCCCATGTCCCCCACAGGGTTACACTCCCACCGTCCCGTTCTGTGTTGCCCACCCTCCGGGCTGCGGGTCCGAGATAGAGAAGGAGCCTCTGTAACTCGAGTATAATTTGCTTTTTAATGAGAAGAACATGTGTAAATGACAGGACGCCACCGCCGTGCGCAGATGGCGGTCACAGAATACCCATCAATTCATTCTGCCCAAGGAAGGGAGGACGCAGGGGGGCTTGGGGGCCGGCAACTCCCACCCCCCCTTGGTCCTGCGGACAATGGGGTCACCGACTGTCGGCCTGCGCACGCCTCTTGAACGGTAAGCAGAGATCGAAAGCACAGCAGCAATAATACTGGGTAAGTCCTTCCTTGCTTAAAACATCTGAATTAATTCATTGAAGGTATCAAAAATATACCCTGTAAACCAATATATCATTTACACCTGCCTTTCCTTCCCGCCGCTGCGGCAATGCTGCGTGAACGAAACAGTCCAGTTCCTCGGAGCAGCCGCTCGCCCCAGGCCGCACCCGGCCCTGTCGCCTGCCCACCTGGCCTGATTCGGTTTCCCGCGGTCTCGTCGGCTGGGGCAGCCCCTGGGGCCCGGGGAAAAGAGTGCTGGGGCCTGGACAGGGCCCGTGTCCGTCTGTCCAGAGTGCTAAGCGGGAGGGGGGTTGGCGGCAGACGGGGCTGGGGGTGCGGGGGCTGCGAGCTCAGTTTAGACTTTGGTTCCAAATGCGTTAAGGGGGGAGCAGTGGCGTGGGAGGTGGGTGGTCGTCCTGCTTTGGGTCCCTGGCCGCCCCGGCTGTACGCGTGTGGCTGCCACACACGCCTGCTGCGCCCCCTGCCCGGCCCGGCCCCTCCCCTCCCGAGCACCAGGTAAACATCCCCTGAGTAAGGTCACTGCGCGGGCCAGCCGGGGCGGGAGTCGTAGTTAAGGCTTTAGACAGGCAAGGATGCCGGCTCTGGACGGACGGACGGACGGACGGACGGATGGGCGCACAGGCAGACTCAGGGGCTCCTTCCTCGGTGCGGGGAGTCGGCGGCCGCACGCTCCTCGCCCCGCTGCTCCAGCTGCTCGCTGCCCCCTCCCCGCTCTGACCGTCACTCGCTGTCGGACAGCGTCTCGTACTGCGAGCAGAGCAGCGGCTTGGGCTCCTCGTCCCAGGCGTGGT
>NW_011494732.1:4646745-4647341 GCF_000754665.1 Bison bison bison | reverse complement strand
GCAGCCGCATAATCAGGGGGTTGTAGGGGAACGGGGTGGACCCTGCCGGAGAGACCGGGAGAGACGACTCGGTGAGCCAGGCAGTCCCTGTGGGCCCCACCCACCTGCAACTCTGGGGCCTCGCCCTCCTGCCTCGGCTGCCCCTTCTATCTCCTGAAGGTTCTCAAACTTCCCGCCTGGACTCCCTGCCACCACTCCCATCCCATCCATGCCCAGCAGCCTATCTTCCAGCCCTGCAGGAGCCTCCTCGCTGTTCCTGCCCTTGTCCCTGGGGCTTGTTCTGCAGCCAAGGGATCTCCTGAACCTCCACTAGGGACCTCCCCACACTCAGAGAGAAATCGGGGGTGGGGGGCTCCCTTGCAACCCCCTGCAAACCCATGGTTCTGGTCCCTGCCCACGAGCTTCTCTCTTCACTTCCGGAATCCTTCATCCTCTCTAACTGCACCCTTGCCCTCCAGCTGGGCCCTTACAGGAAGTGTCCTGACCCTGTGCAAGCCTGAGTTTAGCTGGGCAGGGCCCTGAGTGGTTTTCTCAGAACAGGCCTGACCACACGCTCCGTGCACAGTAGGTGCTCAAGCAGCTGGCCTGGCCCCCTT
>NW_011494732.1:4645326-4646363 GCF_000754665.1 Bison bison bison | reverse complement strand
GCCGGTCCCCAGACGCCAGGCCCGGGGCTGGGGACTTGGCTTTTCGGCTGCTGGGTCTGCCGGAGACTTTGGCCTTCCCGCCGCCACCTGCAGGGAGACACACGGAAGGGGCCGCGTTGGACTGTGAGGACAGGTCTCATGCTGTGGGGACTGGGGGATGGGTGAGGCCCTGACCCCCTGCTTCCTGGGCCCCCCAGGGAGGGGGAACAGCAGCCCACGCCCCTGGGAAGCCAAAGAGGTCAACCAGATGTCCAGACCCAGCCATGCGCCTGGATGTGCAGGGGTTTCTACTAGGGCAGTGGATAGAACTATGTGCAAAGCCCCCTCAGGCTGCCCCGAGGCCCATCTACCCACTATGGGCTAATACTCCAAGCACAAAGCCTCAGGCCTCTGGCTTGACCCTGACCATGGCCCTAGGACTGTGCTGGGGCCTGGCGGGGTGCAGGCCCTATGCAGGGAAGCCGGGGGCCCTGAGGCCAGGCCTCGGCTCGCCTTAAGTCCAGAAATGTCCTGGGGCCACAGCGTCCAGGTTAGAAAAATGGTTCAAGCGCTCTCCTTGCCCAGCCCTTGCTCTGATATGTGGTTATGATTAGGGACCCAGGGCTGAGGGCGAGCCGGTCCGTGTGGTTTCCCTAACTCATCTGAGTTTGGGTCTGGCACACAGACCCTGGTCTCCTCCCCAGCAGGCCCGAGGGCCAGCCGTGGACATGCATGGTGGCCACTGCAGGCACAGAGCCCACTGGCCTGGCTGCCCATGAGCCCAGGGGTCCCCTCGATCCACACACAGAAGGTAAGGTCCTCACTCCAGCCCGATTGCCCCCAAGGAGACACAGAGGCCAGGACGCGGGCATCCGGGGACCTGTGTCCGGCAGGGTTCGAGGAAGGCGGGGCAGGGCTCGGGCAGCGGTGTGAGTGGTTTTAGAAAAGCAGCAGCTCCTTCGTGCCCAGTGGGCAAGGGCGGACCCGGGGCAACTGGGACACCTGGGGGTGCCCGCCCAGCTTGGGGTTAGCCAACTCCAGGACCACGTCAAACACGC
>NW_011494732.1:4642184-4645226 GCF_000754665.1 Bison bison bison | reverse complement strand
GGAGGGCCGAGGCGGGAGGAGGCCTGCAGACCTGGCGAGGTGAGTGCGTGTTCGCTCCGTCCGTCAGCAGCGGTTATGGGCATAGCAGCAGCGGGCAGGCTGGCACTGGCATTCAGAGGGTTAAAAGCATTGGCGCTGAGCGGGTGCTCTTCCCACTGATCATATTTACCCATGAGCGCCTTTCTAATAATAGCCTCCAGCCCCATGTTGGTGCTGGCATGCTCCTGCACCGCCTGGCTTCTGCAGGTCATGAGGCCTGGGAGAGAGACACACACACAGAGGGGCCAGGAGGGGGCCAGAGGGGGAGGGAGAGAGAAGCACAGAGGGAGAGAGGGAGGAGAAGAGAGAATACACAGTGAGCACATTTCGGCAAAGCGACGATTGGTTTCCCTGTCTACCCCGCCCGCCCTGGTCTTCCCTGTGGGGCGATGGGTGGGAGGCCTCCCTCTGACTTGGACACTGGAGACTCTTAGGGATTCCTGGTGCGGGTGAGGGGGAGAGGTGGGCTTTGGGGAAGTTACATGCTCATCACCCCCCACCAAGCCTCACTTCTACTCTGCCCTCTGGGGAATCGGAAGCTCTTTCTGGCTCCCTAACCCCAGCTGGGGCTGCATCATTATTTAAAATCCAAGTGGACTTAAAAACAGGGAGTGGGGTGGAGGGCGGGATCAGAGGTTCCCTTATTGAGGGGAAAGGGCTGCGGGGAAACTAAGCCCAGCCTGCGTGCAGTGCTGGGCATGGGGGAGTCCTTCTTTGGTTCCCAGGGCTGCGGAGAGGGACGGGGGGAAGGTGACCAGACAGTCCTCTGGCTGCCCCCACCTGGGAGCCCCCAGCCCCCTGCCCTGTCCCCCACCCCCACAGCTGGGGCCTAATTCTCCTCCCACGCCTTCTCCCCACCCAGGGAGCCACGAGGAGAGAGAGGTGCAGAGACGGACGGTGAGGGAGGGTGGCAGCCATGCAGTTACGGTGCGTGCGGGGGTCAGGGCAGAGCTGGAGACAGTGGCCTGGCCGCGCCCGCCCGGCCACCCCGGCCCACAGTGGTCCGATCGACGGTTGCCCCCGTGGAGCCTTCCAGACACCCACTGCGAAGTCAAGCCAGTTACTCCTCTTTTTCTGTTCACCAGGTTTTCTGACCCTCTCGTGTTTCCTAGGGACTAATTTTGCAAACCCTGGGGAATGTGCCTCTTTGGGGTATTTTTTGTTGTTGTTGTTAAACCAGACTTCGCTTTCAAAAACCGCCGACAAAGCTCTCTGCCTGCCACCAGGCAGAATTTTTCATGAATTTTAAAACTTTTGCTCTGAGCCAACTGTATGATTAGCAAGTCTGGCTGACCCCTGACTCATCTGTAAACTGGACTGCTGACTTCGTGACACGGCAGCTTCTAAGATCACATTTCTAAAGCAACTATCTGCTGTCTACGTTTCCTTTTTCTCTTCTTCCTTTTACTTTCAAACTCGTTCACAGCCACAAGACCCCTTGACTTTTTTTTTTTTTAAACTGGGTGTTGGCCATGTTTCATCAGCACTTCAAATAAGAAAAAAGCCATGTCCATCAAGAAAAAGCAAATTTTCCTGCAGGGGTGATGGATGGGTGGAGGGGCAGGGAGAGCATTTATGATCCTACAAACTTAAACAGAGGGAAGTGGAAAAAAAAGATGTGAGGGATGCTGGTCATGATGGTTCCTCAGTAGGTTAGCATCCTATAATCACAGATGAGCCTGACACCAAGGTCATGGATACATGGTCTGACTGGTGCTTAGTCAGGAAGCTGACCCACCGCCAGTCCCGAAGCAGGAGCTAAAGCAGCAGAGACTAAGGTCTGGGGGAAATTCTTTTGTTTGGATTACACGGCTTCAGAAAAAAAAAAGTTGGATCTAATTTATATACAAGTTTTCACATAAATCTTGGTTGTTGCGCATGAATTTCTACATACACGTGCACCTGCGTGTCTCAGTGTTTCAGTCAAGGTTCAGAACATTCTGGAAACATCCATTTCTGACCATCTTGTTGTTTCGACCAAACTGCCTCCTCCCTGTTGCCTAAGGCTCAGCACTTAGAGGCCCTGTGGCCCCTTGATAAAATCCAATAGTTGTCTTTTGCTCACCCCGTGCCTGGAGCTGTGATGGCCCCAGAGAAGGTCAATATGTCCCCCTGTGTTCCTCCCGAAGATGCTCCCACTCTGGCAGAGCGTCAGCCCCATCTGCTCTGGGCTCAGCCTTTTCACACCAGACACAAGGCCCTTCCCCACCCAGCCCTACAGAGGCAGCAGAAATGCACAGTGTGGCCCCTACTGGAGGCTGGGGGATCCAACCCCAAGGGCTTCCAACGCATCATAGAAGGCTTAAGTTTCAGCTTTAACACACGTGTGGATTTTACGCTCCTCTCAGAATACATCTGCAGTGTTCCCCTAGCCCCCTGGCTAGCATTTTCAAGTAAAACTGATGCTCTAACTATATAAAATGCCCACCTGGACTGCGAGGGCAGCCTGTATGCACACAGGCTCACTCCCCATCCACAGACTCGAGTCTCCATCTGAGACCCCAACAAACAAGCCGGGCAAGTTTCTGGACAGCTGTGTGTGATTCTAACACTGTCCTAAATGCACCAGGAGGCCTTGAAATTGAACTTCAAATAGAGACTCATTGCAGGCCTCTCCCTCCCCCGCCTCCGGCCTTTTATGTGCATCTGTATCCCCACTGCAAGGTTTGCTTAGACCAGAGGAGGGGACACACTCGAACTGAGAAAGGCTGCTTGTCACCACGGCTACAGCCAATGTGGGGCCCAGAGACCTCCATGACCTCACTCCCGAGTCTCCTCCTGGGTCCAGACACCCAGTGTGACCTCCCCAGGGTGCATAGTGACGGGGCTGGGGTGGGGGAACAGGCACAGGGCTGGTGGCCCCCGGGATGGATGGTTACCTGCTCCGGTGATGGCGGGCATGTTGAAGATCTCCGTCCCCGGCTGGCCGATATCTGGAGGGGGATGATAAGAAGGGTGAGGGCGATGGGCCCATGGATCCTGGAAATCAGATCGGAAGAGCGT